>NC_137811.1:2047546-2062546 GCF_963921795.1 Nannobrachium achirus
AATGTGTGTTTTCAGATATTTAACCACTTGAACCGTCAATAATAAACTCAACCTTTCACTCTGTACTTAGTCTGCTCTTTTCCCCCTCTACACCAAAGCTCTTTGCCGAAAATAGCCGATCTACAAGCTCACAACGCGAGGCGTTGTGAGCTTTGTCCACCACTGTCAACAAAATCAATAAATCCATAGGCTAAAATAATAATAAAAAGTTGTAGCCTATATGTACATCTTATTTTGAAATGGTCGAGCGGAAGTTCCCATGCTTAAACTGGGTTGACTTGACACCGGTGCGGCTGCAGGTGACAACAAGGTGCATGGCAACAGGCAAGGGTGTCACACCACAGTCTGGGCCCTGGGTACAAGGATCCAGTGCGGGCCCCCCATGAATGTTCTTCATAGGGGGAGGGGGTTTAACCCATTTAGACTGGGTACACATTATTTATTACACATTATTTTGTGCTTTAACTATTGAAAAATATACAACCTCACAAGATCTGCTATTTTTGAAAAATCTTGAGAATTTGTCTTTGAATATTATTATTTCAAATCCTTATCATTATTTCAAAGTTTTTTAACCTGTTTCCCATCTCAAAATTTTTAGTTCCAGGGACCTCCCAGAAGCAAAATTTGAGTTACAAATGTCCGCTTAAAGAAATACACAATGTCATATTCATTTTGACGACTTTTCACAAATAGCAGATCTACAAGCTCGCAGCGCGGCACCTCCACCTTGGGCCCTAGTAACTCAGTCCCACCCCCCCCCCCCCCCCCCCCACCCCCCCTCCCGTGACGCCCCTGGGCAACAGGACCGGTGGGACAGGTAAGCGACGATGACACTTTAACACATTTCACCCCGGACCAGGACAGGACAGCAGGTGACACTGACATCTTTATACCCACTAAAAACAGACGCTGCGTGCGCGGAGGAAGGAACTCTCGGTTCAATAGCAGCCATCAAACAGATAGCAGGAGCCGACATTAAGTAGATTAAAAGGCAGCCTGTAATACAGGATCATCTATAGCCTAATCATTTGAATATCTGACAGGTGGAATCTCACCACTAAACAGACGCAGCAAGGAACGCAGCAAAGGAAGGAACTGTCGGTTCAATAGCAGCCAGCAAGCAGCGCAAGGGGGGAAGTAATAGGTAGGCTATAATTCTAATAGCCTATAATCCGAAAATTGACCGTTTTTAAGCAGATTTTCAGTAGGCTAGGCTAGAGATACCAAGCAGATCTATGAAACGCAAGCCTATATTCGTCTAGACAATCAGATCTCCAAGCCATCGGATACAGACAGTGGTATAAAGTAAGTAACCTATTAAGAAGTACGATTTTGAGGTATTTGTACTTGAGTATTTTCAATACTTTTACTTCTACTCCGCTACATCTCTGATCCAAAAAATGTACGTTTACTCCACTGCATTTATTTGAAACTTTAGTAGGCTAGTTACTTTGTAGATAGAAATAATAGCCTACATAAACCACTTTAGCTCTGTTTTATAACCTGGCTATTTGAAAATAGCCGATCTACAAGCTCACAACACAGTTGTGAGCTTGTACATCGGCTATTTTTAAACATTCTGTAGGCCTGCTTTTACTTTTGGTAGGCTACTTTACTTAGCCTATCGATGCCAAGACTTTCACACTTTTACTCAAGTACATTTTGAAGTCCAGACTTTAACTTGTAAGAGCATTTCAACATTGGCAGTGCAGTGTTGATACCTTTACTTAATTAAAATACGTGAATACTTTTCCCACCACAGCATGAAGTGGGGCCTGAGCATGGTGGTGCTCGCGGCGGCCGTGTCGTGCGTCCTCGTGGGCATCATGCACCTCCGGAGCCGGGCGCGCGACGGCGAGCTGCGGCGCAAGCGCTTCACCGACATCAAGCTGCGCGTCACGGACGAGGTGCTGCTGGAGCACCGCTCCCAGGCCCAGCGGCTGGCCGGGGAGCTGCAGCGGACCCAGAGGGAGCTGGTCCGCCTGGAGGAGGAGGTGGGGAGGCTGGGAGAGGACAGGGAGAGCCGGAGGAAGCCCATGGACACCTGCGACAGCCAGAAGGTGACGATCAGAGAAACGCTTGTTTCGAATCCTCCATGATTTAGTTTTTCTTTAGATTGATTGATTGAATAGGTTTGCATATAGGGAAAAGTAGAAAGCAAGAAAGCGTTTAGGCTTTCCATTAGGGTCCCTTTTGTAGCCTTCTTTATTAGCCTATATTGTATTGCGACCGTCAGGTTGCAGTTACTATGAAAGCCTATCTGTCACGTCACACTTTTCCCCTACTCATGTCTCCGCCACTGTTGCCCCTATCCATGCCAAACTTTGCACACACACTCCTTGACTGCCAAACCACGACCTCCACCCCTCATTTCTCACATACCCTTCTTCTTGCGCCACCATATGGCAGATTCTTGCGAAACACATTTTTGGACACTGCTCCTACACATTTTGCCCTAAAATCACGCAAAGCGGTACACAGACTGTCTACACTCATGTCATCAACATGGATCTGTCCGATATAACGCCACCATCAGGGCGATTTTTTCAAACACGTTTTTGGACACTGCTTCTACAGATTTTGACCTAAAATCACGCAAAGTGGTACACAGTATCTCTAAGTCATGTCATCAACATGGATCTGTCCCATTTCCCAAATCCCCACCTGATTGGCTACCATTGCCTTCTAAAGTTTGTGTATGCGACCTGACGGTCGCTTATCTCCTGATTAGGGAGTGGTAATAATAGATATGTAATTATAGATAGTTTTGGGGGGCTTTTTCAGTGGTGGAAGAAAGTAATCAAATGTTTTACTTCGGTAAAGTAATGGGCCATGCAGAAATACAAATCTGTTACAAGTAAACGTCTAGAATAAAACATTTGCATTGGCATAAACATATGCAAAATGTCCCATCTAAAATGGGTAAAATGTTTTTTTTTGTTTTTTTTTTGTTGAAAATAGCAGATCTACAAGCTCACAATGCCTCGCATTGCAACAGCGTTGTGAGCTTGCAGTTCTGCTATTTTCAAATGACGAAATGTTTATAGGGCTGAGTGGTAAATGTATGTTTTATGATCAAAATCTACAAAGTAACTAGTAGGCCTAACTAAAGTTTTCAAATAAATGTAGTGGAGTAAAAAAGTAGCCTACAATATTTGGATCCGAGATGTAGTAGAAGTAGGCCTAAAAAGTATTTAAAAATTGAAACACTCAAGTAAAAATACTTCAAAATTGTATTAAGTACAGTACTTAAGTAAATTTACTTTGTTACTTTACACCACTGCCTCTATGTTTGTTTTATTATTATTAGATAGTGAAGTACAATACTGTAGTTTCAATTTAGCCACAAAAGCTATAGCTTAACAACAATCTAGTTCTTGGTCACCTATAGCTTAATCTGATTGTGACAATTAATGTAACCAGTAAGACTCCCTAATCGGGAGATAAGCGACCGTTGGTCGCTTATCTCCACAAATAGGCCAAAAGTTTGTTTTACCAATTATCAAGACATACGGGCAGTTGACAGTTTGCCATGGTTACTCATTGAAGTTGAATCTCCATATATGGAGATAACCTACGCATCACACTAAGTCTGACCTCACCAGCCCATATTTGGGCATGAGCAACTTATGTCTCCATATATGGAGATATGATGACATCACACAGTCCTCAGCCGATGATGTGGCGTGATGTCATACAATACACAAACGAGCCCTACAGTATAAAGGGGCAATTCTTGCCAGGAAAGAAGCATTTCTTCGACTCAGACCTTATCGCCAGGGTTGGCTTATAGCAGCTGTCGGTAGATAATGCCGGTCTTATATAAGGGTCATTTGTGTACGGTGTGATTTGCCATGGTTACTCATTGAAGTTGAATCTCCATATATGGAGATAACCTACGCATCACACTAAGTCTGACCTCACCAGCCCATATTTGGGCATGAGCAACTTATGTCTCCATATATGGAGATATGATGACATCACACAGTCCTCAGCCGATGATGTGGCGTGATGTCATACAATACACAAACGAGCCCAGATATGAGCAGGGCAAAGGTGTGACGTGTGACGTGACGGCCGTGACGGACGTGACGGACGGCCGGTGGAGGTTTTGATACTAAACTGCGACCTTACGGTCGCAATGAGCTCACCTGTTCCAAATATATGCACACCTTACATTCCTTTGTCTCCTTTGTAGGCTACATACAGTGTTTTGTATTTGTTGATGACATATTACATATATCTCTGCTGTCGGGCCGAAACCTCCTAACTACAAAATGTTCATTTTCGGGAAAATGAGCTCAAGCGGAGTAAGGAGGTTTTGACCGAATGGCTTTTTACTACTTTCCATTGGTTAAATTTTATTTTAACCAACACCCAGATGTAAAGGGTGTTCAATAGCACATATTTATGAAAAAAAAAAGAGCGGGCCAATCGGGCGGAGTTAGCTGGTTTGGCAGAAAGTGTGGAGTTAGGAGGTTTTGTCCCAAGCACTTTTTACTACTTTCCATTGGTTCAATATTATTTTAACCAACACTCAGATGTAAAGGGTGTTCAATAGCCCTGATTTATGCAAAAAATAATGCATTAAAATATTCAATGTCTTCCATTGCCAGAATTGCCAGAATCGTACCTTTTAATGAGCACAGGTCATGCACAGATAATGCATGGATGATGCACCACACGTGTGCATGCCATTCACAGCTTTCAAACAAAAAAATCCGCTTGGAAATCCGTTCAGGCATTCAAAAGATATAGGCTAATAGCAGCAACGTTTTCAGGCCAAGGACCTCTTAGTTGAGAGAGAGATGAAGCAGGGACCCCCACAACCTTTTCATAGATTCCATATAGTTTCATTGTTTGACAGAATAATCATCAGTGTATTCTGGATTCATGTCAATTTGTGTTTTCAGACATTTAACCACTTTGTACTTAGTCTGCTCTTTTACCTTTTTTTTTTTTTTGCCAAAAATAGCAGATTTACAACTCACAACGCCTCGTGCTGCGAGGCGTTGTGAGCTTGTAGATCTGCTATTTTTGGATAAAGTTCTCAGAATATAGGCACTAGGGTTCAAGTGGTTAATATAAAAAAGGAGGAAAAAAAAGTTTCTATCACTCAAAGATTTGGAGGACCCTCTGTAGTAACTCTGAAGACCCCCTAGGGGTCCCGGACCCCCTGTTGAAGACCCTGGGCTATTGTGTTTTCTTCAAATGTAAACAAACATGGCTGTTCTGGGAGTCAAACATGCATTTCGTGATCGCGATCATGCCGAAACCGGAAGTAGGAGGTAGGGAGAGTAGGGAGAGCAAAAGAACAGCCAACTCAGGAAACTCGGGTTTGGCAAGGCCTCTCGGGAAATTCGGGTTTCGCACCAAGTGTGTTAAGAGGTTTTGGCCAGACAGTGACGATATATCTTTTTAATTACATTTTATTTCATGATACCTGACCCACTTGTGCAGTTAAATGTTCTGCTTTACTGTTGTGTTATTGCTCTTATGCCCTTATAGTCAGGGAATATTATCAGAATACCAGTCCTGTCAAAGCTGGGAATACATTTGTTACCAAACAATTTCTTCACCAATGTGTTCAAAAGGTGTCTAGTAGCATATCTAACAAAGATTGAAATTCAACATCCCTAGGAGAATATTTGACAGCTAGGGTAATTCTGGGTCTCATTCACTTACTAGAGAAAAAATTACTCCCAAAACATCTGCTTCAAGTGGGATGTGAGGGGTCTAACTAGGTGTTTTTAATTATTCTGAATCCATTGCAAGCATTTGCTTTGCACAAAAAAACATTCCTTGGGCTAAAAGTGGAACCCATACAACTGAAAAGTGATGAGTCATCACTAAACCATCGTTTTCTTGGGCTGTTTTTAGCCCAATGAATGTTTTTCGTGCAAAACAAATGCTTGCAATGGATTCAGAATAATTAAAAACACCTAGTTAGACCCCTCACATCCCACTTAAAGCAGATTGTTTGGGAGTCATTATTTTCCCTTATAGTAGAGTGTATAGTAGAATTACCCTAGCTGTCAAAGATTCTCCTAGGGATTTTGAATTTCAATTTAGATATGTTACTAGAGTTAGATATGTTACTAGACACCTTTACGAACACATTGGTGAAGAAATCGTTTGGTAACAAATTTATTCCCAGGTGTTATTAATATCCCCTGACTATTATGAGCGCTGTTTTAACTTGTTTTACCTGATTGTTTGTATTTCTGTCCATTGTACAGGACCTTGTAACATTTCTTCGAAAGGTGCTTTACAAATAAAGTGTACTTACATCATTGCACACTCGATGCGACACGCTGTGAGCTTGTAGATCCGCTCTTTTCCAATGTCGTGGTTGAAGTGGTTTAACCGATTTCAAAGCTATATTCATTAAATTGGCTGGGGACTAGGGCATTCACCAAATTTTCGAATATTCGAAAATTCGAATATCAAAGTCACTATTCGACGTTGTTCACCGAAGTCGAATATTCGCTTATTATTTTTTATTTTTTTATTGTTTTCTCTTTAAAAAATGTATAGTTTGGCTAGATAGGAAGTCATAAGAATGAGTTGTCAGTGCCCCTGGTGGATTAATTTGTTAATGCTCTATACCAGGGGTTCTCAAACCTTTTTAGGCCGTGACCCCCAAAATAAACATATTTGAACTGGGGTTGTAGGTATTACATTTAATGTGACTCGGTTCCACAGATACATATTGTGAAAATAGCCGATCTAAATGCTCACAAAGCCTCGCAACGCAAGGCGTTGTGAGCATGTAGATCTGCTATTTTCACAATGTTCGCCTCTTGCTTACTTAATATTTGACAGTTTTGCCAGTCTTGTCGAATATTCGACTATTCGAATACTTTGAGGTCGAATAATTCGAATACTAAAAATCACTATTCGTGAATGCCCTACTGGGGACCCCTCCTGGAACGCCCCCAAGGACCCCTGGGGGTCCCCCGAACCCCACTTTGAGAACCACTGCTGTACAATAAATAGACGCGACAGACCGGAAAGCTGATGGCGTTTTTAGGGTCACACTGAACTTTGTTTCCTTGTGTTTCTTGTCACCCACAGAAGCAAACCAAAGACGAGCAGGCAGCCATAGAGTCTCACATTGACATCATCACATGTAAGTGTAACAGCAAGCATATACAGGTCTATTCAAGGCCTAAACGGTAAACACAGTATACAGCTACAGTATAATAGCCGTCAGGCATGTGCACACATAGACATCAAAGGATGCTTTTCCCAAATATGGAAATGACTGACATCATAGATGCCTGACGTCATAGACCACGTGAGACTGACACAATATGTCCATAGAGCAGTGTTTCTCAACCACTGTGCCTGGGGACCTTTGGTGTGCCCCTGAGAAGGGTCAAGTGTGCCCCTTGAAACTGCTTGAAAGCCAGTATATCATTTTAAAAATGCTTTAAACTAGTGAAAACAGCTGACAAGCTCAAAACGCGTTGCACTGCGACACGTTTTGAGCTTGTAGATCGGCTATTTTTGCTATTTCTGACTGTATATGCATTTTGGCCCTCTGGAGTGTGTGTGAAAATATAGTGGCCCTCTCCATCATCAAAGTTGCCCACCCCTGCACTAGGCAAAGGAAGAAATGTCACTTCAAATCTCTCAAATCAGCCTCATGGTGGCGCTATAACAGGACAAGTTTTGTGTTTTACCTTTAACTCCACCGATCAGTGGAAAACTGCGCCCTCCCTAGAGGCTAAGGTCATTTCACATTTGACATTTGTAGCGCCACCAGGAGGCCAACTTATGTAAAACACATTCTTTGCTATTACTCCATCAGAGTTTCTTCAACAACCATGCAAATCAATACATTGTATCATATTCCATCCTAATTGGCTAATATTAGATTCCAAAGTTTGCAGGATTGCTCAGTTTTTGAACAAAATGCCTCAAATCATCAACGTGGCTTGCGATTACCGTGAAATCTGCCACACATATTCCCACTAGGTCAAGGAACAAATGCCACCCTTTTCACATTGGCCTGTTCTAGCGCAACCCGCAGCACTTTTGCAAAACACTGAGTTACCAGGACCCAAGGTGGAGAGGCCTTAATTATTTTATATACTTAAGCTACTGAAAAATAGCAGATCTACAAGCTCACATCTGCGAGCTTGTAGATCAAGCTAATATCTGCGAGCTTGTAGATCTGCTATTTTTTAAAAGTCGTGAAAATGTTTGCAAATCTTTGAATATATGTATTCTTTTTTTAAGCGAACATTTGTAAATGTTGCTTCTGGGGGGTCCCTTCACATGGAATGGTTTGAGCACCACTGACATAGGTTTTAAAAAAAAAAATCAAAGACTTGCACACATTTTCAAGATTTTTCAAAAAATAGCAGATCTACAAGCTCGCGGCGCGGCACTCTTTGCCGTGCTGCGAGCTTGTAGATCTCCTACTTTTCAACAGTTAAAGCACAAAATAATGCGTAATAAATAATGCATTCACCAGTCTAAATGGGTTAAAACCCCCTCCCCCTGTGAAGAACATTCATGGGGGGCCCGCAGTGAATCCTTGTACCCAGGACCCAGAATTTGGTGCGACACCCCTGTTTCTAGTTATGATCATGCATTGTAGTAAGGTAAAGTTAGCCGAGTGTTAGACCAATCTGGGAACTAAATCTAAATCAATAGCTTTCTTCACAAATGTGTTCATAAAGGTGTCTACTATCACCTCTGATAAAATAGGCCTAATTGGCTAAGGCTTAGCCAATCATGTCATTCGAGTTCACCTGTGTCCTGTTAGTCCCTGTTTTAAACCCTGTGTTTGAGTGTTCCTTGTCAGATTGTATCATGTTATCCTGTGTGTCATGATGTGTGCTTACCCGCCTGATCTTGAATAGTTTTCTTGAATTCAAACCCTACCATTTTTTTGTCTCGTGGCCTATTTTATGGCCAAGGAGTAATTTCTTACTAATAACTAATGGTTGGAATGGATTCAGC
Organism: Nannobrachium achirus; assembly: GCF_963921795.1. Lineage (NCBI taxonomy): Eukaryota > Metazoa > Chordata > Actinopteri > Myctophiformes > Myctophidae > Nannobrachium > Nannobrachium achirus. The sequence continues at coordinate 2,056,526 of NC_137811.1, forward strand.
AGCCCTAAAATGCCCTAATTACACACCTCATACGCTCATATTGGCATTTTTAATGTTTCCCCCTCGGGATACCCCCAACTTTGATTGGCTCCCACAAAGTTTCCAAAGGGAGTTGTGATTGAAAAAGTTCAGAGGTGATAGTAGACACCTTTATGAACACATATGTGAAGAAAGCTATTGATTTAGATTTAGTTCCCAGATTGGTCTAACACTCGGCTAACTTTACATTACTATTGAGCTAGGACCTGTCAGACCTTTGAACTGGTTGTGTGTTTGCTCCTCGACAGCTGACTTCCAGGAGCAGAAGAGTGCGTGGAACGCAGAGAAACAGTCTCTGACGGAGCAGAGGCAGGAGCAGTCCAGACTGTGTGCTTTCATCAACAAGGACAAACTGGAGGCCAGGTACACTAGTTCCGGGGTTCCCAAACTTTTTGTCTCAGGGAACCCCATAAATATTGTTTTAATCCGAGGCACCCCTACATTATAATTTTCACTCCCAGCACCTTATATTTATAGCATATCGTCGTTGTCGGGTGGAAACCTTGTATGTCCAAAACCGTTTGTTTTGTGTTTATCATCTATAAAATGTACTAAACTAGTGAAAACAGCAGATCTACAAGCACACAACGCCTCGCATCGCGAGGCTGCGAGGCGTTGCGAGGCGTTGTGTGCTTGTAGATCGTCTGTTTTCACTAGTTTTGTGCGACAGTCTTGTATGATGAAGCAGGACTTTGTTTTACCAAAAGAAGTACACATTTGAAACTTGGAGATGCGAGGTTTCTGCCCGACAGTGAAGATATTTTAATGATTATGTTAAGAGGAAAACGTTGAGATAATAGCCATTTTGGTTAGAACTGACTGAAAATAACTTTGTACTTGATACTAAATATTTTTTCAAGTGTTCAAATAAATTGAAATATTATCAAATCATCTTGCGGCACCCCTGGAATGCCGTCATGGCACCCCAGGGTGCTCCGTCACCCTCTTTGAAAACCCCTGCACTAGTTGACTGATTGATTGATTGATTGATTGATTGATTGATTGATAGGGCTGTCACAATTATTACATAATCGTCTAATCGCAATTATTTTGCATTAATCGTCATAATCGTTTCCATGTTGAGAAATGTTAATATCGTTACAAACACTCAGCAGATCTACAAGCTCACAACATGTCGCGATGAGACGCGTCGTGAGCTTGTAGATCGGCTATTTCCACTATCAATGTTATTTTTTAATTATAAATTTGTCAAATATGTCAGTAATTTCTTTGTATAGTTAGGTTATGTGTCATATCTGCCATGTGCAACTTCAAAGCCTACAAGCCAAACAGAAATGTAATTGTCAACAACAAATACACAATTAAATCGTTAATCGCAGTTATTTGAGTGACAATAATCGTCATGTACAATGTCATAATGGTGACAGCCCTGTTGATTGATTGATTGATTGATTGATTGATTGATTGATTGATTGATTGATGAAACATAATGTTTTGGAACATAATGTTTTGAGATGGGGGGCCGCGGCCATATACATATATAATGTTGGAGGTCCTTGACAAGAATAGGTTTGAGGACCATCGACAGAGCAACAAAGTTTGGCATAATTTACCCATCCTAACCGGTTCACTTTTTTTCCCCCATTCTGAATTGCCATAGACTTAATATTGCGTCATATAAGAACTGTGTTCCAAACATAAACAAATGATCTCAGCGGTTTGATTCATATGGATATGAAGAATCAACTGATGGTGAGAAAACGCTAATGTTACTGTCACCGAATTAGTAACATTTTCGCTAGAAACAGGCTTTATCAAATATGAGTGACTGACTATCATAAACCATACAGAGCCACCTCTCCGACAATATCGTGCAGACCGTTTGTTTAGTTTTGGACCACAATGCAATATATTAGTTAGGGAAAATTAGCAGAATACCTGTCAAATCTGGGAATAAATTCCTTACCAAACGATTTCTTCACCAATGTGTTTCGTAAAGGTGTCTAGTAACATATCTAACAAAGATTGAAATTCAACATCCCTAGCAAAATGTTTGACAGCTAGGGTAATTCTGGGTCTCATTCACTTACTATACACTGTACTATAAGGGAAAAAAAATCACTCCCAAAAATATGCTTTAAGTGGAATGTGAGGGGTCTAACTAGGTGTTTTTATTTATTCTGAATCAATTGCAAGCATTTGTTTTGCACAAAAAACATTCATTGGGCCAAAATCAGACGCAAAAAAAACATGGTTTTGTGATGAGTCGTCACTTTTCACAAGGTGTATGGGGTCCATTTTTGGCCCAAGGAATTTTTTTCGTGCAAAACAAATGCTTGCAATGGATTCAGAATGTTACTAGACACCTTTACGAAGCCACATTGGTGAAGAAATTGTTTGGTAAGGAATTTATTCCCAGGGTTTTATAAAAATGTCCTGACTATATGAGATGATTTTAAGATGACCCAATGTTATTCTCCATAGAGAAATTACTTCAGTGAACCGGGGGATGAGCGAGTGACGTCATGACTTCGTTACTCTATCCACCTGTTTCCGCAAGACTTTACTGTAGCATTATTTGCCGGACACTTCCGGTTAACAGCAGACATACAAGCTCACGTCACGTCGCAGATGCAACCGTTGTGAGCTTGTAGATCACACTCGGCTGCGACACCGGAAATGCCGCTCACCTTCTGCGCAATGCACGATGGGATGTTGGAAAGTTATGGATAGAAACACATTTTTAACTTTTTTACTCTCTCCCCCTCTCTGTCACTCTCTCTCTCTCTCTCTCTCTCTCTCTCTCTCTCTCTCTCTCTCTCTCTCAGGATCCTGTGTGGTCTGGGTAACCTCCCTGAGCAGGACAAACCGGAGCACCCCGAGGAGCAGGGTCCCAACGCAGAGGACCCCCAAAACGACAAGACAAAGAGAGCGGCCCCCCAAAAACTGAAAAGCAAGAAAGGATCCCCCCAGTTGGTGCCCCACAAAGAAGAACCCCCCAAAAAGGAGCAGGCCCCCAAGGCAGAGGCCCCCCCCAAAAAAGAAGACACCAATAACGAATCGGCCCCCCAAAAAGAAGACGCAAATAACGAATCGGCCCCCAAAAAAGAAGACACCAATAATGAACCCGCCCCCCAAAAAGCAGTAGTCGAGCAGGAGGAGGACCCCCAAATCGAGGCCCCCAAGCAGGAGCCCCCACAGAACGCAGAAGCTAACGAAGAGGCCCCCGAAGTAGAGGCCCCCGAGGAAGAGGTCCCTCGCGCCAAAGTGGAAGCCATGCAAGAGAAGAAAAAAGAAGCTCCCCGAGACGTGGCCCCCAAGATGGAGGCGCCCCCGAAGGAGGCCCCCAAAGAAGAGCCGCCCGCCAAACAAGAGGCCCCGAAGGGGAAGGAAGACGCCCCTAAAAGACGGAAGGCGCCCATGAAGAAGGACGACCGGAAACTGTGAACGAGGTATTTTACGCGTGTGTGTTTGTGTGCGCGCAGGGGTGTCGCACCAAATTCTGGGCCCTGGGTACAAGGATTCACTGAGGGGCCCCTGTGCTTGAACTATTGAAAAACAGCAGATATACAAGCTCACAGCGCGGCACCGAGTGCCGCGCTGCGAGCTTGTAGATCTGCTATTTTTGAAAAATCGTGAAAATCTTTGAATATTTCAAATCCTTCTGAGTTTTTTTTTTTGAAAAACCTATGTTTCTATGTCAGTGGAGCTCAAACCTTTTCATGTGAAGGACCCCCAAAATGATATGTATTTGGCCACGGAACCCCATCTCAAAATATTGACTTCCAGGGACCCCCCCAGAAGCAAAATTCGAGATACAAATGTTTGCTTAAAAAAATACATATATTCAAAGATTTGCACGCATTTTCACGACTTTTCAAAAATAACAGATCTACAAGCTCGCAGCGCGGCACTCGGTGCAGCGCTGTGAGCTTGTAGATCTGCTATTTTTCACTGGTTAAAGCATTCAATAATTCTAGGCCTAAATGGGTTAAGCGTGTGTGTTTGTGTGCGCGCGTGTGTGGGGGGGGGGGAGAAAAACATGGCAAGGATAGGTACAACTCTGAGATGTCTAGAACATACCGTAGCACTGGGTGACAGCAGACTGCTAGGCGAGCGTCATAGACCACATGAGACTGACACAATGTGTCCATATATGGGCATTCCCAGATATGGGCTTAATATTGATGGGATCTCCAATTAGCCGATCGCTATGCCCCTCCTAAAGCCGTCCTCGTCCAATGCCAAGTTAGCAACAGGTTACTAACGCAGCAGACTTGGCAAGCTGCCATGGCGGCGCGCATCGGTGCACCGCTAGTCTGGCTGCTAGATAGAGATGGGATTTATGGTTCTTTGAAGTGAACCGGATCTCTGAGATCCGTTCCTTTCAAAGAGCCGTTCAAAAGACTGGCTCATTTTAGTTACTGGTTACTTTGTAGATTTTGATTATGATTGTAAATCACTTCCACCCAAATAGGCCTGTACATTTTGGCCATTGGATACATTTCTGGCATTTGAAAATAGGTGATCTACAAGCTCACAATGTGTCACGTTGCGATGCATTGTGAGCTTGTAGATCAGCTATTTGCAAATGATTTTTCTACATTTTACTCATTAGAAAACCTGTGAAACAGGACATTCTGCATAATGAGTACGTTCTAATATTGGTACTTTAAGTAGCCTACATTTTGATACCAATACTATTTTACTTTTACTCTAGTAGCCTACATTAATAACATTCCAAACTTGATTGCAGTATTGATATGTTTACCTAAGTAAAGAAATGTAGTACTTTTCCCACCACTGTTCATAGAAAGGAACGGCTCCCTACTGTGAACCGAATCATATCGTTCATTTCAAAGAGCCGTTCAAAAGACTCGATTCGTTCGCGAACGTCCCACCCACTCGCTTCCGTGTCACAAACACTGAAACAAAAACAGAACGGATTGCACTGACCTACACAAACCAACCCACGGGAATAATTTAGGAGCACTTCATGAGAAAATATAACTGGTAACACTTGTGTACTGTATGTTAATCTGACTTTAGTATAGGCTATTGTTTTCTTCCTGGACGTTTGTGGCAGGTTAGTCTGCAGCTGGGTGCTATTGCTGCACGCCGCCATGGCAGCTTGCCAAGGCACCCGCCTTAGTAACCTGTCGCCTAGCTTGGCATTGGGCAAGGACGGCTTTAGGAGGGGCATAGCGATCGGCTAATTCTGTCTTGGCCATATATGGAGTGTGACATGAGGCGTGACAGGTCGGGCGGTTTTCATACTAAATGTGACCTACGTCGCAATAATCCATTTAGACCTGGAAGTTGTTTTCCACAGCCCCCCCCCCCCCCCCAGTCACAATTTTCTGGAGCCACTACTGATAGTGTCACATTTTTTTATTTATTTTTTAAATAGCAGATGTACAAGCACACAATGACTCATCAGCTATTTTCACTATTTCAAAATGTTTTGAAAAAAGAAGAAACAAAATAAAGTTTAATCGATTTTTTGGGGGGACTTACAGGGTTTTACACCCGACAACGATATAGCAATATTTTAAAAAGAAGAATCATATTTTAACTGACAAGCACTTGGAATTGTAGGCATTGCATTTAATGTGACTCGGTTACACAGATAAATATTGTGAAAATAGCAGATCTACAAGCTCACGACAATGCCTCACAATGTGAGCTTGTAGACCTCTTTCTGGTATTATTTGACAAATTGGCCAACTCGATAACCTTTGATGCAGTTTTATATATTATTATTATTATTATATATTTTTTTTTTCACAATTTGGTGGCAATGTTGATTCTGACAAAAAATGCTCGGAATAAAATGCAATTTAGTTTTAGTAGTAGGCCTAATCTAAAATGATTTTTTATTTTAGTTTTTTATGTTTTTGTCAAGTTTTATTATCACAACATTTTAGATTTTTCCGGGTGGATACCAGATCATGGTTGTAGTGTTGTGGCTGTCGTCGCATTCACAGGGACAAGGATTATAATTTTGTTATATTGTCAGAC
>NC_137811.1:2067546-2452546 GCF_963921795.1 Nannobrachium achirus
TACGAGTACTTAATTTGAGTACTTGCCGATACCGAATACCGATACTGTAAATTACGTTTCTGTACAAGTGCTTAAATAGTGTGTGGCGCTCCAAAATAAAATGCTTTAAATAATGATGTTGTCATGCCTAGAGTGAGAGAAGGTGAAAACACTGTTTATTAGTTGAGCTAAAACACAAAACTGTGTCTTATGACTTTTGATAGGTTGTTACCAACATATTTATGAAACAAAATGGTATCTGGCGCTGCCGTGAGCAATATCGGACAAGTACGAGTACAGCAAAATAGGCTGGTATCGGGGCGAGTACCGCTGGTAACGGTATCGGGACATCCCAAGTGTAGGCAGTGGCGTCAGTTCAGAAAAAGCTAAGGTATGGCAACATGACTGGTGTCACCAGTCATGTTGCCATACCTTAGCAACAGGCATGATACATTTAATTCTTTCCCCCATTTCTACGGTTTCTTGGGCTGGATATGGCAGCCTGAAACGGTTGTTCAAGTGCAGCTAAACTTGGCATGTTATTAAACGTGCCACAATTAACAATAATGCATTGCATCTGTGCAGCTGACCTGCGGAACCTGGGAATATACCATTTTGTCAAGATGGGGAGAATACAAGTGCAGAGAATATAATTATAATATCTTGTTAAAGTGACCATTTTGTAAAATATTGCATTAATGGATTTATATTTAAAAGTAACTTTTATTTTCCCCCCTGGACCCAGGGTATGGCAGCTGCATACCCCTTCCATACCCAATTGACGCCCCTGAGTGTAGGCTATGTTCTTGAATTAAATATTCAAATATGTTTTGACACAGAATCAAAGGATTTATGGTCATGATTCACCAGGATCCTGCATGGCTTGATTCTAGGCCACACATGTCAAACTCAAGGCCCGGGGGCCAAATCAGACCTGTGATTGAATTATCTTCGGTCTGCGGGAAAATATTTAATCACTATTAGAACTGGCCCACTCCCTGAAGCCAACTCTGCAGAAGTCTCTAGATGGGTGCTACACCAGAATGTTATGTGTAGTGCTCAACATCAGCAAGGGTACACATGTTACCAACAAGAATCTGTATGCTGGAATATTAAGGGTGAGCGATAAAATAGCAGCCAGGAGAATGAGACTTGCAGGACACTGCCAAAGACACCAGGAGCTGCCAGCCAGCAAACTGGTGCTGTGGGAACCAACACATGGGCACCGGTCACGAGGACGTCCCACACTAACATATGTGGATGTACTCAAGAAAGACGCAGGAGCGCAAAGCACCAGCGAGCTGGCCGGATGTATGGAGAACCGGGATGACTGGAAGCGACGATGGAAGGCTCGTCTGAGGACGACCTGGAGAGACTGGGACATTGCACATGCAATGCCTGGGATTTGAACCAAGGTCACCCGTAGTCCAACATCTTAACCATCAGACCAAAGGGATATCCCTATGTCCCCATCAGTGTATTTTGGATTCATGTCAATTTGCGTTTCCAGATATTTAACCACTTGAACCTTCAATACTTAATAAACTTGACCTTTCACTCTGTACTTAGTCTGCTCTTTTCCCTCTCTACACCAAAGCTCTTTGCCAAAAATAGCCGATCTACAAGCTCACAGTGCGACTGCGTGTGTAGATCTGCCATTTTCAAAAGATTTTTATTCATTTTATGACGTGAACACGTTTGAAACGGGACACTCTGCGTAACGAGTACATTTACTTTTGGTACTTTTGATGCCAATTCTGTCCTAGCTTTAACTCGAGTATATTTTCATTACCAGACTTACCAGTGGTGGAAAAGGTACTTACATTTTCTACTTAAGTAAAAGTATCAATACTGCATTGTAGAAGTATAGACCAGAATTAAAAATGTATCTGAATAAAAGTACAAAAGTATTGGCATCAAAATGTACTTAAAGTACTAAAAGTAAATGTACAAAATGTTTGAAAATAGCAGATCTACAAGCTCGCAATTCCGAGCTTGTAGATCATCTATTTTCAAATAGCCATTGTATAAATATGGGCGAAAGTGGTTTATTTACGTTTTATAATATTATAATTTATATCTGCAAAGTAACTAGTAACTAAAGTTTTCAAATAAATGTATAGTGGAGTAAAAGAACAACATTTGGATCCGAGATGTAGTGGAGTAGAAGTAAAAGTAATGGAAATTGGAAATATTATAACTACAAATACCTCAAAATTGTACTTGAGTACAGTAATTAAGTAAATGTACTTACGTCCCACCACTGCGTTGCAGTATAGATACGCTTGCACTCAGGTCAAAACATTTGAGTACCTTTTCCCACCGCGCCGCATTATTATAAATGAACTGTTTTTGCTTTCGTTCAAAGGGCAAAAAAAAAGAAAAAAAAAAGCGGTTGTGCTTTTACCCCTTTTGCCCTTTCCCCCATGGCATGTCCGACTCTCTCTCTCTCTCTCCAGTGAACACGATACGTCGCCCCGGGCTGACAATTAAGACCCCTCCCGATCATTCCGCTCTGCTGAGCCCCCCCCCCCCCCCCCCCCCCCCCCCCAAGGTCACGGTCACAGCCAGTGACACGGGGCCTCGTGTCAGAGCGTGCGCTTCACAGAGCGCCGTGACTAATATGCCATCAGCGCCGCTGGGTGGAAACCTTCTATGTCCTTTCCCTCCATTTCCGGCTTAACAAAATTATCGAAACGAAGCGGATAAAAGCGCCAAACTTTTTTTTTAGGCTTCTTTAGGACCCAACGATGGATTTTAGCCTCGGGTACCAAACTTTATTTTGAAGTTTACCCATAGAATTATCCATATCATGTTGGGCTCCCATCGACTTTCTATACAGGAGGAAAATACCCAGAAAAAATAATCTGCTTTAAGTAGGATGTGAGGGGTCTAACGAGGGCTTTGTCATGATTCTGAATCCATTGCAAGCATTTGTTTTGCACAAAAAAACTTTTCCTTGGGCTAGAAATGGCCCCACAAAACGTTGGTTTAGTGATGAGTCATCATTTTTCACAGTTTTTTTGGGTGTTTTGGGGGGCCATTTCTAGCCCAAGGAAAGTTTTTTGTGCAAAACAAATGCTTGCAATGGATTCAGAATCATGACAAACCCCTAGTTAGACCTCTCACATCCTACTTAAAGCAGATTTTTGTCTGGGTATTCTAAAGAAGAAGGTCCTAAAGAAGCCTCGAAAAAACTTTGGCGCTTTTATCCGCTTCGTTTCGATAATGTCAAAAACCAGCGTTAAGCAGCCACACTATTTTTAAATTAAGACCCGGAATTATGTTACGCTTTAGCTATTGAATCATAGCAGATCTACAAGCTCACGGCTGCGAGCTTGTAGATCTGCTAGTTTTGAAAAGTTGTGAAAATGTGTGTGTCCCAGTTCAAATATGATCACTTTTCTTGTGGTTAACAGCTTTAGACTGGGAACGCATTATTAATCGTTATTTTGTGCTTTAACTATTGAAAAATAGCAGATATACAAGCTCACAGCGCGGCACCGAGTGCCGCGCTGCGAGCTTGTAGATCTGCTATTTTTGACAAATGTGCAAGTCTCTGCAAATTGTGCAAGTCTCAAAATATTTAGTTCCAGTGACCCCCCAGAAGCAAAATTTGAGTTACGAATGTTTGCTTAAAAATGCATGTATTCAAAGATTTGCATACATTTTCACGACTTTTCAAAAAGAACAGATCTACAAGCTCGGATTGCCGCGCTGCGAGCTTGTGTATCTAAAGTATAAAATAATTAAGGCCCCTCCACATTGGGCCCTAGTAACTCAGTCCCCTTGTGACGCCCCTGCTTAGCATTGAAGACCCCTTGGTTAAGGTGTGTATATTGGTTTTATGAATATTGAACCAGTGAAAAGTATCAACCAGAGCTTGTTGACTGAATCATATCTACATTGGATCCAGGTAGTTTTGGACATACAAGGTTTCCAGTGACAATACAAGGAAAGGTTGAATCTACACTACAGTGTCCGTACTGTATGCACCAGGATACCGAAAAGGTTGAGAATCACTGGCTCTATCTGATAAAGTCGTTGAGGGATGTGTCAATGATTTATTTTCTTATGAATAACGGTTTATGAATAACGGTAAAATACTGTATATCGTTGTCGTTGCGTGGAAACCTTGTATGTCCTAAACCTTCCCTTTTCTGTTGTTTTTTTTTAAACAATTTGAAATAGTGAAAATGGCTGATCTACAAGCACACAGCGCCTCGCGTCGCGAGGCGCTGTGTGCTTGTAGATCGGCTATTTTCACTACTTTTGTGCAACGCTTCTGTGTGAAGAATTTGCGAAAAAGCATACAAATTTGAAACTTGGAGATAGAATGTTTCTGCCCGACAGTGACGATATAACCGTAGGTGTATCAGATATATGTGCTTACGCAGATGACAGTGATTCAGCGCATGTCAGTCGACCGAGGAATCTCAATTTAGAACACGTGTGCTGTCCTAAACGGACTGTATGTTGATACCTGGGACATACGTAGATAACTGTAATGCCCTTTTACTGTGACATATACTGCATTCTCTGTATTTTGTGTCAGGCTACAGGCATAGTGCAGGCGACCGGGCCAGTCCATAGGTCTACAAGTCTATTTATATCACGCACTGTCGGGTGGAAACCTTGTGTGTCCAAAACGGTTCCTTTTCAAGCTATGTGTAAAATGTGTTCCATAGGATCCAATGCAGTCACAAGCTTGTGTTAATACTTTTCTTCTGTTCAATATTAATGAAGCCCACAGACTTAAAGCGGCACTATGAACTTTGTTTGATTAATAAAATGTCATTTTGAATGTCTGTCTGTCTGTCTGTCTGTCTGTCTGTCTGTCTGTGTGTCGCATTTATTGTGTATTATTATTTTATGCTTTAACTATAAAAAAAAAATAGCAGATCAGCTCACAGCGAGCTTGTAAATCTGCTATTTTTGAAAAACCGTGGACATTTGAATTTTTACCCGATTCTATAAGTGTCTTCTAAATACGGTTTTGAAAAACACATGTTTCTACGTCAGTGATTCTCAAACTCTTTCATGTCAAGGACCCCTAGAATTACATGTGTTTGCCCACTGACCCCCCCTCTCAAAATATTTAGTTCCAGGGACTCCCCAGAAGCAAAATTTGAGTTACAAATGTTTGCTTTAAAAATACATATATTCAAAGAAAAATAGCAGATCTACAAGCTCGCAGCGCAGCACTCGGTGCCGCGCTGTGAGCTTGTATATCTGCTATTTTTCAATAGCTAAAGCATTCAATAATTGTAGGCCTAAATGGCAAGTACTAAAAGGGTACAAACAAATGAAAAAAAAAAAAGTAAAAAAGGCCTGGTTTTGACCTAAAAATACAATGTGTATGACAGTGATGATACGCGTGGCAGTGATATTTAAGGTCCGGTACAGTGGGTTCATCCATGCTGAAGATGCAGATGTGTTTCAACAATAGGCTGCGTCATGAATCCCTTTGTTTCTATTATTAGTGTGTTTGTACGGTATCTGTAGAATGTGATTCATATGGCATATGTACTGTATACGTCACTTATGTACGTCAGTACCCTGGTGCATACAGTACTGACACTGTAGATTCAACCTTTCCTTGTAACTTATCGTCCCTAGAAACCTTGTATGTCCAAAACTACCTGGATCCAATGTAGATATGATTCAGTCAACAAGCTCTGGTTGATAATTTTCATTGGTTCAATATTCATAAAACCAATATACACACCTTAACCAAGGGGTATTCAACACTATGCTGAGAGAGAAATGAAGCAGGGACCCCCTTCTCTGTGGTTGCGACCGTCAGGTCGCAGTTACTATCAAAACCTCCACTGGCTGTCAGTCAGTCTGTCAGTCTGTCCGTCACACGTCACACTTCACACTTTTGCCCTTCTCATATCTTCACCACCGTTGCCCCCATCCATGCCAAAATTTGCTCACACACTCCTTGTCTGCCAAACAACTACCTCCACGACTCAATTCTCACATGGCCCTCTTCTAGCACTACCATGAGGCCGATTCTTGTAAAACACACTTTTGGACACTGCCCCTACAAATTCTGCCCTAAAATCACGCAAATCGGTACACACTTCTACATTCATGTCTTCAACATGAATCTGTCCCATATAGCGCCACCATCAGGCCGATTTTTTCAAACACATTTTTGGACACTGCTCCTACACATTTTGCCCTAAAATCACACTGCGACCCGATGGTCGCTTATCTCCCGATTAGGGAGTCTTACTGGTATAAAATTGTGTTGCATATTAAAAATATTGGAAGATTTCATAGACAGCTTAGACTTGTTTGACAGCACTATCATCTCCTCTTCTCTTCCCTCTACACCAAACATCTTTGCCAAAAATGGCAGCTCTACAAGCTCACCTCGCACTGCGAGGCGTTGTGAGCTTGTAGATCGGCTAGTCCACACATTAAAAAGTTCTATCCATTTTCACAACTTTTGCTCATTATAGTCATACGAAACACTCCATGAAATGGAGATAAAACAAAAATAGTGTTTTAAAAGGGGATGTAAGCAGGGCAGGAATTCCATGGAGGCCCTGAAGGCCATGGCCGCCGTTGCCCCTCAGTTTGGCCTTGTGCCCCTCAAACCAATGGCATGACCTGAGGCCACTGTGGCCTTTATGCCCCAGCTGACTGTACCACTCCTATGTCTCTTTCTTGTAGACAGTCGACACCGGTGTCTCTTTCTTGTCATGTAGATACGAGTGTCTTTTGTTGAGATTCTGAAATCTTATCTCCCCCGAGTCCCCATCTACCAATCCAGTGACTATGATTGCTGCAGGGCTGAGCATGGATCAGATTTTAAATATCATCATTTATCTATTTCATTGGCCTTCCTGCCCTGGCATTTGGCCTTTGTGCCCTCAAACAAAATACAACACCAAAGGCCGAGTGGCCTTGCCCCTAAAATGACCAAATTCCAGGCCTGGATGTAAGTGATTTGTTTTCTTTATGTATGTGTTTGTTCAGTAACAGGGGTCTCCTTGTCTATCCAGCGTTGTAGTAAACCAGGGGTGCCCAAAAGGTAGATCGTGATCTACCAGTAGATCACCAAGTGTGTGCAGGTAGACCACATGAAGAGGCTCTAAAAACATATAATTAAAATATAAAAAGAATAGAAGGGCCTGTCAACTCCCTTCATGGCTTCTAAAGTAGGCAAACCTCCAATGCAATGCTTTGTTCAAGAGTCAGTAGCATTACAAAGAACCCCAAAACCTACCACTGCCATACAGAATGGGATGAAGACATTTCCCCCATTATTTCCCATTTATTTCCCCCTTACAGTAAGTGTGTTTGTCTAAAATGTAACGCCAGTGCTGCTATTCCCAAGCCTCCCTCAGGCCCTCAGCTAAAACATTTTGGATGGGTAGATCATGTTGAGCTAGTCATTTTAAAAGTAGATCTCACGTCAAAAAAGTGCACCCCTGTAGTAAACAAAAAAAATCAGTTCAGGAGGATAATAATATTGCATTCAATCAGAATAGAAATCTTTCACTTCTTTCTTTCAAGTAGGTAACTTTGCCCTCTGTTTGACTTTGACTTACTTTGACTTAAAGGAGTAGTTCACCCCCAAAATGACGTTTTTTCTATTGATTAGCCATGCCATTGAGAGTAGAGTTCAATTATATTTTTTGGTTTTTGTCACATTCCTAAGACAAAAATTTGATTCGAGTAAATTTACCCCCATTGATTCCGGATGGGGACCCGTTTCGTAACGGGTCCCCATCGGTCCGGAACGAATGGGGGTAAATTTATTGTTATCACATTTTTGTTTTAGGAAATGCGACAAAAAACTAAAGATATTATTGAACTCTAGTCTCCATGGCATGACTAATCAATAGAACAAAAGTCATCTGGGGGTGAACTACTCCTTTAATCCTCTTGGCCCCCTTGGGAGCATAGGGCGTCCACCATGGATCTCCACCTCACTCTCCTCTGTGCAATGGTTTTTGCTTCTTGAGGTCCCTGTCTTGGACAGTTCATCAAGCGCGGACCGCCTCCAGTTGGATTTTGGTCTACCTGGCTTCCTCTTGCCTTGAGGATTGTAGTCCAGGGCTTGTCTTGCTAAGTTTCTTGGATCCTTTCTAAGAGTATGTGTCCGATCCATCCCCACTTTCTAACTTTGATTTCTGTGGTAATTTGCTCCTGTTTCATGCATCTCCACAGGTCTACATTTGAGATCTTGTTGGGCCACCAAATCCTCAGTATGTACCTGAGACAGTTGTTAATAAACACTTGCAGTTTGTCTGTGATTGATTTTGTGGTTTTCCAGGTTTCACAGCCATAAAGGAGGACAGGTTTAAATTCAGATTTTTGTGTTTCTGGAGAGTTGGGAAGATAGGGCTCTATTTATTGTCCATGCTAAACCCTAAACCCAAATAGTAAAAAAAAAAAGAAAAGAAAAAAAAGAAGAAGAAAGTTTAAGGGTTTGGGGTTAGGGTCCCAGATATACAAGCTCACTACTCAGTACTCATCATGGTGCGGTGTGCTGTGATCTTGTACACCGGCTATTCTTCCTATTTTTTGGAGCTTTTTGAAGCTTATACAATCTTGCCATATTACAGTTACTGAATAGGCTACATAAATATAATCTAAACTAATACTAAGCCTTTTTTTTAAGTTAAGTAGTAAAAGTAAGTTAAACTAAACTTGTACTTTGTGTGCTTGTAGATCGGCTGTTTTCACTAGTTTTGTGCGACGTTCTTGTATGACGAAGCAGGGCCTTGCTTTACCAAAAGACGTACACATTTGAAACTTGGAGATACAAGGTTTCTGCCCGACAGTGACGATATTTTAGTGATTATATTGCGAGGAAAATGTTGAGATAATAGCCATGATTGAAAATAACTTACTTCAAGTTTAAAATTATACTAAATATTTTTTCCAAATAAAAGTGTTCAAATAAATTCCAAATATTATCAAATTATCTCGCGGCACTCCTGGACTGCTGTCACGGCACCCCAGGGTGCCCCGTCACCCACTTTGAAAACCCCTGCATTACACACGACCGCGGTTTTCCCGGTGAACCTGAGCGCAACGGTGGGGGCGTGGGAGTGTGGGGAACACACAAACTGACTATTGCCGATGATGGAGAGGTTATAACATAGCTTTATGTATTGAGAGGCACTCTTGCCGATTTAGTAAGAGACTCGTCGCCAGTTGCAAGATATTTAAAAGCTATTTGGGGCCATGATGATAACCCCTTCTTCCCAAATTTATTAGACTAAGGATTTATATTGTCTGTGTTATTGTTTACAACCACAATTATTCACGTGTGGCAAGATCGCGGTTCCACTAGTTTTACTAGTAGGTTAGTAGGCCTAGAAGCCTTTTCAGAAGTTAATTTAATGTTTTCCATTTAATGATTTCCTTTATCCTCATCTAATCTTGCGCTAATGCACGCAACTGTTTTGGGGGGCTGGGCGGCCAACAAAGTAAATCGTCACTGTCGGGCAGAAAAGTTGTATCTCCAAGTTTCAAATGTATTCATTTCTTCCGCAAAGCAAAGCCCTGCTTCATCATACAAGGCCGTCGCACAAAAGTAGTGAAAACAGCCGATCTACAAGCACACAACGCTGAGGCGTTGTGTGCTTGTAGATCGGCTGTTTTCACTAGTTTAAATCATTTTTTAAATGATAAATACAAAACAAACGGTTTTGGACATACAAGGTTTCCACCCGACAACGACGAAATATAACTCATGTAATCGGCCCACTGGCTTGTCAATTGTCATGATCTGAAATGGCAAATCTTTGAGTAGCAGCAGCGCTATGGAGAGAGATCTCTCTCTATAGCGCGCAATGAGGGCCTCTCCAACTCTTTCTCCCGGGCTGAATCAGGGGCCCAGCATGTCCCTGGGTGTGCTTAGGTTCACCGGGAAAACCGCGGTCATGCACTATACAGTATATTGGCTAATAGCAAGCCATGTTCTCGCTCGAGGACACACAGGCTGTGATCGCCAACATATGTTCCCACCACGACCATAGAGGGTCACCTTGGCTTACAGAGCGTGTGTGTGTGTGTGTGTGTGTGTGTGTGTGTGTGTGTGTGTGTGTGTGTGTGTGTGTGTGTGTGCTTGCGGTTCCGTCCGGATGTGACAGTATATGCTGTGCGACAGAGCGCTAAACCACATAGTATTGATCATGCAGCCAGTCGGTCAGTCGATGCGTTCCAGCGGTCCTTGTTGGCGCTCAAATACATGCTCAAATACTTGGCGTGGGGTGGCATAGCTCAGGGGTAAAGAAACCGCTATTAGAGCACGAAGGGTTCCCGAAAGGGTTCCCAGTTCGAATCCAGGCTCCCCCTGAGTTAATGTCGAAGAGTCCTTGAGCAAGACTCTGAACCCCTAGTTGCTCCCGGTGTGCAGGTTGGTGCCTTGCATGGTTTCCTCCACAATGTGTGTGTGAATGGGTGAATGTAATGCACAATCTCTGTAAAGCGCCTTGGATAAAAGCTCTACATAAATGCACCATTTACTCAAAAGACAGCCTTCTGCTAAAGTAAAAACCTGATGTATGCTTTGTGGTATGACAAACAAAAGGCAAAACTATAGATGATACAGAAGCTTATAACACGCCGTGATGCATTGTAAGCTCATGCATCAGCCATTTTCTGTGAATGTTTGCCCCATAATGGGAATGCTGATGTAATGTCCATGTAAAATGAGCCCCAGAAAAAAGTTGAACCACCTTCAGGGACGTACAGAGAATGTTAGGGGGGCAGGTGTTGACATTTCTAAAAGGGCCTTTTGCTGAAAATATAGAAAATAGCAGACCTCCAAGCTTGGAGTTCGGCTATTTTCGGTACTTGATATCACGAAAAATTAAGCATACAAAAGGCAATACTGGAGATGTGGCATAATGGCATGGATTTCTATACAGAGAGGGCAATTCTTTTAACTGCATTCAAGTGCAGGAGAGTTTGGACAAGACAATTCTCTTGAATGCTGCCTTCATATGGCATGGAATGGAAAGAGAGCATTTGCATTACCATAAAACTGCATTCATGGTCTGGAGAGGGCACTTTTCACAGGTGGATAGGGCAGGGGCTCAAGCCCCCTTTGATGTCTATGTGTGCACGACACATGCCTGACCACCTTAACCCTTTGCATCGGCTATTTGGAAATAGACAAACTGCAATCGTCTATTCTCAAAAAGATCTGGCAACACAAATCTCGTTAATTATTGTCGGATATTTTCAGATGGGGGTCTTTGGCCAAATACAAAGACTGGTGGTCATACCAAAAGACTCTGGAAAAAATGGAACCCAGTGTTTCCCTGCTTGGCACACAGCATCAAGGGTTGGATTGGATCCAAAAAAAAAAAAAATCGGACAGAATTTTACAAGGTGTCATACTTAGTCGACCCATCATTCGTGTTCAACGATCATCAGTGTGGATGCCCTCATTATTAAGCGGCAATCCTAACGGGCATTATGAAGATAAAGTATAAAAAATATTGTTTTAAAAGTCGTTCTCAACTGAAGTGGGTGGTAGTGTCCTGTTGTCAGCAGGACAACAGGACGGCAGTTGTTGTTAACTATCATTATACTTATCTTTATCGTGGCCGGTGGTAATGATGCTTATTGTAGTTATCTTTATCCACCTGTTTCCGCAAGAATTTACTGTAGCATTATCTGCAGGACACTTCTGGTTAACAGCAGACATACAACCGCTCGTCGCGTCGCAGACGCAACCGTTATGAGCTTGTAGATCACACGCGGCTGCAACGCCGGAAACTGCCGCACACCTTCTGCGCAATGCACGATGGGATGTTGGAAATTGTGGATAAACAGGATTTTTTCTTTTCAACAATAGGATGAAAATAAAAACAACAACGACAATCAGTGAGAATATATGCAGTTTCTGAGGTTAATAGGGCCTTTCTATAGAAGTGAGTCTTTAATTTAGATTTAAAAATGGTTACGGAACCAGCAAATCTGAGGTCCACTGGAAGGCTGTTCCATTGGGGGCCAGTGTTGTTTTTGACAGCAAATTTTGATTTTGTTTTAGTCTTTTGAATAAAATGTCATTTAGTTTTAGTCATAATTTAGTCACCTGAAAAGTTTTAGTTTTAGTCTAATTTTAGTCGACTAAATATCATAACATTTTAGGCAACTAAATCTACAGTTGATTTAGTCAACTAAAATGTATTTTGGCAGGCCTTGATGACATTTTAATGGCTGATTTGTGATTTACATTTGGTTGCGTGCTGAAAATAGCCGATCTACAAGCTCACAACGCGTCGCAGCACGCAACACCTGAGAGCAACCAAACATAAAATGACTCTCTTCTCCACTAGTCCCTCCCGTTTTACTAAAGTCTAGTCTAGTTTTTATTTTGTTGACGAAATATTTAGTCTTAGTTTTAGTCATTTAGTTTTTATTTTGTTTTTATTTAGTTTTCGCACCCTGACAGCAAGGCCCTGTCACCTTTGGTCACTCTGTTTGATGCTGAAACCTCCGGAAATGAAATGAATGAAATGAAAATGAAACAAGTAGGAATTGAAATGTAGTGACCTCGTGGAGCGTGTCAACACATGTCGACATGTGTCCTTGTCCAGTGCAATGACTTCCAGCGGGCACGCATGTGCGCGCGCACGTTTGTGTGTGTGTGTGTGTGTGTGCGCGCCCGTGGAGTTCACACGGCCGGATGGACATCAAATCTATTGATCCGATTAACTTGGGAGAGGAAAGGCTGCGGGCCACGCCGATTGATCAATATCCCTTTAATTACCACTGCCCCCCCCCCCGTGTGTGTGTGTGTGTGTGTGTGTGTATGTGTGTGTGTGTGTGTGTGTGTGTGTGTGTGTGTGTGTGTGTGTGTGTGTGTGTGTGTGTGTGTGTGTGTGTGTGTGTGTGTGTGTGTGTGTGTGTGTGTGTGTGGTCCCCCCCTGCCCCAAACTCCCAGATGCTGTGTATATATACCCCTGCTTTGAGTTGAACTTGCACACACACTCTCACAAACACACAGACACACACACACACACACACACACACACACAGACACAGACACACACACACACACTTCAAATAATGCTTTCCACAAACTTTATACACTTCACGCACACATACATTCAATTTATCCATCTTTACTTCCACAGACGGCTAGAACAGTTGCACTCGTTCAACTCCCTCTGCGAACACAGTTATTTCAGCTTTTTCAGATCTCAAATCATACAAGACGCGACGAAACAGATATCTTTTCATACCGCGCGTAACGAGACGTGCGGGCGTGCAGAGGAACAGGACACGCCATCGCACCAGAAGGGGAGAGAGTGGTACGTGGTGAGTGTTGATATTTTCATTTGCATGTTTGTTTATGAACTTTTTGTTGCGTGACCCTGCGTCGCAAACGAACCCGCTGTCGAGGCACATCATTTCGACTAAGGGTTATGGTTACGGTTAGGTTTTAGGGTTAGGTTTTTTAGGGTGTGGGACAGATAATGGTATGGGTGAGATCAGATATACACCTAGGCAGGACTGTGTGTGTGTATCTGTGTACGTGTGCGTGCGAGCGTGCGTGCGTGTGCGTGTTCAACATCACCGGGACAACACATATAAGCTTACATGTTGCTGGGGGGGGTGACCGTGTTTGGTGCCGAGGGTTGAGTGGCAGCATCATTCTCAGCAAAGAACATGAGCCCTGCACTGCAGGCTGAGACAAGATTGAGTTCAACTTAGACTAAAACTAGCACTGAAACGAGTGGGGAGAAGCAAGCAGGGGTACGTCGCACCAAATTCTGGGCCCTGGGTACAAGGATTCACTGCGTTATTTTGTGCTTTAACTATTGAAAAAATAGCAGATATACAAGCTGCGAGCTTGTAGATCTGCTATTTTTGAAAAATCGTGAACATTTGTGCAAGTCTTTGAATATTTCAAATCCTTCTATGTTTCTATGTCAGTGGTGCTCAAACCTTTTCATGTGAAGGACCCCCAAAATGATATGTGTTTGGCCGCGGACCCCATCCCCATATTTAGTTCCAAGAACCCCCGGAAGCAACATTTGAGTTGCAAATGTTCGCTTAAAAAATACATATATTCAAAGATTTGCACATGCACATTTTCACGACTTTTGCTATATCTGCTATTTTTTTCAATAGCTAAAGTAGAAAATAATTCCAGGCCCCTCTACCTTGGACCCTTGTAACTCAGTCCCACTTTCCCCCCCATTGTGAAGCCACTGGGGAGTTGACATAACTGTTAACTGAAACTAAAATAGTTTCTATCACCACCTGAGGCCAGTTCTCCAAAAGCCTTCTAAATCGGTATAGTTCTCACACGACCAACAATGACTTGAACAACAGCAACACCCCAGTCACACCTACAACACCGACGCCTGCTTGGGATCACTTTCAGAGCAATTTCGTGAGCGACGTCCAGGGACGTGCTGGGCGCCTGATTCAGCCCGGGAAAAAGAGTTGGAGAGGCCCTCATTGCGCGCTATAGAGAGAGATCTCTCTCTATAGCGCTGCTGCTACTCAAAGTTTTGCCATTTCAGATCATGACAAGTGACAAGCCAGTGGGCCAATTACATGAGTTATATTTTGTCATTGTTGGGTGGAAACCTTGTATGTCCAAAACCGTTTGTTTTGTATTAATCATTTTTTTGAAACTAGTGAAAACAGCCGATCTACAAGCACACAACGGTGCGAGGCGTTGTGTGCTTGTAGATCTGCTGTTTTCACTACTTTTGTGCAACGGCCTTGTGTGATGAAGCAGGGCTTTGCTTTGCGAAAAAAAAAAAAGTACAAATTTGAAACTTGGAGATACAAGGTTTCTGCCCGACAGTGGCGATTTACTTGCCCAGCCCCCAAATTGGAACGAAGGCCGACATTTTATTTTACATTTTTTCCTAATTAATTAACCGGACGTTCGGGAGTTGGGCCGCTTTTCCCAATGGCCAGCACGTCCCTGGTGACGTCAACACTGGCAGGCAGCCTATCAAAACCGATTTTGCCCAGAATTGTACAAGGTGTCGTACTTAGTCGACCCATCATTGCGTTCAACGATCGTCAGTGTGGATGCCCTCATTATTATGTTTTTATTGTGGATCAGCCAATAGCTGAGGACCCCTTATAGCTGAGAAAGAGATGAAGCAGGGACCCTCCTACTATTATTGTAGCCCACTGTTTCCCAAACTGTGGGTTGGACCCATTTATTGGTCAAATTTTTTCGGTATTATTTTTTTTCCCATATCCATACATTTCATAGATAGCTTTGCAGACTTGTTTTGCAGTACTATCATCAGAGTAGCTTAAATCGAGGCTTTTCTCATTGTTTTACACATTATCCTTTTCTATATTTAACACTTTATTATTTTGACCATAAGAAAGCTTGTTTTG
Source organism: Nannobrachium achirus (assembly GCF_963921795.1). Classification (NCBI taxonomy): domain Eukaryota; kingdom Metazoa; phylum Chordata; class Actinopteri; order Myctophiformes; family Myctophidae; genus Nannobrachium; species Nannobrachium achirus. Next base: position 2,082,892 of record NC_137811.1, read on the forward strand.
CATTGGGGTCCTTTTGTACTCAATTCATTGGCAGGGTGCGGGGTCCCCCGGTTCAAATATGATTCTTTTCTGGGGTCGTGCCCTGCAAAGGTGCATGTGGAACCCTTGCTTTAGTGTAAAATCGGAATGTTACATTCATTAACCCAGGGCAGGGGCGTCAATTGGGTTTGGCAGGTGTATGCAGCTGCCATATTAAAAGTCTCTCCCCCCCACACACACACACACACACACACACACACACACACACACACACACACACACACACACACACTAAAACATGATTATCAGGTATTAAGATTATACTAGGAGGAAGATTTTTTTTCCAAAAAAGTAATTGTGTTTTTATGTGGCCACACCCACCAGTTCATTAAGTATGCCTGGTTGTCATGGTGGGTGGTGACCCAGCTGAGGTTAGGCACACCCACAGTGTTGGGTGAATGGTAAAAGGGGAGGGGATTGAATCACTGCTTTTGGATCAGCACTTTTGACCCACAAGGTGTCAGCCTCCATGGGAAGAAACCCCAAATACAAAGGGAATTCATAATTGCTCATAACAATCACACCAGGGGGTCTAATGAAGTACTGTCAACCTCCTAGACACATGAAAACCAGAAAAAAGTACAAAACTATGGTACCACTGTGATTTAGGACATTAACGAAAAACTGAGTCGACTTCATTACACAATTCGACTCCCACCAGAGAAAGTTGAAAGTTGAAGTTGGAAAAAAAATCCTTCGTATTTTTTTCTATCATTATTTTTGCTCCATATGTGCGTCTGTACAGCATTCAAACAGTAGGATTGCTTTTTGTCAAGAACGGAATGATCCAATATTAATTACAGTACTACATTACATTTGGTATAACATGGTTCTATTGTGAAAATAGCAGATCTACATGCTCACAACGCCTTGCGCGTTGTAAGCATGTAGATTGGCTATTTTCACAATTTCTGCCTCTATATATTTGACAATTTAGACAATGTTTAATTTGTCATTTTAGAGGTGTTAAAAAGTCCTTAAATTGGCACTTTAGAAATGTGTAGATGCCCTCTATACACTTAAACTGTATGTTGGTATGTTTACTGTTGACTGTTGTGAGAAAACAATGTTGCACATTAAGTTAATCATCTGGGGACCACCCAAAATAATTGGGGGGGGGTCGTGTGTGATGTGATGACGTCATCAAACGATAAAGTCGACCTCAACTCAACTTTTTACTGAGTCGAGTCGACCTCAAAAATCACAAGTCGTTAATGCCCTAGTGTGACTGTCCATCCTGTTTCTCTACAGGGTCTCCTCCACAGTTCCAGTCCTCCGTGTGGAGCGCGTGATTGGCCAGGCGCTGTGTGATATGTTTGATATTCGGTTGTTCTCCTGCGTTTACCACGTCAACTAAATATCAGACATATTCCTACAGAGTCTGGTATATGACTTCAACATCATCGCCATGCACCCGTCTGGAAAAGACTTCTCGTCATTGGGTCTTCAAGAGGGCTTTTTGAGCTGTGTTTTATTTTATTTTATTTTATTTTAGACGGGAGAGTAGAGGGACATGAAGCATTGATATTGATGTTTGATAATATCACAATTAAAACGATTCAATATAAAAATAAAAACATTAACCCTGACATGGCTTCTTTTTTAAAGGGGCCCCATCATGAATTTCACATTTTTTTATTTATTTTTTCTAGTTTTTGGTATTTCCAGTGTCTCTTCCAGCCCCCCCAAAAAGACATTTCATTAACTCTAAGCCATATCCGAGTGGTTGTTTAGGCTAAAACCTGTATAAAACTGTATTATGGACCAATATGTATATGAAATATATAGGCCTATTTTGAAAAGCATGGTGGGGCCCCTTTTAATAGCAGATTTACACAATGCAATGCATTGTGAGCTTTTAGATTCATTGTTTCTGCTATTTGTCATGCAAAGTAGTAGAATAATTAAGAAGCTTAAGATGTTTGCCACACATTTTGTAGCAGGTAGCATCAGTAGTTGTGAATCTGTCTAAATTCTCCATTTCTCATTGAATATCAATATGTCCATGACTGTCTTCATAGGCGATTTTAAGGGGTGTCCTAGGGTGCACGTGCAACCCCTGGCCGCCAGGCGGCCATTTTGATTTTTTTTTTTTTTGTAATGTAACTTTACATCCACTCAGACCGAATACAACAACACCCCCTAGTGGTAGTGATAGAGGCTGGCAGCTCCAGGCAGCCCCCCCCTCCCCTCCTGATGTGATGTCATATCCACGCGCCAGTATTGAAATTGAAAACAACATCTGTTAAAAATAAAGCATGGAGTTCGAGCTCTTCACTACTATGGACGTGACTACCGGTAGATATTATAATATAGCTGCTTGCCCTGAAACATCACATGGAGAGGATCATTTTGTACCTGACTTTCCTCTACAAAACACAGACCTCAGGCTCTATCAGCCAGGACTCTTGTCTCACTGTGCGTGACTGAACCATTTCCTCCTGACCAGCCCAAGGTAAGACTAAGACAGTCAGATCATGCTTTTATAAACCCTATTATATTAAGCCCAAAATGGTTCTGCCGCCGTGTAGAACCGAACCGATTTTAACTTGAAAAAATGCATAATTTGCCCGCAAATAACCGATAACCGTAAGTAACTTATTTTTACATTTGGGTACAAAATTAACTGCAGAAATCCGCTAAAACAACATTACAAAACCGCTAATATCCGCAATTTTTTTGCATAGGACGCACCTATGCAAACTGCGTGCTGACTGCTTTAGGGTGAGTGCCAATCAAATTGACTGTACTGGCAATCACAGGGCATCTTTTTCGGGACTTGGCAAAACACATAAAAGCACAACATCTGTTTAGCATAGTGTGATGGCTTGTGTGGGACAAAGATGACATGGATGTGTTTGTAATGACAACTAGCAACACATTCATCACAAATAAAAACACAACAACAGATAGTGTAAAAGCGATGACAGCTGCTGGGTTCTGCTGGGGAAACTGGACAACAGGCATTTCTGCCTAATAGACCCCATGGACAGTCATTTTGGAACAATATAAGTAGGAAAATGAGCCTAGAAGTGATTTAGGTTGGAGTTGTCCTTTAATATTACATACTGATATTATTGATTTCCCCTGTTTGTTACAATGCCAAACATGCAGACATGACCCGCTTTAATTACTTCAGTCTATATTATGAATGACTAGTATAGTAGTATTAAAATTTCCCCTTTTCATGTCCAATGTATTTGTATTTAAGTTCAACATACAGTATAGTATAAATAAATGCACTTGAAATGAAATCAAAATGTTACATTTCAGGATTCCAATTAAAAAAATAACAAAAGATAATTCAGGATTCCAAGTCAAAAGTAGTAAAAATGTTTAGATCCGGCTTGTTTTGAGCTTGTAAATCGGCTATTTTTACTACTCTTACTGGAGATAAGAGGTTTCTGCTGGACAGTAACAACATGCAATGTGGCCCACTGGAGTGAGTGTGGAAATATAGTGGCCCTTTCCATCATCGAAGTTGCCCACCCCTGCCACCAGGCTCATAGTGCGGCGCAAAGTGGCGCTGCTGTGAGCTTGTAGATCTGCTATTTCTGAATAGCTAAAGCAGGCTTTAGAATGATGGTTAAAGTGGTTACAATATAGCTTTTTAATGGGATTTAGTTAAGGGTTAACCACATTTCAAACCACCGAGGAATGGGGTTCAAAACGGATTCACACAAATCAGATTAGTTTTTGTGTTTTTGTGTGTGTTATTTTAGTTTTTTATCAAGACTTGATAAAACCTGATCTGATTCAAACAGGGACATGCAGAGAATGTTATAGAGGCAGGGGCTGACATTTCTAAAAGGGCCTTTTGGTGAAACTATTGAAAATAGCAGACCACCAAACTCACAACGCGTCGCGAACGACGCGTTGTGAGCTTGGAGGTCAGCTATTTTCGGTGCTTGACACCACACTGAACCAAGCATAATCAAGTAAATACTGGAGATGTGGCGTAATGGCATGTATTTCTACACAGTGAGGGACATTCTTTCAACATAAGATGCTGCATTCAAGTGCAGGAGAGTTTGGACAAGGCAATTCTCTTGAATGCTGCCTTCAGGTATATGGCATGGAAAGAGGGTGTTTGCATTTCTTTCACCATAGTAAAAACTGCTTTCTCTGGGGAGGGCACGTTTTACAGACGGATAATATGGCAGGGGCTCAAGCCCCCTTTCATGTCTATGTGTGCACATGCCTGGATTCCAATCTGGATAGTCCAGTGTGGTGTTGTTGAGCATCAGTGTTGTTTTTGACAGCACATTTTGATTTAGTTTTAGTCATAGTCTTTTAAATAAAATGTCATTTAGTTTTAGTCATAATTTAGTCACCTGAAAAGTATTAGTTTTAGTCTAATTTTAGTCAACTAAATATCATAAGATTTTAGGCGACTAAATCTACAGTTGATTTAGTCGACTAAAATTTACTTTTGGCAGGCCTTGATGGCATCGTAATGACTGATTTTACACTTGGTTGTGTGCTGAAAATAGCAGATCTACAAGCTTACAAGCTCCCTAACGTTTTTATTTTGTTGACGAAATTGTCAATATATTTAGTCTTAGTTTTAGTCACCACAGCTTAGTTTTTGTTTCGTTTTTTATTTAGTTTTCGTCAGTGAAAAAAACACAGTCGACAAACATTTTTCATCGACGAAATCAACACTGTTGAGCATACTATCCCTTTCCCTCCCCCAGGACCCAGGTCATTAGTCAGTGTGTTGTGTATGGAGACTGGAATTGAATGAATGTCATGTTTCTTTTCATGGAACTGTTTGCAGCCCTGCCCTTTCCCCCTGCACACAGGCACTTGTTTGACCGGTCCGTGTGCATGTTTGATGATAATGTGCAAGCGCGCACGCACGCACGCACGCACGCACGCACGCACGCACGCACGCACGCCAGTGATGAAGAAGTACTCACATTCTCTGTGGGGGTGCGCAATATAATTGATATGGCAAATACATCGCAACAGTTTATTTGCCAATACTGCATCAATACTTCAGGCCGTAGTATTGCGATACTTTGAGGAAAATAAAATATGTTCCCATGCATAGGAACCAAAGAAGTCCTAAAAAGACATATTAGCCACTTGTACACATGCCCCCACCCACTGAAATCAAAATACTAAAATGGCTGAAACAATAGAAAGCAGCAAATGAAAACATTTTAACACTCACCTTTCTTTTCTCTAATTACAATCTTAAATGAACCCTTGTTGTAAAAAAACAAAAAAAAATTAAAAGATTCCTAGATTCCTACTATTACTATACCTACTATTACTCTTACCTGAATCACTTGTGTGTTTCATGCTTTATACCAAAGGGTCTTAAATATTTTTCATCCCAAGAAGGACCCCTTTAGCTGCAAGAGAGATGAAGCAGGAACTCCACCCACTACATATCATATAACATCAAGTCATCAACTTTTTCATATCGATTTCATAAATACCTTCATAGACTTGTTTCACATCACTGTCATCATTGTTGGATTCAGACATGTATTTTCAGACATTTAACCACTTCAACACTCCAGGGGCGTCAATTGGGTATGGCAGGGGTATGCAGCTGCCATACCCTGGGTCCAGGCGGAAAATAAAAGTTACTTTTAAATGTAAATCTTTGTCTCTCTGTGCTGGTTATTATGTTGTTAAATGCATAACACAATTGTCACTTTAACAAGGTATACTTGTATTCTCCCCATCTTGACAAAATGGTATATTCCCAGGTTCCGCAGGTCAGCTGCACAATGCATTATTGTTAATTGTGGCACGTTTACTAACATGCCAAGTTTAGCTGCACTTTGACCTTTGGCTCTGTACTTGGTCTGCTCTTTTTTCCCTCTACACCAAACATATTTGCCTCTTTAAATAAGGAGCCAAAAGCCTCTGCAAACCTCTCCAGAATACCGATACTAGGGTTTGTAATAGCATTTTTTAAATCTTAATATAGTATATAGCATGGGTAGAGTGACGATGAATACAATAATATTATAAAACAAAACAAAAAACTTGAGAGCTCTCTGAGACAACACACATGTAAGTGTCTTATTTATACAGGACAGTTGGACAAGAATATGCGAAGGAGTGTCTACTAGACAGTGTCTATAGATACAGGTCTATTCTTACAGAAGTTTTCCATATATGGACTGATGATGTCGGAGCGAGCATGGAGCAACTGTCCGGATGGACAGCTGCTGCCGAGTCAGTCTTTCACTTAAACATTAGTGAAGAGTGACAGATACACAATAGCATATACATTGACAGTTTTATAAAATCACACCCGTGTGAACTGAGCGGTGGCCCATCCCCCCCCCCCCCCCTGTGTGTGTGTGTGTGCGTGTGTGTGTGTGTGTGCCTGGCCTGGCCTGGCCTGAAAACAGCGCCCCTCCCTTAACATGTGTGGTCATAAAAGGTACTACACCACAGGCTTGAGGCTACATACAGACAGACCCACCCACCCACATACATACATACATACCTACACACACGGCCACGCTATGGAGACGGTGTGACCACCGCTCAAAAATCTACTACAGGTTCAAGTAGTTAGACTAGTACAAATAATATTTATTTGGCAGCCCCTGCCAGATGGTGGCAGCATTGTCATGTTCATGCTGCACTAACACCATCTGGCGGAGTCAGGTTACCCTGTAGTACATGGGTCTTCAACAGGGGGTCCGGGACCCCTAGGGGGTCCTCAGAGTTACTACAGGGGGTCCTCCAAATCTTTGTGTGACAGAAGCTTTTTTTTTCTCCTTTTCTATTTGAACCCACTTGAACCCACTTGTCCATATTCTGAGAACTTTAGCCAAAAATAGCAGATCTACAAGCTCACAACGCATCGTGCTGCGCGGCGTTGTGAACTTGTAGATCGGCTATTTTCAGCAAAGAGGTTTCGTGTAGAGGGGGAAAAGAGCAGACTGAGATAGAGTGAAGAGAGAACCCAAAATACACTGATGATTGTGCTGTCAAATGATTAAACTATATGGAATCTATGGTTGTGGGGGTCCCTGCTTCATCTCTCTCGACTAAGGGTTCCTTGGCCTGAAAACGTTGAAGACCCGACGGAGACCCATGCTTTATACTGCTGAGGCTGTTATGACACCAGGCAAAATGTCCCCACGTGGATTGATAAAGATGTATATTATCTTATCTTGTCAAAGGTAAAATGCAGGAAGTGCAATGCATCACTAGAGGGAACAATATGTGTAATTTTCAGGGCAACAAGAGTCAACAGTAATGTGACGTTGAGATTAAAGGAGTAGTTCACCCCCAAAATGACTTTTTTTCCCCTATTGATTAGTCACACCATGGAGACTTGAGTTCAATAATATTTTGTTTGTATTTGTCGCATATAAATATATATATATATATATATATATATATATATGTGTGTGTGTGTGTGTGTGTGTGTGTGTGTGTGTGTGTGTGTGTGTGTGTGTGTGTGTGTGTGTGTGTGTGTCTTAGGAATACAACGAATACAAACGAATATTATTGAACTCAAGTCTCCATGGTGTGACAAATCAATAGAAAAAAAGTCATTTGGGGGGTGAGCTACTCCTTTAAATTACCATTCACTTCACTTCACACACTACATGAGTGTACAGCGTTTCCTTGACATTTTTAATTTGAATGAAACTCAGAACTCATATAGAATATGACATGAATGTACACATAGCTATGAAACAGCTCAAGTTATGAGCTTGATATCACTTGGTAACAACAATCATCTGTATTAGTAAGATTTACAAAAAAAAACTGTGACCCAGTTATTATTCTAATGGATGCAATAAAGGAGAACAGATGAATTAACTTTTATGTATTATTTTATTTAAAGTAATTTAATCAACAAAATAAAAGTCTTTGTAAATCATTCATCTTTTATTTTATTATTATTTTATTTTATTTTTAATTACTTAGTTATTAATGGAAGGAGGTCCCATTGTGTTGCACACCAACAGGGGTTTAACAGGGGGTCCGGGACCCCTAGGGGTCCTTAGAGTTACTACAGGGGGTCCTCCAAATCTTTGTGTGACAGAAACTACGGCTATTTTTGGCAAATAGCTTTGGTGTAGAGGGGAAAAAGAGCAGACTAAGTAGTGAAAGGTCAAGTTTATTAAGTATTGACGGTTCAAGTGGTTAAATATCTGAAAACACAAATTGACATGAATCCAAACATACACTGATGATTGTGCTGCCAAACAATGAAACCAAATGGAATCTATGAACAGGTTGTGGGGGTCCCTGCTTCATCTCTCTCTCAACGAAGGGGTCCTCGACCTGAAAACGTTGAAGACTCCTGTTTTAACACATTTTGTTTCATTTAAAAAGTCACACAGGATTCCTCTCGATTCCTCTCCTCCATTCTTCTCCTCACGTACTCCTGTTCCATTCGCATGCGTTTCTCCAACGCCTCCTTTTGCTCCATTTCTTGTCTCCTCCTTTCTTCCCTTTCCCTGTCCTCCTTTCTTCTCCTCTCCTCCTCCTCAAGCCTCTGTCTGTTTTCTGTCAAAATTGACAACCAAGTTCACAAAAACAGTTAGGATTTATTTTTAATTTTTATTTGAGCTGAATGATTGAAGGACAGAGTGAAAATATTTGATTTTCCACAACCTTCACTTCATGTACCTATCGCTCGACCCGATTTGGCACTACTTCACACTCCCTTATCTATTATAATACACACACACACACACACACACACACACACACACACACACACACACACACACACACACACACACACACACACACACACACACACACACACACACAGGACAACAGACAAGTGTGTAAACAGGTTCTGACGAGGTAATGTTATCTGAACAAGTGCATGCTGTGCACTGCACTGCCTGTGTGTGTGTGTGTGTGTGTGTGTGTGTGTGTGTGTGTGTGTGTGTGCGTGTGTGTGTGTGTGCGTGTGTGTGTGTGTGTGTGTGTGTGTGTGTGTGTGTGTGTACAGATATAGAAAGACATGTCACACACAGGGAGACAGGGTGGGGGGGCGACAAACGTAAGGAGATAAAGACATGACTACAGTATAAATATGAGATGACAAAGAGAGAGAGAGAGAGAGAGAGAGAGAGAGAGAGACACACTCAAATGATAGCCTACACAGAAGGCGAAGGAAGGAAAGGAAATAAATATTAGGACGGTGAGATAATATTGAGCAGACATATCATCACAACATCTACTATAAGGTAAGATCAACTAATTGCTTGCGTATTGTACTTAGTGCATTTTCTTGTGTATGTGCCTTACTTAAAGGACAACTTAGTTTTTTTACAACAAGGGTTCATATAGTCATTAGAGAAAAGAAATGATGAGTGTTAAAATGTTTTCATTTACTTCTTTTGACTTATGGGGGCTGGTGTAAATAGTAACAAATATATTGCCGGCTTATTCATGGGTTGCATTTGTAGTCCTATACCAGCCATTTTGAGGACCAACACAGGTGTTTTGATTAACATAGAACATTGGTTCTATGCCAATCAGACAAATTGAACACCTGTGTTGGTCCTCAATATGGCTGGTTTAGGACTACAAATGCAACCATTGATTTGTGTCTAAAAGGACATATTTAGCCACTTGTACGCATGCCCCAACCACTGAAATCAAAATACTAAAATCGCTAAAACAATAGATAGCAGTAAATGTAAAACATTTTAACACTCACCTTTTCTTTTCTCTATTACACTCTAAAATATGAACCCTTGTTGTAAAAAAAACAAACAAAGTTGTCCTTCAAGTACAGTATATGTATTTTATCTCATGGGATTTATTCAAAGTTATTTCTTCAATAACTCTTTAACAAGGCAAGCAAAACTAACAAATAAGGTGTATCAATGTTCTGAGGGTCACATGTGAATAAGGCATTTTAACGAAATGAGTGGTAAACCTACTGCTAAACAAGCAAATTAGTGGCCATCAATTATTACAGAAATGTGTTTAGCACTTGAAGATGTCCACACGTTCCTAGAGCTGTTTTAACATGTGTTGGAAGGTGTACAAGACAGTGGTGAGCCCGGACCAGCTATGTTTTATGCTTTAGAGCAGAGGTTCTCAGGTCACCCCATAAATATTTGTTTTAATCCGAGGCACCCCTACATTACAATTTTCACTCCCAGCATTATATTTATAGCATATCGTCATTGTCGGGTGGAAACCTTGTATCTCCAAAACCGTTCATTTTGTATTTATTGTCTATAAAATGTATTAAACTAGTGAAAACAGCTGCTTGTAGATTGGCTGTTTTCACTAGTTTTGTGCGACGGTCTTGTATGATGAAGCAGGGCTTTGCTTTACCAAAAGACGTACACATTTGAAACTTGGAGATACGAGGTTTATGCCCGACAGTGATGATATTTTAGTGATTATGTTGCGACGAAAACGTTGAGATAATAGCCATTTTGGTTAGAACTGACTGAAAATAACTTTGTACTTACTGTAAATGAGACTAAATATTTTTTTCAAGTGTCCAAATAAATTCCAAATATTATCAAATGATCTGGCGGCAAGGACCCCTTAGTTGAGAGAGAGATGAAGCAGGGACCCCCACAACCTTTTCATAGATTCCATATAGTTTCATCGTTTGACAGCACAATCATCAGTGAGTGTATTTTGGATTTATGTCAATTTGTGTTTTCAGATATTTAACCTCTTGAACCGTCAATACTTAAAAACTTGACCTTTCACTCTGTACTTAGTCTGCTCTTTTTCCCCTCTACACCAAAGCTCTTCGCCGAAAATAGCAGATTTACAAGCTCACAACGCCTCGCAGCCCGAGGCGTTGTGAGCTTGTAGATCTGCTATTTTTGGCTAAAGTTCTCAGAATATGGACGCTAGGGTTCAAGTGGTTAATATAAAAAAAGAGAAAAAAAGGTTTCTATCACACAAAGATTTGGAGGACCCCCTGTTGTAATGCTGGGGACCCCCTAGGACCCACCTCCATGTCGAGTTGGAAAACACTTTTCCCGAAATTGTATCCAAAAAGTAAAGGTAGTTCCACGTTCCCAGACTATGGTTTCCTATCCCAGGGTACATAAAACATGAACCACGGCATGAAACAACCGCTTAAATCATTAGTATTGTAATGTTTTCCCATTCAACCGGGAACTGTTGCCAGTACTGTAGTCTCGCGTAGCCAGGGAGCATTTGCAAATCGCGTTAAGCAACATTCTGGCCACGCGAGACTATACGCCAGGGCTTTTCCGGGGAAAACATTACAAAACTAACGATTTAAGCGGTTGTTTCATGCCCTGGTTCATGTGTTATGTACCCTGGGATAGAGAAATACAACAATGTTCGAACACAGCAGCAATATTTGTGAACTGTTGTGACAAAAGAAGGCTAGAAACACAACCACCCTAAGGACTATAAACCATGGCTCGACATCTAGACCTACTGCACATACAGTATGAAACAGAGCTGCTACCTTAGATTTTGAGATTTTGAGAAAAAATAATGCTGTTATTTGTTCCAAATCTTTATAGCAGGGGTTTTCAAACTGGGTGACGGGGCACCCTGGGGTGCCGCGACGGCAGTCCAGGGGTGCCGCGAGATCATTTGATAATATTTGGAATTTATTTGGACACTTGAAAAAATATTTAGTATCATATTAAACTTGAAGTACAAAGTTATTTTCAGTCAGTTCTAACCAAAATGGCTATTATCTCAACGTTTTCCTCGCAACATAATCACTAAAATATCGTCACTGTCTGGGCAGAAACCTCGTATCTCCAAGTTTCAAATGTGTACGTCTTTTGGTAAAGCAAAGCCCTGCCTCGCGATGCGCCTCGCGATGCGACAACGCCTCGCGATGCGACGTGTGCTTGTAGATCTGCTGTTTTCACTAGTTTAGTACATTTTATAGATGATAAATACAAAACGAACGGTTTTGGACATGCAAGATTTCCACCCGACAACGACGATATGCTAAATGTACGGTGCTGGGAGTGAAAATTATAATGTAGTCGTACCTCGGAATAAAAACAAATATTCATGGGGTGCCCTGAGACAAAAAAGTTTGGGAACCCCTGCTTTATAGGAACTCATCTCGGAGCACAACAGTATGCAGTGACAGGTGAGGTTCTATATGGGGCGAGAGATAGCAGAGACTAAAATGTTGAGGTTCTCTCTGGGAGTAACAAGGATGGACAGGATCAGGAAGGAGTACATTAGAGCGGGGGTCTTCAACAGGGGGTCCGGGACCCCTAGGCGGTCCTCAGAGTTTCTACAGGGGGTCCTCCAAATCTTTGTATGACAGAAGCATTTTTTCTCCTTTTTTGTATTAACCTCTTGAACCTAATGTCCACATTCTGAGAACTCTAGCCAAAAATAGCAGATCTACAAGCTCACAACGCCTTGAGCTGCGAGGGCGTTGTGAGCTTGTAGATCGTCTAGTTTTGGCAAAGATGTTTGGTGTAGAGGGGTAAAAAGGGGAGTACAGAATGAAATGTCAAGTTATGTATTGATGATTCAAGTGGTTAATTACTAATAAATCTGAAAACATAAATTTACATGTCTAAAATACACTGATGATCATTCTGTCAAACAATGAAACTCTATATGGGTTACACCCCGCCACTCCGACATGTCTCCTTTCCGACATGTCTCCATTCCGACACTAACCCTATCTCTAACCCTAACCCTAAACTTAACCCCTATGGAAGTGTCGCCACTCCGACAATAAGAAGTCAATTTCGGAGTGGCGACATGTCGGAATGGAGAGCGACACGCGAATCTATGAACAGGTTGTGGGGGTCCCTGCTTCATCCCTCTCTCAACTAAGGGGTCCATGGCCTGAAAACGTTGAAGACCCCTGCATTATAGGGACAGCCAAGCACATCTTAAAGGTTTTGGAGATAAAGGCTTTATACAGAGGTAAAGATAATTAAGGCCAGACTGAGATGGTTATGGACATGTACAGAGGAGGCACATGGGTATATGGGTAGAAGGATGCTGAGGTTGGAACTGCCATGCAGGAGGCCTAGAGCAGGGGTTTTCAAAGTGGGTGCGTGACGGCAGTCCAGGGGTGCCGCGAGATCATTTGATAGTATTTGGAATTTATTTGGACACTTGAAAAGAAAAAATATTTAGTATAATTTCAAACTTGAAGTAATTTTCAGTTCTAACCAAAATGGCTATTATCTCAACGTTTTCCTCGCAACATAATCACTAAAATATCGTCACTGTCGGGCAGAAACCTTGTATCTCCAAGTTTCAAATGAATACGTCTTTTGGTAAAGCAAAGCCCTGCTTCATCATACAAGACTGTCGCACAAAACTAGTGAAAACAGCCGATCTACAAGCACACAGTGTGCTTGAAGATCTGCTGTTTTCACTAGTTTAGTACATTTTATAGATGATTAATACAAAACGGTTTTGGACATACAAGGTTTCTACCCACCAACGACAATATGCTATAAATATTAGGTGCTGGGAGTGAAAATTATAATGTAGGGGTGCCTCGGATTAAAACAATATTTATGGGGTGCCCTGAGACAAAAAAGTTTGGGAACCCTTGGCCTAGAGGAAGACAAAAGAAGAGACGTATGGATGTTGTGAAAGAGGACACAAAGTTAGTTGGTGTGAGCAGGGACGTCCAGCCCCTGGAATTTTCAAAAGGGCCTTTTGGTGAAAGCACCAAAAATAGCAGACATCCAAGCTCACAAGGACGCGACGCGTTGTGAGCTTGGAGGTCAGCTATTTTCGGTGTGTGATACCACCACAAATGGCCCCCATAAAACGGTGAAAAGTGATGACTCATCACTAAACCATCGTTTTGTGGGGCTGTTTTTAGCCCAAGGAATGTTTTTTGTGCAAAACAAAAGCTTGCAATGCATTCAGCATTATGAAAAAAAACCTTGTTTGACCCCTCACATGCTACTTAAAGCAGATTTATCTTTTGTATTTGTTTTCCTGTATAGTAAAGGGACACAAACACAAATCAGTTTTTTTTATGAGGTTTCCCCTGGGAGTTGAATTTCAACCTTTTAGTATTATTACACACCTTTAGAAACACATTGGTGAAGACATTTCTTGGTAACGATTTACTTTGCAGATTGGTCAAATATCTTATAAAATCCCCTTATTATGGTGTCTTAAATGTTTCAATGTTTTATGTATGGGAACTTTGAATTACATCAACAAAAAGTATATTAGAGTAGTTGAAAAGTGAAGCTCAATATTTGATAGCAATCATTGCCATAGAACAGCGGTTCCCCAATTTTTCACGTCGAGACCCAAAACCCAGGACCCAAACTAGTGAAAACAGCTGATCTACAAGCTTACAATGCATCGCTTCGAGCCGCGTTGTAAGCTTGTAGAACGGCTGTTTTTCCACTACTTCTTTAATATTTGTTTTCTAATTTATGGAATTTCTTTCTGAAATTATTTAGAATGATTTCTTCTTTCTTTTATTTTGTTATTCATGAAAAATGTTGAACCTTTTGTGCGTTTTCTCTTTTTTAATGTTTTGACATTCCATGACCCACTTTTTGGGAAACAGTGCTATAGACTATAGAGTATTTGTTCAGTAACAGGGTCTCTACAGCTCTTTAGTAAACAGAAAATACATTTTCAGGTGGGTTGCCAACTCCATCCAATCACTAGAGAGAGAGTATACCCACGCATATTGTGTAAAAGTAATTTTTCTTCTGTGATATAATTTTAAAATGGAAAAAAAAAAGTTATATATTCTCGATACATTGTGCATGCAGTGGATTATTCAAAACCTTTTCTGTTTTCGTTTAGAATGTTTATGGCCTGAAGCTCATGGAAATCTAAAATACATAAAAAACATTACACCAGACCACTCAAAACAAGGATTTATATTAGAGAAATGTCAACCTTCTGAAGTCAGAGTTGCTTGAAGTCCAGTGGGACGTTTCCTCAGTCAGTGAGGATTTGGGCTGCTATGGCATCTGCTTTTTACACAATAAGCCATGGGGCCCCCATGAAGCCCCCCATCAATGTTCTTCATAGGGGGGTTTAACCCGACTGGGAACACATTATTAACTCATTTAGTGCCACCCCTTTCACCACTAGAGGGCGCCCAGTGGCCATAGAAAATCCCATAGAGATATGCTGGTATATGCAGAAGCCCTGCAGCCATGACTTGCCTGAACACTTTCCTTTGTGCATGTACAGGAAGAGGATGAAGTTAGCTTGAAGTTAGCTATTGGCTACCAAGCATTTTAGAAGCCTTATTTTCGTCAACTTAGCCATGATTAAACCTTGCACACCTCATGCATGGGAAAAAAACAGAGAAGAATGAGCTCTAAAAAATCCAATGCAATCCTGGATTGCATTGGAGTGGATTTGTGCAGTTTGTTCACAGCTTTCAAACAAAAAAATCCGATTGGAAATCCGTTCAGGCATTCTTGAGATAATCGCCATTATGTTTTACATGTTATGTAAACAAACATGGCTGCCCTGTATGTTAGATGGGGTTGTATGGGGGTGGAACATGCAAAATCGCGATTGAAATCATGTTCACCAGATTTGATGGGGTCCAAAAAAAAAAAAAAAAATTCAAAAAAAAATTCTTCAAAAAAAAAAAGATTTTTTTTTTTTTTTAAAGCCGAACTTGTTCGGGATCGGCACTCTGCGATACGATAATAAAGCCGAACTAGTTCGGGATTGGCACTCAATGAGTTAAGCATTATTTTGTGCTTTAACTAATGCGATACAGTTATATCTCCAAACTAGCGTGGGAACGCCTCGGTATACTCCCTGAGGGAGTGGAGGAAGTTGCTCGGGATAAGGAAATCTGGAACTTTCAGTTACTGTTACCCCTGCGACCCGATTCCGGATAAGCGGTTGAAGATGGATGGATGGATGGATGGATGGATGGATATTAAAAAATAGCAGATATACAGCGCAGCACCGAGTGCCGCCTGCAAGCTTGTAGATCTGCTATTTTAAGTCTTTGAATATTTCAAATCCTCCTTTTTTTAAAACCTGTTTCTGTGATATGTATTTGGCCACGGACTCCTCATCTCTCAACATATTTAGTTCCAGGGACCACCCAGAAGATAAATTTGAGTTACAAATGTTCGCTTAAAAAAATACATATATTCAAAGATTTGCACACATTTTCACAACTTAAAAAAAAAAATAGCAGATCTACAAGCTCACAGCGCGGCACTCAGTGCCGCACTGTGAGCTTGTAGATCTGCTATTTTCCACTAGCTAAAGTATAAAATAAATAATGCCCCTCCACCTTGGGCCCTAGTAACTCAGTCCCAATACCTCCCCCTCCCCCCCCTTGTGACACCCCTGAATGAAGCAATGTGTTTTTGTTTGCAGACATCATGGCAGAGTCATGGACGACGGTGTTCAGTGCACTGCTCTTAATCCTGACTTGGAATGTGTCCTGTGTGGCTCTTTATAACAGCGGAGAGTGTTACTTCAACACTAAAGGTAAGGCCTGTGTGTGTGTGTGTGTGTGTGTGTGTGTGGGGGTGTGTGTGTGTGTGTGTGTGTGTGTGTGTGTGTGTGTGTGTGTGTGTGTGTGTGTGTGCGCGCGTGCGTGTGCGTGTGTGTGTGTGCTCGCTACACAGTAAAATCCTTAATTCTTAATTTATATATATATATATATAACAAGGGTTCACTGCGGGCCCCCCATGTTTCTATGTCAGTGGTGCTGTGAAATGTCCATACACTGCTTCTTACACTAATAGACGCTATTATATCTGGTGGTTAGATAGGACATCTACTGGTTGACAAGAGTAATTGCATCAACGTTTTTTTTTTAGCAGTTACAAAACATATCAGGCACGGTCCATTTGGTTACATGTTTTACACTCTCAGAGTTACACACACACACACACACACACACACACACACACACACACACACACACACACACACACACACACACACACACACGGGGGTGTCACAAGGAGGGGGTGGGGGGTAGCAGTGGGACTGAGTTACTAGGGCCCAAGGTGGAGGGGCCTTAATTATTTTATGCTTTATTGAAAAAAAAAATGCTGATATACAAGCGTGGCACCGAGTGCCGTGCTGCGAGCTTAAAGGGTCAGCAACCTTTTTGAAATGAAGTGCCAATGTTTTCCTAGATAGTCAGTGTGCAAACATTTTAATGACAATCCCATCAAATCTCTGACATATTTTGATTGTCAGGACATTGTTATAACGATCATTAGACCAGTGTTTCTCAACCTTTTTTCTGCATGGGCACACTTTTCATGTCCCAAGAATCCATGGGCACACCAACATAATACGGGGGTGTAAATATCGTCACTGTCAGGAAGAAACCTTGTATTTCCAAGTTTCAAATTGGTACGTTTCACAAAGTAAAGCCCTGCTTCATCATAAAAGGCCATCGCACAACAGTAGTGAAAACAGCAGATCTTGTGTGCTTGTAGATCGGCTGTTTTCACTAGTTTAAATCATTTTTAAAAATATAAATACAATACTGGCTTTCAAGCAGTTTCAAGGGGCACACTTGACCCTTCTCAGGGGCACACCAAAGGTCCCCAGGCACAGTGGTTGAGAAACACTCCATTAGACTAGTCAAAGTTCAGAATTTTAATGAATGCATGTAGAATTATGTGCAGGATGTAATTTGTTGCAAATTAGGTGACTTAATTTAATTGACCACATTTAAAACAATATTTGATTTTTAAGATCCCCTCTCTCACACCTCTGCCAGTACGTGTGCCAGTGATCACCCTGTGCCAATGTTGGCACCTGTGCCTAAGGTTGACTACCCCTGCTTTAGAATTTCTTTCAGAATCAACACATTTTGGTTGCTTCTGAGAAAGGCATTTTTCCCCTTCATTAATATACTGTACATATTCATTGTATTTGTCATTTTTACTTATTTTGTTTTACCGCATCCTATCATTCTTTATAATCGCATTTCCTTTGCTTGATGTTTTGTATAGTGCACATTCTTGCCTTACCTTTAACCAGGGGTCTTCAACGTTTTCAGGCCGAGGACCCCTTAGCGGAGAGAGAGATAAAGCAGGGACCCTCAGTACATATTGTATAAAATTGGGTTGCAGATTTTCATAGACCTGTTTGACCTCGCTAACCCTAACCACTTAAATCATCGATACTTTTATTCTGTACTTGGTCTGATCTTTTTTTTACCTACACCAAACCTGTTGGCCAAAAATAGCAGATCTAAAAGCTCTCAACGCAGAATAGAGATGCGAGAGTTCAAGTTGTTAATATAAAATAATCACACAAAGATTTCTGAGGACCCCCTAGGGGTCCCGGACCCCCTGTTGAAGACCCCTGCTTTAACCATGCAGAAGAAACCATGTATGAATCACACATTTATATTTGTATCATTGTGGCGTTCCCAGGGACGTGTGAACACATGGGTCAGGTGTATGCGGTAGGAGAGGACTGGATGACCAAGGACTGCTACCAGTGCGTCTGCATGGAGCCCTTTGGTGTTGGATGCTGTGAATAGTGAGTTATGTCACCACTTCATTCACTATTCTCTACTCTGGGTTTCCCAAAGTGGGTGCTGTGTATTCACCAAATATTTGAATATTCGAATATCAAAGTTTTTCATTGTTTTCTCTTTAAAAAATATATAGTTTATAAAGCTTGGCTAGATAGGAAGTCATAAGAATGAGTTGTCAATGCCCCTGGTGGATGAATGTGTTAATGCTCTATACCAGGGCTTCTCAAACCTTTTTAGGCCCTGACCCCCCAAAATAAACATATTTTAAATGGGGACCCCCACCCTGACAAGCACTTGGAATTGTAGTGACTCGGTTCCGCAGATAAATATTGTGAAAATAGCAGATCTACATGCTCACAACACCTCGCAGCGCGAGGCGTTGTGAGCATGTAGATCGGCAATGTTGATCGACAATGTTCGCCTCTTGCTGACTTAATATTTGACAGTTTGGCCAGTCCTGTCAAATATTCGACTATTCGAATAATTTGAGGTCAAATAATTCGAATACTAAAAATCACTATTCGTGAATGCCCTAGTGCCGTGGCACCCTAGGGGACCTTGACACAGGGGTGCGGCAGAATAATGTGATAATATTTGGAATTCATCGATATCACTTCACTCAGTAAGTTTAACCACTTAGTCCTTAGTATGCTTAGTAAACCGGTTTGCATAGGAAAAGGTAAAGTTTCATGACGGTACAGTTCACTGGTACACGGTGCAAACTAAAAGGAGACCCTAGTAGGCCTAAGCTTTTCTGCTTAGTATCTCATATAACATTGACTGACAGACGGATAGAACACTACTATGCAATAGATATTGTCAGAAAAAAAAAAGAAAAGAAAATAACAGTGCAAAAATATATACAGTAGATATTTACAGAGAAGGGGCTGGGCTGGGTTTGTTTTTACCAGTTACGAGCGGCTGCCGCCTGTGAGTGGTTTTTCAGGGCGATTTTAAAGGATGTTAAGGATTTACACTCCTTTAAGGCCTTCCACATTTCGGTGGTAAGAATAGATTTTAATAGTGGGAGACGTCCTGCTTCAATAGACATAATTAGGCATTAGGAGGCACGGCTCCCCCCATAAAGCATGGTGGCCCCGCCCCGGTGATACATCGCTCCAATGAGCTGCAGAGACCAACTAGCTATCTACATTTTTATAAACGGGTTTCTTGTTTACAAACATTGAGACTAAATGCACAGCTGACTGCATCATGTAATCAATTCCATCCAATCCCCAAACCTGTTGTTTTGGGGAGCGCTGGTTTCATTAGCTAATTTTGGTACGGACCCTGCGCAGGCATCTAGTTTTATCAGTGTAACCTTTTGGTGTAGGGTGCTGTGACCAGTAAGTACCTCTAGAGGGAGCCAATAATGCGTATATCAAAGAGAGAAAGTCTGCAGGCCTGCTTGTTCACAAGATATTCAGTTGCAATGCTATGGCGGCAATACTGGGTCTGGGTGCAGAGCTATATCAACACAAATAGCCCCAGGCCAGTGGCTTGTTTCCATTGTGGCCTGACAAACTCAATTCATCAGTCTACAATGTGTTTGTATCCTCCCTCTGTGGGGCTCACCCAGTGGTGTGTGTTCAAACTTCTTGGACTCAAGGCACCCCTGTAAATAACCTTTTCATCCCCGGCACCATGAATTACACTGTTCATGTTTATAATCTTACATTATATATTATAATAAACGTGAATATGCATCTTTCCACCAGAGATACAGTAGGCCATGTTTAAGGCTAATATACGTTTCCATCAGAACTGACTGGAAAAAAAAAAAAAAAAAAACGTTATACTTGACGTTTAACCACTTGAACTCAAACATTCCTTCTGGGAGGGAGGTTCCACAAAAATAGCCGATCTACTTTGTACAAGCTCACAACGTGTCACAACGTGAGCTTGTAGATCTGCTATTTTTGGTGTGGAGAGCTGGCCGTAGATGGAAAAAGAACTCATCAAGTACAGTGCAAACCAGGTCTGTTTACTAAGCATGAAGTGATATTGATGAATTCCAAATGTTATCAGATTATTCAGAGACACCCCTGGACTGGCATCACGGCACCCTAGGGTGCCACAAAATAATATTGAAAAATAGCAGATATACAAGCTCACAGCGCGGCACTGAGTGCACGCTGCAAGCTTGTAGATCTGCTATTTTTGAAAAGTAATGAAAATGTTTGCAATATATGTATTTTTTACAATATTTGTAACTCAAATTTTGCTTCTGGGGGGTCCCTGGAACTAAATATTTTGAGATGGAGGTCCGTGGCCGAATACATATCATTTTGGGGGTCCTTCACATGAAAAAGTTTGAGAACCACTGACATAGAAACATAGGTTTTCCAAAAAAACCTTAAAAGGATTTGAAATATTCGAAGACTTCCAATTTTCAAGATTTTTCTAAAATAGCAGATGCTATTTTTCAATAGCTAAAGCACAAAATGATGCGTAATAATGCGTTCCCAGTCTAAATGGGTTAAAACCCCCTCCCGCTGTGAAGAACATTCCTGGGGGGCCCGAAGTGAATTCTTGTACCCAGGGCCCAGAATTTGGTGTGACACCCCTGCCTGGTGTATAATGTGTAGTAATGTGTGCGTGTCCCCTCACAGTGGCTCTCAGCCCGTGGACTACCCAGCCTGGTGCGAGGTCATCCGCAAGCCGGACTCCTGTGCCACCGTCACCGTGATGAGAGCCAATCGCAAGCTGCCCTGTCTGTGGGGGCGGGGCCGCCTCAGACCCGCCTCCAGGCTACCGTGGAAACCCGGCAATGAGCCTCTGTTCTGATTGGAACCAAGGTTATAATAGTTTTGGATTTTTCCATTAGTTTTTATTTTTATTAGTTTTGAGGTTTTGTTTTCAATTACAGTTTCGTTTTAATTCGTTTTTAAAGTGAAGTTGCTAGTTTCGTTTCGTTTTAATTTTTTGAAAATGTTTAGTTTTAGTTTAGTTTTTATTAGTTTTAGTGTTAGTTTTAGTCTTTTACGTAATATTGGTTATTTGTCAGGGGTGAGATTAAAAAAGCTCCAGAAAAAGTATTGTCTAATAAAGAAAACCAAATAAACATCATATTGATGAGAGTGGCAGGAATGTTGAGACATACAACTTCTCTCTTTGACCTCACCAACTGGTGTTTTTTATTTTTTATTTCCACAAAAGACAAAAGACGAAAACTAAGGAGATTTTCTCTATAATTTTAGTTTATTTTAGTTAGTTTTGTAAACACACAATACAGTTTCAGTTAGTTTTCGTTTTTTTAAAAAGAAAGAGAAAAAAAGAAGAGAATATTCGACTTCGGTGAACAACGTTGAATAGTGACTTTTATATTTGAATATTCTAATATTTAGTGAATGCCCTAACAACAACAACAACAACAACAACAACCATCCTCATCATCATCATCATATAAAGCTAAAGATCTTGTGACCTCCAAAATAAACATATTAGAACTGGGGACCCCAGCACTTGGAATTGTAGGAATTACATTTAACTCGGTTCCACAGATACATATTTTGAAAATAGCAGATACAGTACATACATGCTTGTAAGCATGTAGATTGGCTATTTTCACAATGTTCACCTCTTGCTTATGTAATATTTGACAGTATGGCCAGTTTGGTTAGGTCTTTAAAATCATTAAATTGCCACTTTATAAATGTGCAGATATACCCTGTATAGACTTATACTGTGTGTTTGTTTGTTTACCGTTGAGTGAGGGAAAGACATTACATTAAGCTAATCATCTATTTATATGTGATATTGATGTATTAACTATAAGCAAGATCCGGATGAATCCTGTGTCCTCTATGGGCTCAGATGTTATCTTTTATAACAACATCTGACAATAATGACATTATTCTGATGATGAATATTGGTTTATAACTTTTAACTTATTGTATTTTTTATGTTCATGCTTTAATCAGTTTGTCATGTTGTGGCTAGGATTCTGATGTATTTGTTTGTAATTATGAAATAAAAAGTCATTGTTTGATTGTACGGACGGACGCTCACGTCAAATTGATGACGAATTGATGAATGCAGACAATTGCGATAAGATCAGCACAGCACACGGCAATTTTGGGGTCTGCACTATAGCATCTGACGGGAAAAATAATAAGAGGGATTGTCCACAAATGTTGACAGAGTTGCAACATATCTTCTTGTTTATTCGCAAATTCGCAATGTTCACAGATACATGCTTCTCTTCTCAACTATTGAAAATCACTAAGTCTCAATTGAGTGATTTCCTAACATTGGAATTGGAGTGTTTCTCAGAAGGGACCTCAGCACCCGGTCAGCTGAAAGCCAACAAACTGTTATACCAGAGCCTCTTTATAACATAACATACAAGGAGATTTGAGGACATGCCTGACAGATCATGAATGATGCATGTGACATGTTAAGTGCATGATACTAAATTATGGTCGAATTCTAAGAGCAAGCTCGGGAGATAATCCATACTAACTGCAATACATAATAATGAAGTCATAGGGCTAATCTGAACAAACAAGCCCCATCTCAGTTCCGCGCATAAAATGTTATGACTGGTAGCCTACATTCTCGTTTTGTATCATGTTGTCAGTGAATTGTGAGTTTTGTCATTCATGTATTGTGTATTATGTGTTGTGATTTTGTGTCCTGATGACTGCTTGAAAAAAAAAAAAGAATCCGCAAGAACAAATAAAGCATCTACTGTATCTATCTACAACATAACAACTATCAGATAATAATGTGGCATGGCAGAAGGAAGACAGAGGATCCACAACTATTGGAAAAAAAGAAGATGATTCTCTGATTAATCAGATGTTTCCGGAACGTTCAATCCCCTCTTTTCTGTCATGGCGTACAGGTTTCCCAAAATGAATCTGGAGGCGGCAATAATAATACTAATCTTTATTGTCCCCGAAGCAAAATGTGTCTTCACAAATCTGTTCAAACTAAAAACAACACATAACCATATAATATAACAGAACACAAACAATCACAAAGACAGATCATGTACCGGTACAATGTACAGAAAACCATCCTAGCTACTAGGGCGAGGCAGTTTGTTTAGTACAGCAATGGCTGAGGGGGAAAGAATCCTGTCAAACCGAAGTGTGTGCCACTTCAGGGTTCTGTCCAGTAAGAGTTCAAAGTAGCGGTACAGAGGATGATCAGTGTCATTTATTATTGAGAGCGCTAAGCTTGTGATGGTCTTATTGTTCGAATCAGCAAATGTGGGTGTGGGAAGTCCGATGGTCTAGGAAGCAATACGAGTAATACAAGTTTGGCATGGGCGTATAGTGAAGAAACATGCTCAGCAATACAACAGAACAGGTTGAATAATGCTTTTGTAACAGAAGATGAGGGACAACAGAGCCATTTTGGAAACTTTTATGGATAGATGTCCAAGTGATTCCAAGATATGTGAACCTGTTCTACTGTTATACCATGAATGATGAGTGGGTTAAGTCTGATGTTCGAGAGGATTCCACTTCATGATATCTATGGTATTTTCATACCACGATCTCCCCAAAATAATCATGCATGGAGACCCCCACCTTGATTAGCACAGCATTATATTTTGTTTGAATCGGTTCCACAGATACATATTGTGAAAATAGCCGTTGTGGCTTGTAGATCTGCTATTTTCACAATGTTTTCCTCTTTCTTGCGTAATATTTGACAATTTAGCCAATTTGGAATGAAAACGGTCTTAAAGTCATTACATTGTAACTTTAGAAACGGGCAGATACCCTACACTTACTTCATGTTGCTTTACTGTTGAGTGAGAAAACAATGTTGCGCATTAAGCTAATCATCTGGGGACCTCCCAACATAATTTGGGGACCCCCTGTTTGTGAACCGCTGATCTACAGTTGGGTCGACCATGTTAGATCACCATGGTTACCAAAGAAGGTCAGAGTGATCCATATTAGGACATAAACTCTGTCTATGTTCATGGTTGACATGGCGCTCCATGGAGCCGCCTGAATCGTTTGAGTCTGACATCATACTGACTGTTAAGATAATTGATTAAAATGTTCCTGTTATTATGATTAACACGGTATAGATATCATTTTCAGTGTTAAACGTCAATGCCATCCTGTGTTGGGACAAATAACTAATCCTCGCGATAAGATCTGTCCACTGCAGGTCATAATGCCCAGGACACAGGATAACAAAATGATATTACCAAGCCATACTATCTGGCCTTGCTACTGGGCCCAACCACACGAAAACATCTGATATCCATTGTTATGTTTAATTGTCCAATCAGAATGTGACTAATGTATTCTGTAACTCCATATATCGGTGAAGTTATGTTTTGTATAGGCAGAGAAGCAACGATGGGTGAACGTACTTGCTGTACTGTACAATTTGAACTCTGAACTATTTTTTTCAATACATCTAACAGAAAAACGGATTTGCACAGTGTGTGGACTCATTTCTTGTGTGCGAGTACTTCAATATTTTGGGGAAAACTGTCTATTCATATGGAATATAATAATCTTTCCATCACTGACACTGTTAGACAACATAATATACCTTTGGGCATAGCTGTGTTGAGAGCTCCATATGATTCATGTCTGAGTCATAGTGACATGAGCAGGATGACATATGTTTGAAAATAGCAGATCTACACAATGCGTTGCATCGCGGCGCGTTGTGAGCTTGTAGATCGGCTATTTTCAAATAGCCACGGTATAAAATAGGGCTATAGTTAATGTATGTTTTATAATATTATAATTTATATGGACATACTCAAGTAAAGTACAAACACCTCAAAATTGTACTTAAGTAAAAAAAGTACAGTACTTAATACTTTACACCACTGCCTATCTCCTACATCCTAGCGCCCACAGGAAGTAGAACATGACATGACTTCAAACTTTTATGGATAGATGTAATGTGTAATAAACACATTACATCTATCCATATCCATATCCAAAGTGAGTCCAACAATGTTTTTATTTTGTTTTTCATTTTTTCCAAAAACATACAAAACAACATACACAGGACAACAACAGACTAGCTACAGACAAAACAAGCATACGAAAAAACATAGGAAAAAAAAAAACATATACCATCCACACTAATCACACCTAGAGTCCCACGCCACAAGGCCGGACAAGCGATCGCAGAGAGAATGCAGCTACCCCACACCTGGTTCCTCCATTAAATAAGAGAGATCATTGCCCTTGACATACTGGATAAAATTCCCCCATGTTTTCTCAAACAGCTCTTGATTGTTTTTGAGAGTGTATGTGATCCTTTCTAATGGAAGGCACAAAGACAGTTATTTAAACCACTGAGCGATGCTAGGTTTCCCTGTCTTTTTCCATGAAAGGGCGATAACCCTTTTGGCTTGTAGGAACCCAAAAGTGAGTCCCAGATACGCGAAACTGTCAACCTGTTCTACTGTTTTACCATGAATGAGGAGTCCAATGTTAGAGATGATTTCACGTCATGACATCTAGATCTAGGGTAATGGGGTTCCCAAACTTTTCATGCCACGACCCCCCCCGAATTTAGGCATTATATCTAGTATGACTCGGTTCCACAGTTACACAAGCCTATTGTGTAAATAGCCGTTGTGAGCTTCATGTAGATTGGCTATTTTCAAAATGTTTGCCTCTTTCTTACGTACTATTTGATAATTTAGCCAATTTGGAATGAAAAAATTGGACTGCTAAGTATTTATTTCCTTGAAGTCGGAGGTAAAGCCGTGTGTTTAGTTTGCGGGGAGCACATCTTGCGGGGAGCACTTCCTTTTGGCCCGGCCCTCCAGAATATTGTCTGTTGTTCATGTCGCCCCATGGAAAAAATAATTGCCCACCCCTGGCATAAGAGCTGGTACTTCAAAATACAGCCCAGAGGGTTCAACCCAATATAGTGGGTTGTCTTAACAAAATTATCGAAACGAAGCGGATAAAAGCGCCAAACTTTTTTTGAGGCTTCTTTAGGACCTAACAATGGATTTTAGCCTTTGATACCAAACTTTATTTTGAAAATTACCCATAGAATTATCCATATCAAGACTTTCTATACAGGAGGAAAATACCCAGAAAAAAATCTGCTTTAAGTAGGATGTGAGGGTCTAACTAGGGGTTTGTCATGATTCTGACTCCATTGCAAGCTTTTGTTTTGCATGAAAAACTTTCCTTGGGCTATAAATGGCCCCACAAAATGATGGTTTAGTGATGAGTCATCACTTTTCACAGATCTTGGGGGCCATTTCTAGCCAAAGGAATTTTTAATGTGCAAAACAAATGCTTTCAATGGATTCAGCATCATGACAAACCCCTAAGTAGACCCCTCACATCCTACTTAAAGCATTTTTTCTGGGTATTATCCTCCTGTATAGAAAGTCGATGGGAGCCCAACTTGATATGGATAATTCTATGGGTAATTTTCAAAATAAAGTTTGGCATCCAAGGCTAAAATCCATCGTTAGATCCTAAAGAAGCCTCAAAAAAGGTTTGTCGCTTTTATCCGCTTCGTTTTGATCATTTTGTTAAGGCAACCCACTATTTGGCAACCAGTGCCCTGGGTTGTATCCACACATTGGTTGTTAGTCATGTGCGTGCCAACCCAGCTGCCAGAATGAAATGTTTAATG
This sequence comes from Nannobrachium achirus, assembly GCF_963921795.1. Classification (NCBI taxonomy): domain Eukaryota; kingdom Metazoa; phylum Chordata; class Actinopteri; order Myctophiformes; family Myctophidae; genus Nannobrachium; species Nannobrachium achirus. The sequence goes on from NC_137811.1 coordinate 2,109,983, forward strand.
TAATGCCAGCCGTGTTTCTTTGTCAACAAGGCCGGTGCCGACGTGTGAACTTGATTATGATAAGAACCGAGCTCGGCACACGGAATCCCCCTCCTAGGATCAATACGTGTTTTCATCTTATCTTCCTGTTCTGTTGACTCATGGCCTTTCAATGCACTTACATCTCCATCTCTCAGCTCTCAGGTCAATGTTAATGTCACAGCAACACAGTGGCGTCAGTTCAGAAAAAGCTAAGGTATGGCAACATGACCGGTGTCTTGACACCGGTCATGTTGCCATACCTTAGCAACAGGCATGATACATTTATTTCTAAGAAGTACATTCTCTTTTCCCCCCATTTCTACGGTTTCTTGGGCTGGATATGGCAGCCTGGAATGGTTGTTCAAGTGCAGCTAAACTTAGCATGTTAGTAAACATGCCACAATTAACAATAATGCATTGCACCTGTGCAGCTGACCTGCGAAACCTGGGAATATACCATTCTGTCAAGATGGGGAGAAGTGTGGAGAATATAATTATAATACCTTGTTAAAATGACCATTTTGTAGTTATTTTTGCTGTAATTAACATCATAATAACCAGAACAGATAAACAAAGAGACATTCATGGATTTATATTTAAATGTAACTTTTATTTTCCCCCCTGGACCCAGGGTACGGCAGCTGCATACCCCTGCCATACCCAATTGACGCCTCTGCAGCAACATTTTGAACACTATAAATGAGGGGGTGACACGATGAATGAACTATTAAGTAAACATATTATTATTACTACCATTATGATTATGATTAACGTCTCTCATTGGAGACACGGATGCAAAAATATCATCATATCCTTTTCGGCCAACGCTGGCCTTAAAATGCAATATCGGTATCGAACCGATATAAACACTATATATTGGTTTTAGTCAATCTTTTAATTAATAATGATTATGATTGAATGTGAAGCTGAAAAAGCCTTTTATGCCTTCTTTTCAGAATGGACACAATTATAATTATGGACAAAATTATTATTATTATTATTATTATTTAAATACTGAATGAGACGGAATGAGATCTATCTGAACATGTCTGTTTGTTATAAAAAAAACACGGCATTACTGCATAATATCCAGTGATTAGATATTCTATTGTTTTCAGGGTCCAATTTGAGCCACACAATCAGGGGTCATCAATATGTCCGTACACGGACACACGTGTCTGTGGTAAAGACTTGTGCTTTGTCTGTGGCAAACTCTAGATTAGGGGTAGGCAACTTTGATGATGGCGAGGGCCACTATATTTCCATCTTCACTCCAGAGGGCCACATTGCATATTGCTACGTCCTACTTTGACATTCTAGTATCTCATACAAAAGAAGCAAAAATAGCAGATCTACAAGCTCAAAACACATCGCGCTGCAATGCGTTTTGAGCTTGTAGAGCGATGCGTTTTGAGCTTGTAGCTTCTTTTGAATTGGAATACTGAATTCTTTTTTGTTATTTTTGAAATGGAATCCTGAAATGTAACATTTTGATTTAATTTCAAACGCATTTAGTTATTGCGACCGAAGGTCGCATATACCCTGAAAAACCGTGCCGCTTGAGTGACCTTCCTTCCTTCCTTCCGTAACCTTCCTTCTGTAACCTTCCTTCCGTACGGGAGTGATGTCAGTGTGATGTCAGCGAGTTGTGACATCACTTGCTGTACGGGGCGGCTACACGAAATGTGGACTATATATGGAGATAGTCCAGTCCATCATGTCATATGGGACTACCGTCATAGACAGTAGCCAAAAGAGAAGGATACACAAGACTAAGAAAGACAAAAAAAGAGAAGAATACAAAAGAAAAAAAAGGAGGAGGAGGATAAAGATACCAAAAGGAGAGAGAAGAAAGGGTGGATGAGGTACAATGTGTCTCAGAAAAGAAAATGTAACAAGGAGGTGGCAACGGGGCGGCTAGATAAAGTTATTAGGCCTGGATCCGACTTTAAGTCGACGCACAGGATTCCAGAAGTGTAGCGCTTATTCGCTCTTGTATCAAACTGGTACTCAAAACGTTCTTAGAATTTAATATATATTTTCTAAAGTAAATATGGGGGCCGCTGTGAAAAAAAGAGAAGAATAAAAAAGAAAAAAAGGAGGAGGAGGATAAAGATACCAAAAGGAGAGAGAAGAAAGGGTGGATGAGGTACAATGTGCGGTATCCTCCTTGTCAAGCTTGACGTTGGGCATTTGGACCTATACATGGAGAAATGGAGCGAACCTGTTTGGCCTAAACATGGAGATGTGGTACAGAATGACTCATATATGGGCATAAAAAGTATGTCATGTGACATCACTTCCTGTACAGACAGTCAGACAGACAGCCATTGACTCCGGCCTAACAATGGCTACTGTCTATGACGGTAGTCCCATATGACATGATGGACTGCCACCTGGACTATCTCCATATATAGTGTTCTCCACATCTCCATGTTTAGGCCCTATCGCTCACACCCTAGGTGGGGTTGGCGATAGGGCCTTTCTGTGTGGAGTTTGCATGTTCTCCCCGTGTCTCCTAGGGTTGATACCCTCACAAAAACATGAACAAACTCCCCCCAGAATGACAACAACTAGAATCGTCAGAGAAACGCTGTGGTTGGCCAGATAGTCAAGAATTGTCGCGACCTAGGTCGCATGTCACCCTGAGGTCGCATTCCACCCTCAGGTGTCTTACTAGTATACTCATGTTAACTTTATGAACCTAAATACAAATATATTGGACATAAAACAATACATTTTAATACTACTATACTAGTCATTAAGCTACTAATATAGACTGACGGAATTAAAGGAGGTCATGTTTGGCATTGTAACAGCTGAAAGCAATAATATATCAGTATTCTGGTATAAACCTGTGGGTGGCATTAGGTGGATGTGAGGGCCGCATGTGGCCCCCGGGCCGCCAGTTGCCCATGTATGCTCTAGATCAGTGGTTCTCAACCTCTTTACACCAAGTACCACCTCAGAAAATATGTGTGTCTCCAAGTACCACCATAATAACTGATGTTAAAATACAGGTGCGTAGACCTACCCCATCCTATTCAGCCATGCACAGTTAACACAGGAGGCCAATTTATTCTTGAATTCATGGAGATTTCTTTAGTTTTTGTTTAATTTCTAAGCCAATAATTTAATGACCGGGTCATTGGACAGATTTAGCTACTACATTTGTGAACTTCCTGTGCAAACTGATGATATTTCTAATGTGATTATTCCGCTAAATCCACTATTAACGGTAGGTGTGTCCTCATGCTCATTTCAGCACGACTGGAGAGCCTATTCCAACCAATGGCTTGGTTAGAAGAACTACCTGTATAATAGAAATATTTCACTCCATTTACAGTATGTATTTTTTCTTATTTTTGGGAAACTCCTCTGAGTACCACCAGAGGGGGGCCCATGTACCACCAGCGGTACACGTACCATAGTTTGGGAACCACTGCTCTAGATTAGATATTGTACATTATGATGCTCTTACTTGATCACAACACCCCCATTACTGAACGTCAAGTCTCCAGGTTTTCTTCAGAACATGTGACACTGATTTACTACGACACTCTGGCACATTAGGAGTCCACTTGAAAAAAAGTGGGATAAGGATCACCCAGTTTTGTATTTGTTTATAACAAGGATCAGTGGAGTCAGTTCAACATGACTGTTGCCATACCTTAGCAACAGACATGATACATTTATTTTAAGAAGTACATTCTATTTTTCCCCCCGTTTCTACTGTTTCTTGAGCTGGATATGGCAGCCTGGAACGGTTGTCCATGTTGGCAAGTTAGTAAACGTGCCACAATTAACAATAATGTGTTGCACCTGTGCAGCTGACCTGTGGAACCTGGGAATATACCATTCTGTCAAGATGGGGAGAATACAAGTGTGGAGAATATAATTATAATACCTTGTTGAAGTGACCATGTTGTTAAATGTTGCATTTGTAGTTATTTAACAACATAATAACCAGCACAGATAGACAAAGAGACATTCATGGATTTATATTTAAAAGTAACTTTTATTTTCCACCCTGGACCCAGGGTATGGCAGCTGCATACCCCTGCCATACCCAGTTGACGCCCCTGAGTACCACCTAGTTTTGTATTTGTTTATAACAAGGCTTCATAATGATATCCGCAACAACATCTATGGGCGTCCGGGTGGCACGCAGGTGATTAGCAGTCAAACTAATATAATAGGAGCACTTGAAACTAACCGCTCCCTTGTTTGTGTTGTGTGGGTGTGGCTACTGCAGGACCTCGATGGACGCAAATGCCTTCGTCACAATTATAACAAATAAAATGTAAATTTAAATAAATAAAGATATCGTTAACCTCATAGCATAATTGCTTAACTCATATAAGGAGAGACGACAAATTAATCATAAAAGAAGAAATAACTTTATACCTAGATCAGGGGTTCCCAAGCTCAGGGCGCCCCTATAAAATGTTTTTCCTACATGGCACCCCTAGATTATATTCATCATTTTCACTCCCAGCCAGGCCTGGAATTTTGTCATTTTAGGGGCAAGGCCACTTGGCCTTTGGTGTTGTCCATTGTTAATAATAATCTTTATTGTCCCCGGAGGGAAATTTGTCTTCACAGTCTGTTCAAACAAGAAACAACATGTAACACATAGCCAAAAAGACAACACAACATATCACATAGTCTTAGACAAGTCATCAGTACCCCACTGTACACAGAAAAAGACCCTCTTAGCGACGGGGGCAATTGTTTAGCAGATTGTTAAGTGCAGCAATGGCTGAGGGGACAAAACTCCTTTTAAACCGAACTTTTTGCCACGCCAAGGTTCTGTATCTTCGCCCAGATGGCATTAGGTCAAAGTGGCGATGCAGAGGATGGTCAGTGTCACTTGTTATTGAGAGTGCTAAGCGTGTAATGGCCATATCATTCATATCAGACAGTGTGGATGTGGGAAGTCCAATGATCGTGGAATGATGATTGTTGTAGGGCACAAAGGCCAAATGCCAGGGCAGGAAGGCCATCAAATAAAACAAGATTTTAGTCCATTGAAAGAATGTGTTGAATTTAAGGGTTAGGGTTGATAACCTAATCTGCAGTGAAATAGATACATGTTGGTATTTACAATCTGACCCATGCTCAGCCCAGCAGCAATCGAAGTCAGTGGATTGGTTTAAAGATGGGGACTCGGGCGAGTTAAGATTTCAGAATCTCAACACATGACAAGAAAGACACACTGGTGTCTACTGTCTACATCAGTATTTCTCAACCTTTTTTCTGCATGGGCACACTTTTCATGTCCCAAGAATCCATGGGCACACCAACATAATACGGGGTTGTAAATATCGCCACTGTCGGGAAGAAATCTTGTATCTCCATGTTTCAAATGTGTAAGTTTCTTTGCAAAGTAAAGCCCTGCTTCAACATACAAGGCTGTCGCACAACAGTAGTGAAAACAACCGATCTACAAGCACACAACGCCTCGCACCGCGAGGCGTTGTGTGCTTGTAGATCGGCTGTTTTCACTAGTTTAAATATTTTTTTAAAATGATAAATACAATACTGGCTTTCAAGCAGTTTCAAGGGGCACACTTGACCCTTCTCAGGGGCACACCAAAGGTCCCCAGGCACAGTGGTTGAGAAACACTGGTCTACATATTGACCAGAAAGACAAAGAGGAGAAAGTGGTACAGTCAGTTTAGGCATTAAGGCCACAGTGGCCTCAGGTCATGCTATTGGTTTGAAGGGCACAAGGCCAAACTGAGGGGCAACGACGGCCAAGGCCTTCATGGCCTCCATGAAATTCCTGCCCTGCTCCCAGCACTTTATATTATTTTATTATTAATTAATTATTATAAGATGATGACAACATCTGAAATAATTTGTGTTTAATTGAGTAAACCATAATCGCATTGTACTGCTCTCCTTCTGCCAACCTAGGGAGAGCCCCGAACTGAGCTCATGCTTCCTTCAATACACGATGAGTGAGCAGGACACTTCTTATCACCTGAAACGGGAGAGTTTTACTGGTTGGACGTAGCACGTAAAAAAAAGAAGAAAAAGAAAAAAAGGAAAAAGAAAATATTATTCCAACCAGTACCCCTCCATCTGGTGCCTCAGCTGACCAGGGGGAGGCAGTATAGAGGCCAGGATTACTGTATGTTTTTTGTGAGGGTACCTAGGGGACACTGGGAGAACATGCAAACTCCACACAGACAGGCCCTTTTGTCAACCCCACCTAGGGTAGGGGCACTGAAGCGGTTAATTCACAATTACATATTTTTATATATGTGACCCAAGAGTCCGTAACTAGAAATGTAAGTGGAGTGAAAAGTATATTTCTATTTGAAATGTAGAAACAGCACCACAGATGAATTAACAATAAGTACAGTAGACACAAGTACTTAGTCAACTAGTCCTTACTGTAGATAACAATACATTAAACCGGTGATTAACAATGAATCACGTCGACTCGTATGGGACCACTTCAACACTCCCTTGTTTGTATTGCATAGACTGAATTACTGAACTGATAATGCTGTTCCTATTCAAACCTGTCCATACCGACCATAACACTTTCAAGGGGAACACACACTGGACGCGGAGGCGGCGCGGAGGCGGCGCGGAAGCGGCGCGTCAAAACATACAGCCACGTTATTTTCAATGAATTAACCCACACCGGCGGCATCAGACGCGTGCAGCCGCGGGTCTGCCGCCTCGCCTGCCGCACCGATACGACGCTGTTCTATTTTTTCAGCGTTGCCGTGCGCTGAACATGTTCTCCCATGGTTCTCCCCACCGGGGGAAATGGATGTGCTGTGTGGCAGCGCGCCGCATCCAGTTGGGGTTACCGCCCGGCACTTCATGTGCGTTGATACCGCGACGAGGCGCTGCGCAGCCGTCCGCGTCCAGTGTGTGCTCCCCTTCAGAATGGGAAATAATCTGGACATTTGCCTTGACTACACAGTGTCACCATACTCTCGAACTACCAAATAGTAGTATAGTGCAGTGTTTCTCAACCACTGTGCCTGGGGACCTTTGGTGTCCCCCCGAGAAGGGTCAAGTGTGGCCCTTGAAACTGCTTGAAAGCCAGTATTGTATTTATCATTATAAAAACTAGAAGTTTTGGGCGGCCCAGCGTCTAGTCGGCGACCTGGCCAACTCGGAACAATGTAAATAGGGAATGAATGCCCCGCCCTTTAATGCAAACCCCATTATACCTGTTTTCATAGGACCCGTTTTGACCCTCTGTCTGCCTGTGTCCATTTATGCCTATATATGGAGATATCTGTATCTGTCTGTCTGTCTGTCGGCGTCCATTTTATGGAGATCACTGCAGTTATAGTTCTGGGTCCATTTTATGCCCATATATGGAGATATCTGTCTATCTGCGTCCATTTTATGCCCATATATGGAGTATCTGTCTGTGCCTCCAACTGTGTTGCAGACACAGTGCCGGTTCCCCCTTTAATGCAAACCTCATTATACCTGTTGTCATAGGACCCGTTTTGAACATCTGTTTGCCTGTGTCCATTTATGCCCATATATGGAGATATCTGTATCTGTCTGTCTGCGTCCATTTTATGCCCATATATGGAGACCTTTGACCATCTGTTTGCCTCTGTCCATTTATGTCCATATATGGAGATATCTGTATCTGTCTGTCTGCAATCCATTTTATGCCCATATATGGGGGCATTCATTTTATGCCCATATATGGAGAACGCGCGTGCCCGTGGGACGAACGGTTCTCGAGATACGCGGATTACATACATACATACACACTCACACACTCACAGAGATTTTTTGTTGGCTCATGTGGCGTACGTGATGTCAGAGCCTTTTATGAAGTGATGTCACAATGAGTCAGAGCTTTCGCCGATTTCCTCCGGAACAGCCTGATGTCAACAATCAACCCCGCATAAGGAGATTCCGAACGTTTCGCGCCGGTTCGGGAAAACCGCGCGTCGGGTCGGGTCGAGACCCGACACTGCACTCCGTGCCGCGGCGGGGAACGCGTGTGCCGAATCTGAAGCCAGTGGGACGAACGGTTCTCGAGATACGCGGATTACAGACACACAGACAGACAGACAGACAGACAGACACACACGCAGAGACTTCTCGCATTTATAGATAGATGACGTAAACTAGTGAAAATAGCCGATCTACAAGCACACAACGCCTCGCGGTGCGAGGCGTTGTCTGCTTGTAGATCTGCTGTTTTCACTACTGTTGTGCGACAGCCTTGTATGATGAAGCAGGGCTTTACTTTGCGAAGAAACGTACACATTTGAAACTTGGAGATATACAAGGTTTCTTCCCAACAGTGATGATATTTACACCCCCGTATTATGCTGGTGTGCCCATGGATTCTTGGGACAATGAAAAGTGTGCCCATGCAGAAAAAAAAAAAAGGTTGAGAAAGACTGGTATAGGGAATAATCCCTGGACACTTCAGGAGTGACTACCGAATAGTGGAGCACTCCACTTGTCTGCACGTTCTTTATTTTGCAGGGGTGACAAATTAAAGCACGTAACTGCAGACCAGGGGGACATTATTCTCTCTGATGCAAGTTGCCCCTGTTGAGCACCGATGAGCCCATCTACCGTCTGCTGGCTGAAGTGTGCAGACTATATAAGTAAGGTATACCTTACTTATAAGTACTAAAGTTACTGAAGTATTAACTCATTCCCTGCTAGGCCCGATAGTCCCGAGAATATGCTAATGTCTCTACCTGCCAGGCCCGATAATCCCGAGATCTTTTTTTTTTTTCTTAAAAAAAAAGAAGAAAAATTAAAAAAAAACAAAAACATTTTGGACCCCAAAAACTGTAATAGGCATGATAGCAATCGCGAAATTGCATGTTTAACCCCCATAGCAACCCCATCTTTCAAACATGGCAGCCATCTTTGTTTACATTTTAGGAAAACATAATGGCTGCTAGTTCATGAATGCCTGAACGGATTTCCATTCGGATTTTTTTGTTTGAAAGCTGTGAGCAATGCACACACACGTGGTGCAATATCTAGGCATGGACATGACATTATCAGTGCACTATGAATTACATGGAAGTATATGGAGACAGAGGCATACGAGAGTACGAAGGTATTTGCAAATGGCGGGGTAGACAAATGAGTCTAAAAATTACCGGAATTACTGTGGGTTGAATTTAACCATAATTCCTTTGTTGCCACGGAGAAGATAAGAGGAGACATGCAATTGCAGACAGGAATGCAGACGGAGCAGAGAGGCAGGAGTCCCATCTTGGTTCTTTTATTGTAGAATATGCATGGACCACAGAGGTCTCCGGCGTCCGGCGGAGAAGACACCAAATACATTATTTTACTCAGGTTTTATACACTTCTAAGACACATTCTGTCGTTCTATTGGTCCAGACCTCCAGACATGTTGATTAGATTGGCATCTCCTCGATACACTGACTTGTGGCCTTGTGGCAGAAGGCCCTGTTGACTGTAAACACCTATCAATAGCACCTCACAGCAGGTGACATCCTACACAAAGACAGTGCCCTGTGACTTCGTCCCACCCAGGAACTCTGGGGGGTGAATGTAAAATTTACATATAATAATAATATTAAGCCCCTTTGTTGCAGTGAGGGACAGACAGACTTGATTGAGTTACAAATAACAGCCTTACTAGATACTGTACAAGACCATGAAATGAATGGCAATATTTGGTGAATATGATTTCATAGGCTACGACATTACCTCTCTGGACAAATGTGAGCAAACGGCAAGCGTTTGACGTAACGGGGGAGGGTCTCCTTTGCGTCATCTGACGCCGTCCTGGTCGCGACCGTGGGTTTCCTGGTGACCCCTGAGCACAACGGTGGGGGCCGATGGGCAAGGAGGGTCGCGAGCTTGACGCACTGTATTTATTAGAAGCAAGTATTCCATAGGAAAAGGTACAGTTTCATGACAGTAAACTAATATTATTGATTCACTTGATTAATAGTGAAATATGTACACGTTCGGAAGCATATTTGGAAAAGTAAACGTATATCATGTATTTTAGGAATTGCATGCTACTCGGCTTTCCATTTTGCAAAAATGCCTAGATGAGGAGGAACCCGCCCCTTATATAAAATGATGAGAGGCAAGATATTTTTATTATTAGTTATTAAGTTATTTTGGTTGGTTCTCCTCTTGTTTCCTTCAAAGGTGTCACCAATGATAGTTAATGAATAGGTATATAACGATATAGTAACTGTATCGAAATATTGTTTTTAACGTAAAAAATCTAAGTATATCGAAATGAAAACAGCTAAAATCGAATCGTATCGTTTTATTTTGTATTGTTTCGAATCGGCAGTGCAAAGAATCAATTGTATCGATACTACCTACTTGTGCATTGTATTTAGCATTTTTAAGAAGAACAAATGAAAAGGAGGGGTTTATTTACTTTTCCTTTCCATATAGCTACACTGGTCTATCGATAAATGTGTGTAATCTCTGGGTTCATGTCAAGGTGCAGGTTTTTCAATATACAATGTCCATGTATTTGGCAGATAATCACTGTGTTTACTTATTTATATCCATAATAATACATGTTTCCCTTAAAAACCTGCACTATCCACACCTTTCACACAGATTTAATTTCTTTGCTGAATAGTTACTATATCGATTTTAAATCATTGAATCGAATTGTATCGTATCGCCATGAATGAACCATTGTACATGTATCGTATCGTCAACCATGTATCGTGATATGTATCGAATCGCTATTAAAATGTATCGTTACACGCCTATTAATGAAGGCTCCGTGCCTCTGTTCCATTTCATGTAGCAAAGTGGTTCTCAACATTTAATTTCAAGGACCCCATAACTCTGACAAAGTGTACAAATTGAACCAAATGGTTCCATTTGTACACATTTGTACACATTCAAAATGTACACATTTGCAATCCCGCTCTTTCGATGTGTCATTATTTGGACAACCTGCTTCTGGGTTACTGAGGTTAGAGTAAGGGTTGTTTGGGTTAGGTTTAGGCATAGAGGTTACTGAGGTTAGAGTAAGGGTTGTTTGGGTTAGGTTTAGGCATAGAGGTTAACATTCAATTTAGTTCAATGACCATGGAGCTAAAGAATGGTTCAGAGCTGCGTTCATATTCATGTGTTCCCTCCTCCACGTCATCGGTGCCCACACCCTAGGTGAGGTTGGCAAAAGGGCCTTTCTGTGTGGAGTTTGCATGTTCTCCCCGTATCCTCAAGGGTAGGCACCCTCACAAAAAAAACATGCAGTATTCCTGGTTTTGATAATGCCTGCCTGGTGGGGGGGAAAGGAATTGCTTTGAATAACTACGTTTTCGTCAGTGAAAAAGGGGGTAGTTGATGAAATTGAATACACGTTTCAACTCGTCTCATCCAGAATAGTTGGTCTGAACGGAAAACCATGCCTGCAAGTCTGAACGCTTACAGTCACAAACATATCTCTGCTGTCGGGCCGAAACCTCCTAACTCCAAAATGTTCATTTTCGGGGAAATTAGCTCAAGTGGAGTTAGGAGGTTTTGACTAGGGATGCCCCGATCACCCTTTTTCTGCTTCCGATTCGATCCCGATCACAAATCATTGCTCCAGATTCGATCCCGATCTGTCCCGATCCGATCGTTTGGCAATGCATTTAGAAAAAATAACAATAATAAAGAAAACACACAAGTAATCCAAGTTTTTTTATTTTTTATTTAAACAACTATTCCTTGTATCCAACATGGATATAAAACTATTCCTTCTATCCAACATGGATATAGGTTTTTTTCTTTTTCTTCTTAGTGCAACATTGGATCAACAAAATTAAACGAAATCAGTACTGTAGTGCACCTCAAAATAACCATGTAAAACTAAAACAAAGTTGAATGAATAGTGAATACTGAATAGTGCAAGAACATATAATTTCACATTTTCAATTTTCACATTTTCAATGATATTCTCTACTTCAAAGGTAGGTAGGTAGCTTCAGTATTATCACAAGTTCAAGTACATTCAGGCCCCATTTACACTGGCAGCCAAATCCAGCTTGAATCAGATCTGTCACATCCAGATTGGATTTATCTGATTTGTTCCATGTGACCATGATGTAACCATTTAAACCAATTGGATTCCAATCTGGATGTGACACAGATCTGATTCAGGCTGGATTTGGCTGCCAGTGTAAATGGGCTTTAGTCACACAAAAATAAAATATTTTTTGACTTAAGAGGTACAGAATAACTCTAGATTATGAACTAGTCTAGTCAGTATCAAAATGCTGCTTTACAACGAAGAGGTAGCTTGACCAGCTTAAGTAGCTTCACAAGATCAAGTACATTAACTTACAACAAAAATAATAAAACAGAAAATTTGGCTTAGTGCAGAATAATTCTAGACTTGAGTAAGTCTAGCATTAAAATGAATTGAACATCAGCAGCTAATGCAACATGAATGAACAAACAAAGTAACAATTGGAATTTCAAATATAAAATGTAAACATAGGATATAAAATTTAAAGGTACTATTTTCTTTTTCTTTCTTTTTTTTAAGGGAAGGCTAACCCTTCAACTTATTTTTTTTGTGTATTTTTGTTTTAGCCACACTCTACCACACTCTCATCTTTCGGCTTCTCCTCCTTCAGAATGAAGTGGAGGTTTTTCTTTACGAAAATCAGCATATCGACCTTGTCAGCTGAGAGCCGGTTTCTTTTCTCATCAAGGACGTTGGACACCGCACTAAAGAGTCTCTCACTTTCCACAGAGGTGCAAGGGGCACAGAGAAACTTGGCGGCAACAGCAGCCACTGAGCATTCTCTTTCCAGTATGTGCAGAGGATTGCTTTTCCTATCTAGAGTTCTCTCTAAGAGATAGGTCTGTACCTGGACATCAGCTGATGTAATCACAGGCCCGGCCTCTGGCTGATTCTCTTCCAAAATCTCGTCCAAGACTCTGCCCAAGCTGCTGCTTGCTTCTTGGCGTGGTGTCTTTCTGCTAGGCCCTGCTGCTTCTGGCTCTTCACTGGCACATCTGGCGGCGGCGGCAGCAGCAGCCTTTTCCTCCATCTTCACCACCTCCTGGAGGAGCTTATCCTTGGCAAGCCTCAGGTTGTCTGAATTTGTGAAGAATCTGAAAATAGATAAATGTAACAATTACCCACAAGTTCCCAACTAAGTCAGTCAACATAAGACAGGACACCACACATCACAACAGTTAAGTCAGGCAACTGCTTTACATCTTTAACATTTTATTTTTAACCATTAATATATCTACAGAAAGAAAAATATGAATTACATTAATTTACTTGCCTGTCTTTGTTTCTTGGATCCACTAGAGTGGCAATGCTGTATAGTGGCTCCACCTCTATATGAGCAAAGCGGGTCTCCACTGCAGCTAGGAGTGTGCTCTTCATTGTTTTGACCCCCTGGTCAGTGGTCTTCTCCTGGGAGAGTAAACGCTTGAGGGCTGTTTGGATCAATGAAATGAATGGAAGGATGAATAAATAATGTATTTATCATAGTGAATAAGTTATTTATTTACTTATACTTGTCTAATAGACTAGTCAAAGTAAATACTAGCTACAGTTAGTTGTTTTAATATAATAGTAATACGTTTTATATTTTATCTAAAAATATGGCAAAATGATTAAAGTAAAACACGTTTCATATTTTATTCAAAAATATAGCAAAGAAATAATAATTTTTTTGGGCGAGGCAGCCCAAACTCGCCACTTCCATGTCATCCGTGGCTTTCTTGATGTTTCGTGCGTTGTCTCGCACAATCACATGGATCTGTGACTTGTCGATTCCCCAACCGGTGAGCATCCCCTCGAGCTTCTCTCTTATACGAACTGCCGTGTGAGATCCTCGGAAGCCCTGTGCATTCAATACCACACGTTGTAATTGAAAGTTGGAGTCGATCCACTGGGCAGTGAGGCTTATGAGCTGGACTGGACTCACAGAAGAACTCCAGAGGTCTGTGGTAAGACCAACAAAAAGCACGTCCTTTAGCAGGGCTTGCAGGTGGGCAAACAGCTTGTTGTACAGGACAGGCATAGATTTATCTGTAATCTGCTGACGAGAAGGCATCACATACCGTGGCTCCGCATACTCCATGAGATTGCGAAACCCTGTGTTCTGTACCACAGATAGTGGCTGGTCATCCAACGCGATCATTTCAGCTATCTTGCCTGTTAACCCCTTGGCTCTTGTACTGTTTTCGGGCAGCATCTCTTTCCTTTTCAAAGTCTCTGCAAGTGTCGGTTGTTTTGGTCCAGCTGCTGTGCCTGCTGCCTTGGTTGCTGCCTCGTACTCGCCGTATTGTTGTTTGTGGTGTTTTCTCAGGTGGCGTATTAGATTGGTCGTGTTGTAAGCCGATCTGTTCTGTCCTCCACGCGGAACGTCCGCCTGGCAAACATTGCATCTGGCTGTTGGACTGCTGCTCGTTTCAAGTGTGAAAAACCCCCAAACTAACGACATTTTCGCTCTTCAGACTGAGTCAACTGCTAGACGTAGCGTAGCATAGCCTGTCGCTAGCTTCCTAGCTAGTAGCCTCTCTACTGTGTTAACGTCACTTCCAGTACTTGCCTTCCTGAGCAGATCTACAAGCTCACAGGCAATGCGGGAGCGACGCGTTGTGAGCTTGTAGGTCTGCTATTTTCTCACCGCTGCTGAGTCGCTTCACATCAGTCGTTATGACACGCTCTGTGCAACAGAGAACATTCAGAGAACATAAATGAATGATAAATGTGTAATAATTTTAATTAAAACCAGGCCTCAGGATGAGTTTATTACGTGAACATGGTCATGTTTGTTTTTAACTTTAAATAAAACGACAAAAATATTTTATTAAAAAAAAAAAATTATATATTTTTATTTTTTTCCGATATGTTTTCCCGATCTCCGATCGGCGGTCGATCCGATCACCTGATCGGGATCGGTCAACACTAGTTTTGACCAAAGGGCTTTTTACTACTTTTCATTGGTTCAATATTATTTTAACCAACACACAGATGTAAAGGTTGTTCAATAGCACATATTTATGAAAAGAATAAAGGGCCAATCGGGTGGAATTAGCTGGTTTGGCAGAAAGTGTGGAGTTAGGAGGTTTTGTCCCAAGCACTTTTTACTATTTTCCATTGGTTCAATATGATTTTAACCAACACTTAGATGTAAAGGGTGTTCAATAGCCCTGATTTATGCCGGAAAACAAAATATCTAAAACCTCAAAAAAGGAGTTAAGAGGTTTTGGCCAGACAGTGACAAAGTTACCATAGGAATTTTATAAATGCAATGCAACGCTTTGAGAGCCTGTATATCGGCCACTGTCAGTGTTGTGACATCAAGTAGGCATTAATCAGGCGTAACCCTAACCTTAACTAACCCCATGCACGGACACGCGCGTATACATTCACCTGTGTGTGTGTGTGTGTGTGTGTGTAGGGCGGGTCGGATCGAATAAGAGTTTGCTCTGGATGCCGCCCTGTTACTCATTCATCCATAGGAACAATGTAATCATAATGTCCATCCAACATCACTTCATATTAAAAGCTGTGCCCCTGTCCAGTCTGTCCAGTGTGTCCAGTGTGTCCAGTGTGTCCAGTGTGTCCAGTGTGTCCAGTTGAACCTCTCACTCTACATCATGTATCTGCCACTACTGATCATTGGACTTGCCCTTTTCCCTGCAGGTAAGACTTTTATTTGGGGATATTCACTCATAACAAATTGGTTTGGGAAAACCAAACATGGGTCCCCACCCACTGTTTGGGAAACATCGGTCCAGGCTTGTAAAAAAAAAAAATACAGATCGCTGGGCTGTTTAAGATAATTGCGTAATAAGCGTTTCTATGTTGAAGATTTCTCATACCTTTTCTTTTTCTGCCTTTATTGATAGGTGTACATACAGTAGGCCAGTGTTTCTCAAACTTTTTTTCTGCATGGGCACACTTTCCATGTCCCAAGAATCCATGGGCACACCGACATAATATGGGGTGTAAATATCGTCACTGTCGGGAAGAAACCTTGTATCTCCAAGTTTCAAATGTGTACGTTTCTTCGCAAAGTAAAGCCCTGCTTCATCATACAAGGCTGTCGCACAACAGTAGTGAAAACTGCTGTTTTCACTAGTTTAAATCATTTTTTAATTTATAAATACAATACTGGCTTTCAAGCAGTTTCAAGGGGCACACTTGACCCTTCTCAGGGGCACACCAAAGGTCCCCAGGCACAGTGGTTGAGAAACACTGCAGTAGACTGAAAGGAAACGGGGAGAGATGGCAGGGTGACACGCAGCAAAGGTCGTCAGGATAGGGACTCAAACCTGTGTCGCCGCAAGGGCTGGATTACTAGCCAAGGTGTCTGGACCACTAGGGTAGTCTTCTAAAATAAATAGTGGAAATGGCAGATCTACAAGCTCGCATCAGGGGCACAGCCAGAACAGAGAAATAGGCTGGGCCTGGCAATTTCCGGGACTATTATTATTATTTTTTTGAACAATAATTAATTGGCTAATACAAAGCATTGAGTTCCCAGCTGCACTTCATCCCAACAACACATTTCCAAATGTAAACTATCCAAACTATCCAAACACACAGTAGCCAACTGCTGCTAGTGTAAAAGAGGCATCATCGGAGCGACAGTTGTATGGTACTGCTCATTAATTCATATTAAAGGACAACTTTTTTTACAACAAAAGGGTTCATATTTTAGATAGTAATTAGAGATAAGAAAAAGTGAGTGTTAAAATGTTTTCATTTGCTTTGTTTTATCGCGTTTAGCGTGCTAAAATGTGGGGCATGCGTACAAGTGGCTAAATATGTATTTTTAGACACAATAAGCCAGCATTTTCTTATTGCTATTTACAGTAACACTTCTAGCTCCCATAAGTCACATCCAACCATGAAAGGTTGCGTTATATCTTGGGAATGGGCTTATTCTGTGTAAAATGACATATTTAGCCACTTGTAGGCATGCCCCCAACCACTGAAATAAGAATCTCTAAAACAATAGAAAGAAGCAAATGAATTTAAATAATAATTAATAAATAATTTTAACACTTTTATATTCTTTAATTACAATCTAAAATATGAACCCTTGGTGTAAAAAAAAACTAAAGTTGTCCTTTAAGCAAGACCATTTCACAGAGACATTTTTTTTTTGTTGCCAAAATCGATGGTTGGGCCAGCTTTGTACAAGGATGGGCCTGGCCCATCCATGCAAACGCCCCTGGCTCAAATTGCATCACAATGCCATGAGTTGTTGGGCTTGCTTGTAAGATGGGCTATATCCACTTATATCAGATTTTTGGTTCTGACATGTTCAATGGAAAACCACGATTAAATCACTAATAATGATGATTTGTATTAGGGTGCAGTCACAGCAAACTTTGATTCTGCCTATGCAGGCTGTTTCTGCAATGTTTCTAGCTTTTGATACCATTTGAGGATTAAAAATAAATACAAAGATATCAAAGGGGGCTTGAGCCCCTGCCATTTTAGCCGTCTGTCAAAAAAGTGCACTCTCCAGACCATGAATGCAGTTTTTACTATGGTGAAAGAAATGCAAATGCCCTCTTTCCATGCCATACCTGAAGGCAGCATTCAAGAGAATTGCCTTGTCTAAACTATCCTGAACCCGAATGCAGCATCTTATAGCCGACCTCCAAGCTTGTGAGCTTGGAGGTCTGCTATTTTTGATGTTTTCACCAAAGGCCCCAGGGACGTGCTGGGCCCCTGATTCAGCCCGGGAAAAAGAGTTGGAGGGGCCCTCATTGCGTGGTATAGTTAGAGAGAGATCTCTTTCTATAGCGCTGCTGCTACTCAAAGATTGACAAGCGAGTGGGCCAATTACTGAGTTATATTCTTCATTGTCGGGTGGAAACCTTGTCCAAAACCATTTGTTTTGTATTTATCATTTTAAAAATGATTTAAACTAGTGAAAACAGCCGATCGCGTTGTGAAAACGTTGAAGACCCCTGGTATAATGGAAGCCATTGTTCTCTGATAATAAAAATCTAAACGTAAAAAAAAAAAAAAAAAAAAAAAGGAAAGGAAATAAATCTGCCTAACGATGATATCACTGACGTTTTTGGAACTTCCCACAGCTCTCCTAAAGCCCGTATCATAGTCGGGTCCGCGGTGTAGTCTTTTCGAGTCTTTTTGAGTCATGAAACTACAACGTTACATCATTCCTCGCGGTGGAGAGCTTTCCACCGTGAGTCCCAACACATCTCTCTGTTTTTACTATCAGACAGACAGGCTCTACACCCCGTTCACTGATTGGTCGACCTGAACCGGTCTAGACGGGGTAAAGGACTTCACCATTGGCCGTGAATATGATGGCCTCCACTTATTTTCTGACTTGAGGTGGAAAGCTTTCCACCTCAAATTTGCGGTGGATAGCTCTCCACCGTACACTCTGATACGGGCTTTAGAGACACAGACCGAGTAGAATATATTTCTTTGCTATTCTATCTTGCTAGGACCAATCTTCAATATGAAGATAGGTTGAAAAGTGATGAAGTTGTCCTTTAAAGGTCCGACTCCTTAGCGGTTCCCTTTAATCATTCCTATAATTATAAAAAAAATATATTTATGATTTTAGCCGGCATTATATATTATGATGAACACAAATTCGACCTAGCCTACAATATTGCATACATTATTGTAGTGGTTCTCAAAGTGAGGTCTGGGGATGCTCTGGGTAACTCTGAGAGTGTAGGCCTACAAATGGAACTAAATGCACCCTTACGGTTCTGCAACTATGAGAGTGTAGGCTACAAATGGAACCAAATGGACCCTTTTATTGATCTATAACTCTGAGAGTGTACAGATGGAACCAACTCTGACTCTTACAGGTCAGTTTGGTTCCATTTGCCCACTCTCAGAGTTAACGTGGTACTTGAAATAATATATATATATATATATATATATATATATATATATATATATATATATATATATATATGTATATGTATATGTCTATATATATATATATCAGAGATTGCGTTAGACCGGAAATTGCCGGATTTGACCGATTTATAATGACAAAGACCGGAAAATATAAACCTCATCGGACATAAGGACCGATTGAAAATGACACGGCAGTTCACCGCAAATCTCTTTCTCTCTCTCTCTCTCTCTCTCTCTCTCTTTCTCAATGTCTCTCTCTCTCTCTCTCTCTCTCTCTCTCTCTCTCTCTCTCTCTCTCTTTCTCAATGTCTCTCTCTCTCTCTCTCTCTCTCTCTCTCCCTCATCACTCTCTCTCACATGCACGTCTGGTTGCACAAACACACACGGGTTAAGTTACACTTTTTCCTGTTAATAATAACCTGTGTGAAATAAGCTGCATTGGGAGGTAAACGGGAGACACTTTATTGTGAAGGTAAGACAGGAAATGATAGTTGTTGCTGGGTAGGCCTAGTTGTCGGTTTGTTATGTTGTCGCTATGCTCTCTATGAGCTGCCTTGGTTTTGGAATATGAGCGCGCAGTTTAAGTTATAGTACATGAATGGACAGTCAAAAATAAGTTGTATTATCGGAACTGTTTAGCCTAAACATTAATTTGCGAACGGGGGCGCTGGGGGAGAGAGAAGACAGCAGTCCATTTCAGCGTCATTTTGCAATGCGCACTGTGAACCCATGGGAATTATTGAAGGCACGCAGGACAACTACAACCCATATAAAACAAACTTTATACACTCGATTGAAGATCTTTATGAGGAGATGTTATGGAAACTGTACAAGATCACCACCAAAGCCTTTTCAACCTTCCCAAAGTTGCATAACAGAGATGCAGGATGATCGTGACCACTCGACCATACTAGTGAGTAGTCTATAATTGATTCCTTTCTGGCCAGATTAATCTATCAACCTATGAAACATTGCGCAGACCCCACTTTCAGACTATTTCTCATTATTCTGTACATTATTATGTGTTGGCCTGAAATATGATGCAGAACAGAAACAACTTGTTATGAAACCATGCAGTATCTGTGCAAACACACAGCCTGCGTGAGTAGTCCAATATAATTAATTTCCTTATGCAAGATGATCGATCATCATCAAAACATACAGCTTCGGAAGATGTATGTTTTTTGTACAGCCTGCTACTTCTTTACATTCAATTAGTTCAGTCCCAACTATACAGCAGGACTTAAACTGTTGTTATTGGCTATGTTTTTGCACCTGCTTGTCATCCATGCATTCAAATTATTATGTCCGGTATTTTTATCAGATGTCCGATAAATTTTAATCATGCCGGTCACGGTGACCGGCTGTTAAAAATCCTAGCGCAACCTCTGATATATATATATATATATATATATATATATATATATGTATATGTATATGTATATGTATATGTATATGTATATATATATATATAGACGGGTTTCTGGTCCACGTTACACTGATAAAACTAGATGCGTGCGCAGGGTCCTTACCAAAAGCCAATGAAACCAGCGCTCCCCAAAACAACAGGTTTGGGGATTGGACGGAATTGATTACATGATACAGTCAGCTGTGCATTTAGTCTCAATGTTTGTAAACAAGAAACCCGTCTATATATATATATATATATATATATATATATATATATATATATATATATATATATATATATATTATTATTATTACGCATTTTAATCGCACTTAGTTTTTGCACCACAGAACCTTCCGTTTCGGGCATACCGATCATAGCGATGCACAAATCAAGAAGAGACAACAAACGCAAAGGGAGAAGTAGCCGATCAGAGCGCTTTGCTTGGCCCAGTTGATTCACTCGTACAACAAAATGTGTTTTACTTGAAATAAAATGCTTCTCGGGTAAAATATCAATATGCGATTAATTGTGATTAATTAATTACAAAGCCTGTAATTCTTTTTATATATATATATATATATCAGAGATTGCGTTAGACCGGAAATTGCCGGATTTGACCGATTTATAATGACAAAGACCGGAAAATATAAACCTCATCGGACATAAGGACCGATTGAAAATGACACGGCAGTTCACCGCAAATCTCTTTCTCTCTCTCTCTCTCTCTCTCTCTCTCTTTCTCAATGTCTCTCTCTCTCTCTCTCTCTCTCTCTCTCTCTCTCTCTCTCTCTCTCTCTTTCTCAATGTCTCTCTCTCTCTCTCTCTCTCTCTCTCTCCCTCATCACTCTCTCTCACATGCACGTCTGGTTGCACAAACACACACGGGTTAAGTTACACTTTTTCCTGTTAATAATAACCTGTGTGAAATAAGCTGCATTGGGAGGTAAACGGGAGACACTTTATTGTGAAGGTAAGACAGGAAATGATAGTTGTTGCTGGGTAGGCCTAGTTGTCGGTTTGTTATGTTGTCGCTATGCTCTCTATGAGCTGCCTTGGTTTTGGAATATGAGCGCGCAGTTTAAGTTATAGTACATGAATGGACAGTCAAAAATAAGTTGTATTATCGGAACTGTTTAGCCTAAACATTAATTTGCGAACGGGGGCGCTGGGGGAGAGAGAAGACAGCAGTCCATTTCAGCGTCATTTTGCAATGCGCACTGTGAACCCATGGGAATTATTGAAGGCACGCAGGACAACTACAACCCATATAAAACAAACTTTATACACTCGATTGAAGATCTTTATGAGGAGATGTTATGGAAACTGTACAAGATCACCACCAAAGCCTTTTCAACCTTCCCAAAGTTGCATAACAGAGATGCAGGATGATCGTGACCACTCGACCATACTAGTGAGTAGTCTATAATTGATTCCTTTCTGGCCAGATTAATCTATCAACCTATGAAACATTGCGCAGACCCCACTTTCAGACTATTTCTCATTATTCTGTACATTATTATGTGTTGGCCTGAAATATGATGCAGAACAGAAACAACTTGTTATGAAACCATGCAGTATCTGTGCAAACACACAGCCTGCGTGAGTAGTCCAATATAATTAATTTCCTTATGCAAGATGATCGATCATCATCAAAACATACAGCTTCGGAAGATGTATGTTTTTTGTACAGCCTGCTACTTCTTTACATTCAATTAGTTCAGTCCCAACTATACAGCAGGACTTAAACTGTTGTTATTGGCTATGTTTTTGCACCTGCTTGTCATCCATGCATTCAAATTATTATGTCCGGTATTTTTATCAGATGTCCGATAAATTTTAATCATGCCGGTCACGGTGACCGGCTGTTAAAAATCCTAGCGCAACCTCTGATATATATATATATATATATATATATATATATATAAAGACCAGTGCCAGTGCGAGGCGTTGTGAGATGGCAAAGAGCTTTGGTGTAGAGGGGGAAAAAGTGCAGACCAAGAACGAAGTGAAAGGTCAAGTTTATTACAGAGCAGTGATGGCAGAGTGGTTAGTGTCCATACCTAGGACTCCGGAGGTCACAGGTATGATTCCCTGCTACAGCTATCACTGCTCGCCCTCGCGCTCCTTGTGGGCAGCACTGGGTTCAGCTGGGTTAAGCTGAAAAACTGAATATCCCTCGTGGGATGACGTAGGTAATTCTTTCTTTATTAAGTATTGACGGTTCAAGTGGTAAATATCAGAAAGCACAAATTGACATGAATCCAAAATACACTGATGATTGTGCTGTCAAATGATTAAACTATATGGAATCTAATCTATGTACAGGTTGTGGGGGTCCCTGCTTCATCTCTCTCTCAACTAATAATATAATAGAGGTATTATATAATAGACAATACGCTATAAATATAGTCCAATTTTGTGGAAGTGTTAAGCACCGAGCAGGTGCTCAATGGTAGGCTACAGTACGCAGTAGCATTAGCATTAGCGTACGCACACAGTACCGTTTAACTGCCGTTCAATGTTTGACCACCAGGTGAAGGCTGCTTCAATGTTCTACTGTGGTTCTGGGGGCTTGGTTACACCCCTAGTAATTGTCTAATAAGTGTGTGTGTGTGTGTGTGTGTGTGTGTGTGTGTGTGTGTGTGTGTGTGTGTGTGTGTGTGTGTGTGTGTGTGTGTGTGTGTGTGTGTGTGTGTATCTCATGTCTTCTAGGCTATGCCCTGTCATGTCTCCAGTGTGATGGTAGCCAGCTGCCGCCACAGGGACGCTGTGCCACAAACGAGGTCCCAAAGCCTAAAACCTGTCCTGGTGGTGGCAACCCACGGTGTGCTGCTCTGTCGGTGTCCAGCTACAATAAAGGTACGTAACAGAGCAGAGGGTCTCAACCATAGACTGGAAAAAAAATTAAAAAAATTAAAAAAACAACAATGTGATGCCATAGGTTTCTGCAGAGATTTGGACGCCTGTTTTTCTTTTTCTTCTTCTTTCATATGTTTCTATAGCCTATCCGGTCCCAAAATCCTACAGAACATTAATTGCGACCGCCAGGTCGCAGTTACTATCAAAACCTCCACCGGCTGTCTGTCAGTCAGTCAGTCAGTCACACGTCACACCTTTGCTCTTCTCATATCTCCGCCACCGTTGCCCCCATCCATGCCACAATTTGCACACACACTCCTTGCCTGCCAAACCACTACCTCCAGGGACCCCAGCAGCTCCAGGGACCCCCTGGGACCAAATGACCAAATGACCACCCCAATGGGGCTGCAATTCCCAGGGACCACCGACTCCTGGTGCTCCAGAACGGATGCAAAAGTGGACTCCCGCCACTGCAGCACACATAAAATGCTTGTAACTCGGGCTAGCTAGTGTGTGTGTGTGAGTTTGTCTAGCTATACTTATGGGGACTAAACGCATGTTCACACAGTCACCTGCAGGGGACCTCTGACAGTGTGGGGACAAAATAGTGGGTCCCCACAACGGGTAGGGATAGAGGTTAGGGTAAGGCCACAGGACTTGCATAAAAATGAATGGAAGTCTATGTAATGTCCCCACAAGTGATGTAAATATATATATGTGTGTGTGTGTGTGTGTGTGTGTGTGTGTGTGTGTGTGTGTGTGTGTGTGTGTGTGTGTGTGTGTGTGTGTGTGTGTGTGTGTGTGTGTGTGTGTGTGTCTCTCTTCAGGGATAACTGAGTCCTACGGCGCAAAGACCTGTCAGATGGCCAGCGAGTGTGTGAACTACACCTCGGTGGCCCTGGGAAACATCGACATGTTTGTGGCAGGGAGCTGCTGTAACATTGATAACTGCAATACCGTCGTCGGAGGTTTGCATTTTCATTTTTATCTCAAACTGAAACTTTTGTCACAGACATTGCCAAGTCCCACCACGGACACAAACATGTATTCCAGGGGTTTTCAAAGTGGGTGACGGGGCACCCTGGGGTGCTGTGACGGCAGTCCAGGGGTCCCGCGAGATCATTTGATAATATTTGGAATTTATTTGGACACTTGAACAAATATTATTTAGTATAATTTTAAAGTTGAAGTACAAAGTTATTTTCAGTCAGTTCTAACCAAAATGGCTGTTATCTCAACGTTTTCCTCGCAACATAATCACTAAAATGTCGTCACTGTTGGGAAGAAACCTCGTATCTCCAAGTTTCAAATGTGTACGTCTTTTGGTAAAGCAAAGCCCTGCTTCATCATACAAGACCGTCACGCAAAACTAGTGAAAACAGCTGATCGCGATGCGAGGCGTTGTGTGCTTGTAGATCGGCTGTTTTCACTAGTTTAGTACATTTTATAGATGATAAATACAAAATGGTTTTGGACATACAAGGTTTCCACCCGACAACGACGATGTTATAAATATAAGGTGCTGGGAGTGAACATTATAATATAGGGGTGCCTCGGATTAAAACAATATTCATGGGGTGCCCTGAGACAAAAAAGTTTTGGAACCCCTGATGTAATCAGTGTTGGGGAAGTTACTTTGAAAGCGTAACTTGTACAGTTACAAGTAACTCACCATGGCAGTAACTTGATCAAGTTAAAGTTATACCCCTGGTCCTGGAGAAATGTAACTTATAAAGTTTCAAGTTACATAGAAAAAGTAACTTGAGTAACTTGAGTTACTTTTTTTTTTCAGCGTTAAATCGTTTGGTGTACATGAAACAAACTATAATATCCTACAAAAAAAGGTCACATGCCAGCAGAAAAATGCCTCTCAACTGAGTTTTGTGTTTTATTTCGAAAAGGTTGACATTTTCTTAAAACGTCTGTGTTCCTAAAATAAAGTAAAAAAAAAAAAAAAAAATACGAAGATTATCTGTTGAGGACATTGATCGTCAATCTTAACAAAACTTGAAAAAAAAAGTATAAAAGTAAAATCATAACTTTGCTTGTAACTTCTTGTAACTTGTAACTTGAGCCAAAAATTACCCAAAAAGTATCTCAGTTACTTGACGAGTTACAGAAATATGAATGTAACTCAGTTACCAGAAAGTTACAGCAAAATGTAACTTAGTTACGTAACTCTGTTACATGTAACTTTAACTTCCCCAACA
This sequence comes from Nannobrachium achirus, assembly GCF_963921795.1. NCBI lineage: Eukaryota > Metazoa > Chordata > Actinopteri > Myctophiformes > Myctophidae > Nannobrachium > Nannobrachium achirus. Next base: position 2,135,358 of record NC_137811.1, read on the forward strand.
CTGCATGTAATACGACGTTGTAATCAGTGTTTTCTTCATATAACCACTGTATGTCACAAATGTCATCCTTACAGTTCCAACTAATGTCACGAATGGTAAGTGGTGCTACACTTGCGATCCAAAGAGCTGCCATAACACAACGAAGAATTTGCGTTGTACAACTGAACAGGACTACTGCATGAAACGTAAGTCACATACAGTGGTGGAAAGTAAATAAGTACTTACCCTCAAGTACTGTGCTTAAAGGGGTATTTCACTTTAAAAATAATGTTTGGGTCGGGTGGTCGCGAATTCTGCGATGAATTCCGTGATCGCAGAATCGCGGATTCCTGGGGGGACTAATTTTGACTCAAGCTGAGTGCTCGGAAAGGAACTGGTTGGAATAAGGTGTTTCTTCCACGCTCGTAGGGGCTGAGAAATCCCGGTCTAGTCATTTAGCAACTGGTTTGTCAGAGCGTCTCTGGACCAGAGCTAGGGCATAAATATACATATTAGAAGCTTTTAATCCAGAATTGACCAACGTCACCATGGTCCACATACTGAACACCGTACAAAACAACAAAACAAACACAAACACAAAAAACAAACTTTATAAAAAGGGCACATTGATCCAGACAGGCAAAAGTCAGGTGCAGGGGTGGGCAACTTTAATGATGGAGAGGGCTATTACTTTTCTTTCCGATCCACGTTACCATGGCAACGTAATTCGTAAAAAACTACGCGAAAAAACCCTCATTGACTTTGAATGGGGGACTCGGAAAAAAAACCTGAAACTTTGGCGCCACATAACTCTGCCATACTTTTGCCTAGTAACATGATTTGAACTTTAAAATGCACACACAACTTTGGTCTTTTTCCGGCCAATAGGGATGAGCTGTAATTGATTAAGCCCCGCCCCCTCTGTATTCCTACTGGCTGGGCTTTAAACAGCCACTATTCCAGTTCACAGCATGGTACCGTCTTGAAACTTGGTGTCTGGACTTAAACGGCCAATAGGGACTTATTACTTAAGCCCCGCCCCTCTTAAGCCCCGCCCCTATCTTCCTATTGGCTTAGCTTTAAACCGCTATATCTCCAGTTTGCAGCATGGTAACGTCTCGAAACTCGCTGTGTGTACTTACATGGCAAATAGGAATTATCTGTAATTGCTTAAGCCCCACCCCCTCTGCCTTCCTATTGGCTGGGCTTTAAACAGCCATGTCTCCACTTCCCAAAATGTTACTAGTCTCAAACTCAGTGGGTGGTCCCACAGTCCCAACGGCTAACCGCTAACAAATGCCTAATGTTTAAAATGATAAAGGGAAAAATTCAATGATAATGCTAAAAATGCTAAAGCTAATGCTAATAAAAATGTTTCTAATGATAAAAATGTAAAAAAATCTAATAATGATGTTAATGTTAACTCATTGAGTGCCAATCCCGAACTAGTTCGGCTTTATTAGCGTATCGCAGAGTGCCGATCCCGAACTAGTTCGGCTTAAAAAAAAAAAAAAAGAAAAAAAAAAAAAGAAATATTTTTGAAAAAAAAAAATTTGAATTTTTTTTTTTTTTTTTTGGACCCCATCAAATCTAGTGAACATGATTTCAATCGCGATTTTGCATGTTCCACCCCCATACAACCCCATCTAACATACAGGGCAGCCATGTTTGTTTACATAACATGTAAAACATAATGGCGATTATCTCAAGAATGCCTGAACGGATTTCCAATCGGATTTTTTTGTTTGAAAGCTGTGAACAAACTGCACAAATCCACTCCAATGCAATCCAGGATTGCATTGGATGTTTTAGAGCTCATTCTTCTCTGTTTTTTTCCCATGCATGAGGTGTGCAAGGTTTAATCATGGCTAAGTTGACGAAAATAAGGCTTCTAAAATGCTTGGTAGCCAATAGCTAACTTCAAGCTAACTTCATCCTCTTCCTGTACATGCACAAAGGAAAGTGTTCAGGCAAGTCATGGCTGCAGGGCTTCTGCATATACCAGCATATCTCTATGGGATTTTCTATGGCCACTGGGCGCCCTCTAGTGGTGACTAGGGTGGCAGAGTTAATGCAAAAATGCTAATGCTAACACCAACTGCTATACAAGGTTGCACACACTTAGCGAGCTGCAGGCACACTTAAAATTTCTTAGAAATGTTCTTTTCTAGTTCTACTATGTCGTACAAAAGAAGCAAATAGCAGATCTACAAGCTCAAAACGTGTTGCAGAGCTTGTAGATCGGCATTTTTTGCTTCTTTTGAATTGGAATCCTGAATTATTTTTTGTTCTTTTTTAGTTGGAATCCTGAAAATAACATTTTGATTTAATGTCAAATGCATTTACTCATTTACTTATTTTATGCACTCATGTTAAGTTTATGAACTTAAATACAAATACGTTGGACATAAAATAATAATAATATAGGCTACTAATATAGACTGAAGTAATTAAAGCGGATCATGTTTGCATGTTTGGAATTGTAACAGCTGAAATCAATAATATATCAGTATTCCGATATTAACCTGAGGGCCGCACTAAGTGAAGGTGAGGGCCTTATGTGGCCCCCGGGATGCCAGTTGCCCATGTATGCCCTAGAGCAGGGGTCTTCAACAGGGGGTCCGGGACCCCTAGGGGGTCCTCAGAGTTACTACAGGGGGTCCTCCAAATCTTTGTGTGATAGAAACCTTTTTTTTCCTGAGAACTTTAGCCAAAAATAGCAGATCTACAAGCTTACAACGCCTCGCACTGAGAGGCGTTGTGAGCTTGTAGATTGGCTATTTTAGGCAAAGAGGTTTGGTGTAGAGGGGAAAAAGAGCAGACTAAGTACAGAGTAAAAGGTCAAGTTTATTAATTATTGACGGTTCAAGTTGTTAAATATCTGAAAACACAAACTGACATGAATCCAAAATACACTGATGATTGTGCCGTCAAACAGTGAAACTATATGGAATCTATGAACAGGTTGTGGGGGTCCCTGCTTCATCTCTCTCTCAACTAAGGGGTCCTTGGCCTGAAAACGTTGAAGACCCCTGCTCTAGGGTCTATGTGTGCACTAACCTGATGTGTTTGTTTTCTGATTGTGTTCACAGTGGTGTACACCAGTGGAGGCAAAAACACCACCTACAAGGGCTGTGCCTCAAAGAGCGCGTGTTCAGCTCAGCGGGAATCAACCTTCAATACCATCCTAGATCGCTTGACACAGGCCCAGGTACCAGGCACCAAGTACTGCTGCCAGGGTGACCTTTGCAACGGTGCGAAGAACACTGCTGGTAGCCTGTTGGTGCTGCTAGCACCAGTGCTGCTAGCCTTCTGTTCCTGGTAGCACCAAGTGGTGTTAACCCGTGTCGACCCTATTATGGTTGACCGGAGGCGGAGTCCCTCATTGTCTCTATACTTTACCTTTTCTGTTTTCTATTATTGTGGAGAAAGCTTTCACTGAACACAGCCGATCTGTTGTCCTTCCCCACAATACGGGTGCTGGGGTTTACGCGGTTACTTGTCAAGGCCAGTAACGTACATGCATGCGCCTTTCCGACTTTTCTTCAGAAGACGGCAAATTGACACCATTCAGAACTGAACAGTCGCAGAACTTTTTTTTCTTCTTCTCAGAACACCTGGGTGTGCTGACTCTCTGAACTGATTTGAAAGGCCTATCCCAACCGGACATTTTATTTTCCAATGTCGGAAGGAGCATATCGTCGTGGTCGGGTGGAAACCTTGTATCTCCAAGTTTCAAATGTGTATGTTTTTTTCTTAAAGTAAAGCCCTGCTTCATCATACAAGACTGTCGCACAAAAGTAGTGAAAACAGCAGATCTACAAGCACACAACACAGCGTTGTGTGCTTGCAGATCGGCTGTTTTCACTATCTTAGATCGTTTTAAAATCATGAATACAAAACAAACGGTTTTGGACACACGTTTTCCACCCGACAACAACGATATATGTATGCGATAACGTACAGGCTGATAATCCCCTGAGCTGTGCATCGGGATTATCATCCTGTCGTGTCCATATTAACCCATAATCACCGCGCAGCAAGACGTTATAGCACTTATTACATCGGCTACACAATACAATTCATAATTTCACTCAAAACTAAAAACAAAACAAAGTAGACCTATACTGCTGAAAGTGTTCCTCAAGTGTTGTGCTGGGCGTCCCCCAGCGCAACACGGGTCGCCTGGAAAACAAGGAAGTGCTGATCAAAGCCTGAATGCAGCAGGTGCTCTGAGCCGTTGATTAGGCAGCGGTCATTAGTCTCCTATAATTCACCGCTGATTTCAGCGCTTGACGCATTCAACCAAGCCGTGTAATAATGGCCTTTAATCTCTTGTTGAAGCATGAGGTCTCTCCACTATGTAAATCGTTATAACGCATAATGCATCTATGTCTATGGAAGCATGAAGTCTCTCCACTATTAAAATAATCATAACTCATGTTTTATTTTTTTAAGCTTAAAACTCGCTGAATGCTCATTCAATTGTCAAGCCTTTAGGATTGTTGCTAATGCTATGTTGCTTTTTAATTTTTCGTTTCTTTTCATGCCATTTTCATTTGATGTAGTGATATTACAGAAGGGAAACATAACATAGAATTAAATATTTTTAACACTTATTAGACGGTCAAGTTTCCCCTCTTAATGCCTCTGCACCTAGTTGTACCAGGGCTGTTAAACCCAGCGGATGATTTGGCTCAAGTTGGATGATTTGGCTTATTTGCTTCCCAATTTCCAAAATGTTTTGTATTTTGGGAATTCATATGAATGCTGTGTTCAAAGAACAACATTAATTCTAATGACCAAATATAAAAATAAAAACCTAATTAAACAAATAAAGTGCTTCATTATTTGCCTGCGTGTGAGCCTGTGTATACGGTAGACATCTTTACCTCCAGGAATAAATGCAAAGTTACAGTTATCTGAGCAGGAGACATAAAGAAACAGTTTACCCAATCTTCCTGTGTTGTGTTGTGTTATTTTATTTATTTATGATTGGTTCAGATGTATATGTTATTTTGGGTGAACACAATGAACTAGGCCGGGGGCAGGGGCTGACATTTCTAAAAGGGCCTCTTGGTGAAAATATTGAAAATAGAAGACCTCCAAGCTCACAACGCGTCGCAGCGCAGTGCGTTGTGACTCTTGTGAGCTTGGAGGTCTGCTATTTTCGGTACTTATTCATGGTCTGGAGAGGGCACTTTCTACAGACGGTTAAAAGGACAGGGGCTCAAACCCCCTTTGATGTCTATGTGTGCACATGCCTGCCCTCCTTTGCCATTGGACGTGAACATAACACAAAAAGACATCCATCCATCTCTAAACATCAGAATATTGTGTAAAACAGCATTGCAGATGCCATAGCACCCCGGATCATCACTGACTGTAGAAACTTTAACTTCCCACTGGACTTCAAGCAACTCTGACTTAAGAACGTTGACATTTCTGTATATAAATCTGTGTTTTGAGTGGTCTGGTGTAATAGGCCTATTGTAATATTTTGAAATATTAACTTTTGATATAACAAAAAAAAATCTAAATTTTAAGAAAAAACGGTTGGAATAATTCACTGCATGTGCAATGTATCTAGAACAGGGGTCTTCAACAGGGGTTCCGGGACCCCCAGGGGGTCCTCACAGTTACTTCAGGGGGTCCTCCAAATCTTTGTGGGATAGAAACTTTTTTTCTCCTTTTTATTCTTAAGAACTTTGGCCAAAAATAGCAGATCTACAAGCTCACAACGCCTCGCGCTGCAGATCGGCTATTTTTGGCAAAGAGGTTTGGTGTAGAGGGGAAAAAGAGCAGACTAAGTACAGAGTGAAAGGTCAAGTTTATTAAGTATTGACGGTTCAAGTGGTTAAATATCTGAAAACACAATTATTGACATGAATCCAAAATACACTGATGATTGTGCCGTCAAACAATGAAACTATATGGAATCTATGAACAGGTTGTGGGGGTCCCTGCTTCATCTCTCTCTCAACTAAGGGGTCCTTGGCCTGAAAAAGTTGAAGACCCCTGATCTAGAAGATATGAAAGCTTCAAGAAATATATGAACGTTTCAAGAATTTTTACTTAAACTATTGTGTGTTTTTTAGATGGATCTGGTAACGTCATCAATCAGTCAATGTAATCACAATGCAAAAAAAAAAAAAAAAAAAAGAAGAAAAAAAAGTAGCCTAATGAAATGAATAAAATAAAAAAAAATAAAAAAGAAATACCGTGTTAGCCTTATACCCAGGGGGCAAACCAGCCTTTTTTTAGGAAACCTGCATTTGCCCCGACATAAAAGGTTGTCCACCAGAAATATTATCTATGACCCAGTAGGATCACAACCTATATGGACAACCGGTCAATTTGTACGGCAAAGTTCCAATATGGCCGCCTCAATATTAGCCCCTATTAGTTTTAATGGGGGGTGAATAGGGAAAAATTTTAAACTGAGGGATATTTCCACAAAACTTCAAAGGTTGATCAATGGTATACATATGAACATTGTATTGCAAGTTTCCATGAAATCCAATATGGCCGCCACAATATGGCCGCCATAATGTAAGGACCCAGAACATAGGTTTTGCCTCTAACTTCTGAACCAGATGAGCTAGAAACGCAAACTTGGTGTCCATTTCATGGTGTCTGACCATGGGAGACTCAATGGAATAGCTAATTTTATTATTGGGTGTGTCTGGACCTTTATTGTGCATATTTGCAAGATGGTGGATTCCCAAAATAGAGCTTTAACATAATTTCTACCATGATTGTTGACTGCTTTTGCAAATACAAGCAATATGAATCCATTTGCTAAGATTTATGGCACAGAAGGGACTTATACCTGTATTATTCTTGAGTTTGCATGTTGTCAAAATGGCTGTAAACGAGATATTATATTTCCTGTCCGATTCTACTGTATGTAGTTGTAGCAATGACTTCAGATAAAATCAGAGACCAAAACAATGTATCTTAGAAATTATTTCTTTTTTTTTTTAATTAATAAAAAAGAGAGAGAGATTATCTCAATGAAATGAATGCAACTGCCTTTTTGGGTCTTTCACACATAGACATGCACATGCTTTCCAACAACTTCAGCTTCAGGGAAATTATAATGAACACATGATTAAAACAGGCTGCATTATAATGCAAATAATTGCTAGTCACTATCACTGTCATGTGTACCTATCCTGCTGCATCTTGTCTCCAGTCCTTGGCAACGACACCCCAAGTAGCATGCAATTCCCTTCTTCGCACATGAAGTTCAATCACCCGAGAGAGACTTGGAGTAGAACCGCTGCTCCTTCACTTGGAAAGGAGTCAGCTTAGGTGGTTCGGGCATCTAGTAAGGATGCCCCCCGAGCGCCTTCCTAGGAAGGTCCTCGATGCACGTCCCACTGGGAGGAGACCCCGTGGCAGACCTAAGACCAGATGGAAGGATTATATCTCCAGACTGGCCTGGGAACGCCTCGGTATACTCCCAGAGGGAGTGGAGGAAGTTACGCAGGATAAGGAAATCTGGAAGTCTCAGTTGGAACCGTTACCCCCGCGACCCGATTCCGGATAAGCGGTTGAAGATGGATGGATGGATGGATGGCACATGAACAGTTTTTCTGGCAGCCTTTGATACAGCTACATGATATTGCCTTGTCCATTGATATAGGCCAGGCTGGCTCTGTAGATGGACAGGGGACTGCCTTCCCATCACTGAGAGACCATCCATATTCAGTGAAGCAAGGGATGTCTGGCTTCGCGATGTGTGCAGTTTTATCTATTATGGCTGCAAGAGCAGCTCTTTTCAGGTGCAGGCCAAAGGCATTTTCTGTAGGTGGCAGCAGCTTCAACAGGGTTGATCGGTTATTTAGGAACTTGTACACTCTCAGCTTTGCCAGGTCAAAGTCCTCCGAATGGTCAGCTTTTGATGCATATACAGCTATCGTGAGGTCTCTAGCCTGATTCTTGACATCCTCTGAGAGGGAATAAGAGGAATTTTCACCAAACTCCTGAAGTGCAGGGAGATCTAGACCCATGCTGGTCTTGAACCATGCCTTCTTTCCAGTGAAAAGGGGATAGATGGTGGTATCTCTGCCACTCAGGCTGTGAATAAAGGGCAGGGCACGACACTGTGCGAGTCCAAGGGCTGAGACCATGTGATGGATAGGAAGATATGCATCCTGCTCTGTTCTCACCCACAGCTCTGGAAGGTCTAGGAGGTGGGTGGCAGCATGATATAGATGCCTATATCATGCTGCCGCCATGGGAAGGCAGTCCCCTGTCCATCTACAGAGCCAGCCTGGCCTATATCAATGGACAAGGCAATATCATGTAGCTTAATCAAAGGCTGCCAGAAAAACTGTTCATGTGCGAAGAAGGGAATTGCATGCTACTTGGGGTGTCGTTGCCAAGGACTGGAGACAAGATGCAGCAGGATAGGTACACATGACAGTGATAGTGACTAGCAATTATTTGCATTATAATGCAGCCTGTTTTAATCATGTGTTCATTATAATTTCCCTGAAGCTGAAGTTGTTGGAAAGCATATGCATGTCTATGTGTGAAAGACCCAAAAAGGCAGTTGCATTCATTTAATTGAGATAATCTCTCTCTCTTTTTTTTATTAATGTTTTAAATAAAAAAATAATTTCTAAGATACATTGTTTTGGTCTCTGATTTTATCTGAAGTCATTGCTACAACTACATACAGTAGAATCGGACAGGAGATATAATATCTCGTTTACAGCCATTTTGACAACATGCAAACTCAAGAATAATACAGGTATAAGTCCCTTCTGTGCCATAAATCTTAGCAAATGGATTCATATTGCTTGTATTTGCAAAAGCAGTCAACAATCATGGTAGAAATTATGTTAAAGCTCTATTTTGGGAGTCCACCATCTTGCAAATATGCACAATAAAGGTCCAGACACACCCAATAATAAAATTAGCTATTCCATTGAGTCTCCCATGGTCAGACACCATGAAATAGACACCAAGTTTGCGTTTCTAGCTCATCTGGTTCAGAAGTTAGAGGCAAAACCTATTTTCTAGGTCCTTACATTATGGCGGCCATATTGTGGCGGCCATATTGGATTTCATGGAAACTTGCAATACAAAAAATGTTCATATGTATACCATTGATCAACCTGTGAAGTTTCGTGGAAATATCCCTCAGTTTAAAACTTTTCCCTATTCACCCCCCATTAAAACTAATAGGGGCTAATATTGAGGCGGCCATATTGGAACTTTGCCGTACAAATTGACCGGGTTGTCCATATAGGTTGTGATCCTACTGGGTCATAGATAATATTTCTGGTGGACAACCTTTTATGTCGGGGCAAATGCAGCACACCTTCCTTTGCCCCCTGGGTATTATGTCAAAGCATGATGTTTCAAAGGTTACGGTCAAGGTTCAAGATTTCAAGAGTGAAATCTAAGATTACACATCACCCTCCCGCCTAATAAATCAAAACACCCCAGCAGACATTCCTAGTGCAACAGAGAAACACTTTAGCTGCCTCAGAACCTTCCTCCTCGTCGTCTTAATACAGTATCTGGCTTAAAGTCCTGTTCGCAATTTGGTGTTAGGGGAGTTTCTCACCTGAAGTGAGTCAGTGGGTCCCTAGACATGAAAAATCACCGAGGTGCTCGTCCGCCATAGTGCCACGAATGGCGCAATGGCCAAATCAAATATGGCTGCCATCGGCTATGATGAAAATCCAACTTTTCTGTTTCTGGGTGTATATGCACATGTAATACCTCTATTTGGACTAATTGTGGTGTGGGGAATTCATTTCTGATATTGTTTTGACCATTTTGGGTGATTTGGACCTCAAAAGGTTATGGTCAAGGTCATTGCAATTCCGAAGACCGTGGGCCATAACTTGGCCATTGTTAGGAGTAAATACAGGTGCAGTAGGTTTAAATCAACTAATGCTGACACGTATAATTCATTTCTGACATTGTTTTGACCATTAAGGATCATCTTGTCTTTGAAATATCAATGTCAATGCCATTTTTTAAAAACGATTTTGTTAATTACTTGCACTTTTATTGTATTTTTTGTAAGTTTGTTACTATTTTATAGTAAGTTTGTTTTGTTTATAACAAAATACATACTAGTGAGAAATACAACAAGTAAACATCCACATTTAACTTTAAAGGGGGGTTTTAAATGGGTGTTTAAATGAGCAAATAAGACTATTTACGAATAAAAGTGACAAATAAAATCACACAACAAAAGCACACACAAAATTAAATAACAATTTCCCTCAAAGTGCACCATATTGTGATTGTGTGCATCCAAGTTAGTATGATGTGTTTTTACAGGATGGATTTGCCATTGTTCCATGGCAAAATATGATGCACCGATATCCATCAGCAAGGCAGCCATATCCTCGAGAGTCGAAGTGTTCCTTGCATCCATCCATGTTCCATTGGTTCTAGTATTTCCTCAGGTTCCTTGGGTGTTGCAAGCAGGTGGCAAGACATGCACTAGAAAGGTGCCTTGTTGGTATCAGCAGTTGTACTTCTCTGCTACCAATGCTGTGTCTTGTTCTGTCAAGGTCTTTGCCTCTCCAAAGTTTGTTAGATATTGTATTCGGTCAGAAGCCATAGCTGCATGCTTAGTCCCCACCTGGCCCATGCAGTCATCTCCAGTTTCCAAGGCATATGTCCCCTGATCACTGTCTTGGCTAGTGGTGCTCCAAGATGAGAGACTGCTTGATGCTGTAGAAGCATGTGCCGCTGCACACCTAGTGCCATACTGCTACCAGATCTACTTAATCCCCAGTGCTTGGAAGTATCACTACGACAACTCTCTGGGGTCCACTCATAATCCTGGCGACCCATTATTCCCTCCATTAGGTTAGGCCGGTTATGGGTAGGTTTAGTTATAATAGGGCCAGTTGACTCCACATGTACCAGCAGCTTGGTGACAGCCTCCTCAATCTAGTTCAATCTTTGGGATCTCTTCACCTCCAGCCCCTTTTGCATGGAGCCACTCATCATGCAAAGGGGGCTTTGCATGATGAGTGGATGCACCCATCCCTCATCAACTTTACAGATTCTGGGTGTCTGAGGAGAACACACAGCTCTCCAGCTGTGTGTTCGGAATATGGTGTCCATTCAAGCTTGTGGCGATGTAGGTAGAACGGCTGCCTTGGAATCTGAAGGTTCCATGGTCGATTTCTGGCTCCTCCTGCTTATTTGTCGAAGTGTCCTTAAGCAAGACACTGAACCCCTAACTGCTCCCGGTGAGCACCTTGCATGGTTTCATGAATGTATGTGTGAATGTGTGTGTTAATGGGCGAATGTGAAATACATTGTACAGTGCTTTGGAGAAGAGCGCTATATACTAAATGCAGTCCATTTACCATTATCAGCTCTGTTGTCTCTGTTGAGGATGTCGCTAGTGGAGAAGAGATCCCAGACATCTTGAATAGGATTGAGGAGGCTGACACCTGGTGCATGTTCAGCCTCCATTATAACTAAGCCTATCCCTAACCTTCACTAACCTAATGGTCAGAATAATGGGATGTCGGAACTATGAGCGGACCCCAGAGAGTTGTTGTCTCCTTCACATTACTGCTATATTACACCCCATATTTCCAAGCACTGGGGATGAAGGAGATCTGGCAGCAGTATGGCTCTGGTGAGACTCACTTCTACTGCATCAAGCAGTCTCATCTTGGAGCACCACTAGCCAAGACAGTGATCAAGGCACATATGCCTTGGAGACAGGAGATGACTGCATGGGCCAGGTGAGGATTAAACATGTAGTTATGGCTTCTGACCGAGTACAATATCTAACAAACTTTGGAGAGGCAAAGACCTTGACAGAACAAGACACAGCATTGGTAGCAGAGAAGTACAACTGCTGAGACCAACAAGGCACCTTTCTAGCGCATTTCTTGCCACCTGCTTGCAACAGCCAAGGAACCTGAGGAAAGACTAGAACCAATGGAAAATGGAACAGTGCATGACATAAAGGCTTGTCCTGCTGTCCAGGACAAGTGCCCATACTATGGAGTGGAGGGAGCAAGGGGGGTGGAGGGACAAGTGACTTTTGTCCCCGGACAAGTGAATGGGAAATATACTTGTCCAAAGGACAACTGCCTCAAAAAGTCAATGTCAAGCTCTGATGGATGGAAGGAGCACTTTGACTTTAGTACACTCCTGCCATGTCTGAAGCAAGACACTCGACACTGATGGAGTTCTGTGCATCATATTTTGCCATGGAACAATGACAAATCCATCCTGTAAAAACACCTCATACTAACTTGCATGCACACAATCACAATATGGTGCACTTTGAGGGAAATTGTTATTTAATGTTGTGTGTGATTTTGTTGTGTAATTTTATTTGTCACTTTTATTCGTAAATAGTCTTATCTGCTCATTTAAACACCCATTTAAAACCCCCCTTTAAAGTTAAATGTGGATGTTTACTTGTTGTATTTCTCACTAGTATGTATTTTGTTATAAACAAAACAAACTTACTATAAAATAGTAACAAACTTACAAAAAATACAATGAAAGTGCAAGTAATGAACAAAATCGTTTTTGAAAAATGGCATTGACATTGATATTTCAAAGACAAGATGATCCTTAATGGTCAAAACAATGTCAGAAATGAATTATACATGTCAGCATTAGTTGATTTAGACCTACTGCACCTGTTTTTACTCCTAACAATGGCCAAGTTATGGCCCACGGTCTTCGGAATAGCAAAATGACCTTGACCATGACCTTTTGAGGTCCAAATCACCCAAAATGGTCAAAACAAAACAGAAATGAATTCCAGTCCAAATGAAGGTATTACATGTGCATATACACCCAGAAACAGAAAAGTTGGATTTTCATCATAGCCGATGGCAGCCATATTTGATTTGGCCATTGCGCCATTCGTGGCACTATGGCGGACGAGCACCTCGATGATTTTTCATGTCTAGGGACCCACTGACTCAGTTCAGGTGAGAAACTCCCCTAACACCAAATTGCGAACAGGACTTTAAGCCAGATACTGTATTATCTGCTCTCTATTAGTTGAGGCGAATCCGATACTTCGGTGACCACGAGAGCAAATGTCCGTTTCTCAGTGGTTTTGTCAACTATGAAGGTTAAATAACAAATTGAGCTCCCATGCCCCTCGCCAAAATGCGGGCAAAATGTTTGACAGCTAGGGTAATTTTCAGTCTCATTCACTTACTGCACTATACTATAAAGGAAAAAATTACTCCCAAAAAACTGCTTTAATGAAAAATATTCCTTGGGTTAAAAACGGGCCCCAAAAGACTGTGAAAAGTGATGACTCATTCACCAAACCATAGTTTTATTGGCCGTGTTTAGCCCAAGGAATGTTTTTCATGCTCCGAACTGAGCTCATGCTTCCTTCAATACACGAGGAGTGAGCAGGGCGCTTCTTATCACCTGAAACGGGAGAGTTTTACCGGTTGGATGTAGCTTGTGAAAAAAAAGGGGAAAAAAATATTATTCCAACCAGTTCCCCTTCATCAGGTGCCTCAGCTGACCAGGGGGAGGCAGTATAGAGGCCAGGATTACTGGATGTTTTTTTAGGGTACCTAGGGGACACTGGGAGAACACGCAAACTCCACACAGACAGGCCCTTTTGTCAACCCCACCTAGGGTATGGGCACTCAAGAGGTTAATTCACAATTATTTATTTTTATATATGTGTCCCAAGAGTCCGTAAATAGAAATGTAAGTGGAGTGAAAAGTATATTTCTATTTGAAATGTAGAAACAGCACCACAGATGAACTTAACAATAAGTACAGTAGACACAAGTAAATGTACTGTACTTAGATAACAATAGATTAAACCAGTGATTAACAATGAATCACGTCGACTTGTATGGGACCACTTCAACACTCCCTTGTTTGTATTGCATAGACTGAATTACTGAACTGAAATGCTGTTGCTATTCAAACCTGTCCATACCGACCATAACACTTTTAGAATGGGAAATAAGCTGGACATTTGCATTGACTACACAGTGTCAACATACTCTCACACTCCCAAATAATAGTATAGTGAATAATACCTGGCGTGTTCACTCCTCCGCGTCATCGGTGCCCACACCCTAGGTGGGGTTGGCAAAAGGGCCTTTCTGTGTGGAGTTTGCATGTTCTCCCCGTGTCCCCTATGGTAGGTCACAAAAAACATGCTGTATTCCTGGCAGGGGCGTCAAATGGGTATGGCAGGGGTATGCAGCTGCCATACCCTGGGTCCAGGGGGGAAAATGAAAGTTACTTTTAAATATAAATACATGAATGTCTCTTTGTCTATCTGTGCTGGTTATTATGTTGTTAAATTACAGTAAAATAACTACAAATGCAACATTTTACAAAATGGTCACTTAACAAGGTATTATAATTATATTCTCCACATTTGTATTCTCCCCATCTTGACAAAATGGTATATTCCCAGGTTCCACAGGTCAGCTGCACAGGTGCAATGCATTATTGTTAATTGTGGCACGTTTACTAACATGCCAAGTTTAGCTGCACTTGAACAACCGTTCCAGTGGCCAGGAAACTGTAGAAACCCGGGCATGAGGACTCCCATCTTTGCCATACCCTAGCTTTTGCTGAACAGACGCCACTGATTCCTGCATGGTTTTGATGCTGCCTGTCTGTTGGAGGGGAAAGGAATTGCTTTGAATAACTACGTTTTCGTCAGTGAAAAAAGGTAGTTGATGAAATCGAAGTGGATGCAAGTTTCAACTCATCACATCCAGAATATAGTTGGTCTGAACAGAAAACCATGCCTGCAATTCTGGACCCTTACAGGCACAAACATATCTCTGCTGTCAGGCCAAAACCTCCTAACTCCAAAATGTTCATTTTTGGGAAAATGAGCTCAAGTGGAGTTAGGAGGTTTTGACTGAAGGGCTTTTTACTACTTTCCATTGGTTCAATATTATTTTAACAACACACAGATGTAAAGGGTGTTCAATAGCACATATTTATGAAAAGAATAAAGGGCCAATCGGGTGGAGTTAGCTGGTTTGGCAGAAAGTGTGGAGTTAGGAGGTTTTGTCCCAAGCATGTTTTACTACTTTCCATTGGTTCAATATTATTTTAACAACACTCAGATGTAAAGGGTGTTCAGTAGCCCTGATTTATGCCAAAAAAAATCAAAAACCTCAAAAATGGAGTAAAGAGGTTTTGGCCAGACAGTGACAAAGTTACCATAGGACTTTTATGAATGCAATACAACACGTTGAGAGCTGGTATATCGGCCACTGTCAGTGTTGTGACATCAAGTAGGCATTAATCAGGCGTAACCCTAACCTTAACTAACCCCATGCACGGACACGCGCGTATACATTCACCTGTGTGTGTGTGTGTGTGTGTGTGTGTGTATGTGTGTGTGTGTGTGTGTGTGTGTGTGTGTGTGTGTGTGTGTGTGTGTGTGTGTGTGTGTGTGTGTGTGTGTGTGTGTGTGCGTGCGCGTGTGTGTGTGTGTGTGTGTGTGAGTGTGTGTGTGTGTGTGTGTGTGTGTGTGTAGGGCGGGTCGGATCGAATAAGAGTTTGCTTTGGATGCCGCCCTGTTACTCATTCATCCATAGGAACAATGTAATCATAATGTCCATCCAACATCACTTCCTATTAAAAGCTGTGCCCATGTCCAGTCTGTCCAGTGTGTCCAGTGTGTCCAGTGTGTCCAGTTGAACCTCTCACTCTACATCATGTATCTGCCACTACTGATCATTGGACTTGCCCTTTTCCCTGCAGGTAAGACTTTTATTTGGGGATATTCACTCGCGACACCATAATAAATTGGTTTGCGAAAACCAAACATGGGTCCCCACCCACTGTTTGGGAAAACATCGGTCCAGGCTTGTAAAACAATACAGATCACTGGGCTGTTTAGGATAATTGCTTAATAACCGTTTCCATTTTGAAAATTTCTCATACCTTTTCTTTTTTTTTAAGATATTTTGGGGCTTTTTCTGCCTTTATTGATAGGTGTACAGTAGGCTGACATGAAACGGGGAGAGAGTTGGGGGGGTGACACGCAGCAAAGGTCATCAGGATTGGGACTCAAACCTGCGATGCTGCAAGGGCTGGATTACTAGCCAAGGTGCCTAGACCACTACCCTGTGGACCAGGCCACGGGGAAGTCTTCTAAAAGAAATAGTGGAAATGGCAGATCTACAAGCTCGCATCAGGGGCACAGCCAGAACAGAGACATAGGCTGGACCTGGCAATTTCCGGGACTATTATTATTATATTGTCTCCACCAGCCGAAGGCATGGGGGAGAGTATGTTTTCCCCTCCGTCTGTCCGTCCGTCCGTGTGTGTGTGTGTGTGTGTGTGTGTGTGTGTGTCCGTGCGTGCGTCGGCTGTGTCCTCGCAGTTTGTTACCACCTAATCTCAGTCGCCGTTGGCCCGGTCGTTGCCAAAATGACAGGCAGATTTGTGGTTTTACCTATAACTCCACCGATCAGTGTCAAACTTTGTACACGCACTCCCTAGAGCCGAGGCCAAGGAAAAACCTTTTCACTGCATTTTTCACATCAGCCTTTTATAGCGCCACCTTTGGGCCGACTTATGTAAAACACATTTTTGGATATTACTCCTTCAGATTTTCTCAAAAAATAACACAAATCAGTACATAGTATCTCTATGGGGCTTTTAAGCCGTGACATCATTTTGTAGGCAGAGGAGAATCTGCCCCCAGAGCATTTTCGGTCCCTCGCTATTTTCAACAGATCCGAGACAAAAATAACGACTAAAGTATAATTCTAACACTTTCCTTTCAACAACAAAGAGAAGAAAAATGTGTAAATAGTAAAAATAGTAAAAAGATTCACGGAAACTGGGGGCAGAAATTCTCCTCTGCCTACAAAATGACGTCATACTTAACAGCCCCATAGTCATGTGATCAAGTCTGATCCGTCTGATATTTCATATTCCATCCTGATTGGCTAATATTAGCTTCCAAAGTTTGCAGGATTGCTCAGTTTTTGAACAAAATGCCTCAAATCATCAACGCAGCTTGCGATTACCGTGAAATTTGCCACACATATTCCCACTATGTCAAGGAACAAATGCTAGCCTTTTCACATTGGCCTGTTATAGCGCCACCAGCAGGTAGACTTTAGCAAAACACATTTTTGGAACACAATGCCTCAAATCATGCATGCAGTGTCCGATTGCCATGAAAGGTCTATGGTGAAGAACACATGCCACCCTTTTTACATTGGACAGTAGCACCACCAGGACGCCTGGCCTGGTGGAGACCTGTGCTCGGTAGAGCACTGCTTCTAGTTATTATAATTTTTTTGTTTTTCTGCAAATTATTAGGGTTTTTGGGGGTTAAAAACAGGTGCGGGCAGCAGTATCGATGAACAATAATTAATTGGCTAATACAACGCATTGAGTTCCCAGCTGCTCCCAACAACATATTTCCAAATGTAAACAATATCCAAACTATCCAAACACACAGTAGCCAACTGCTGCTAGTGTAAAAGATGCGTCATCGGAGCGACAGTTGTATGGTACTGCCCCCCCCCCCCCCTGGCTCGCATTGCATTTGCATCACAATGCCATGAATTGTTGGGCTTGCTTGTAAGATGGGCTATTTCCACTTATTTCAGATTTTTGCTTCCGTCATGTTCAATGGAAAACCACGATTAAATCACTAATAATGATGATTTGTATTAGGATGCAGTCACACCAAACTTTGATTCTGCCTATGCAGGCTGTTTCTGCCAATGTTTCTAGCTTTTGATACCATTTGAGGATTATACAGGAATACAAAAATATCAAAGGGGGCTTGAGCCCCTGCCATTTTAGCCGTCTCCAGACCATGAATGCAGTTTTTATTATGGTGAAATTAATGCAAATGCCCTCTTTCCATGCCATATTATCTGAAGGCAGCATTAAAGAGAAATGTACTTGTCTAAACTATCCTGAAACCAAATGCTGCATCTTATGTTGAAATCAAGAAATATGTAGAAATCAAGCATTGAAAATAGCCAACATCCAAGCTTGTGAGCTTGGAGGTCTGCTATTCTTTTATGTTTTCACCAAAGAACCCATCTGGGAACCCATGGTCAAAATAAATTAGCACAATGTTTTTCTACTCAGTCAGTGACATTGTCCATGGGGAATCCAAGCTAATAGAAACTGCAGGCTTTCTGTTCCTGAAGTTGCAATGGTATAATGGAAGCTATTGTTCTCTGATGATAAAAATCTAAACGTAAAAAAGAAAAGTAAAAAAGTCAGAGACACAAGCCATGTTTCCATAAACGTATTCGAATTAGGGAAGCAAATTATCAGAAATGAGTATTAAGACAAAGCAAATTTAGCCCGTTTCCATTTGCGGGTGTCATTCGAATTAGCGACGGTCGCATGGATTGACAGAGTGCTCATCCTGCAAGTTTCAGCGTCCTCTGGAAGGTGGCCGATCTGCAAGCTCACAGCGCGGCGTGGAGACGCGGATGCGAGCTGCTGTGAGCTTGTAGATCGGCCACTTTTGGCACGCAACACGGTGTGTTGGAAGGGTTAGCCACGGATGGCTTGACTCCGGGAGGTGAAAACAGGAGGAATTTACACACGGTCCGTGTCACTCCGTGTGTAACAAACAACCGGTTTGTTTTGTGGGCTACAAACGCTATACAATGGACGTTAAGCGGCGGGGGAAAGTGTTTAGTTGGCGGACGATATGGACCCAGAACGTCATAATGTATTCGCATTTATTGTCTGACCCGTTTCCATTCACAAATGCGCATTTAGTTTATTCGATAAAGCCTCAAAATCCACCTCCTCCAAGCGGATATTTTTTTTTGCGGATAATGAAAGTTTATTCGCAATTTGAAGTGTTTCCATAAAAAGATTTTGCGGATAAGCCGTAAATGCGCATTATGAGGCTTTATGGAAACGCCACTAGGCCTACATAATTTCTTTGCTATTTTATCTTGAACATTAGTGAGGACCAATCTTCAATATGAAGATAGGTTGAAAAGTCGTCCTTTAACGGTCCGATTCCTTTAATGATTCCTATCATTATAAAAAAATATATTTATGATTTTGGCCTGCATTATATATTTTGATGAAAAATAATATATTCAAAGATTTGCACACATTTTCACCACTTAAAAAAAATGCAGATCTACAAGCTCGCAGCGCAGCACTCGGTGCCGCCGAGTAAGCTTGTAGATCTGCTATTTTTCAATGGCTAAAGTATATAACATAATCAAGGATTATGTCACCTTGTGACGCCCCTGGTAATAAAGTGTGTGTGTGTGTGTGTGTGTGTGTGTGTGTGTGTGTGTGTGTGTGTGTGTGTGCGTGCGTGCGTGCGTGCGTGCGTGCGTATGTGCATCTCTTGTCTTCTAGGCTATGCCCTGTCTTGTAACCAGTGTGATGGAAAGACGTCGCCTCCTAATAAACGCTGTGAAACATCAACGCCAAATGTCGCCTGTACTGTTGCCAACCCGCGGTGTGCTGCTCTGTCTTTCGATTACTGGACAGGTAGGCTACGTTTCAGAGCGGAGGGTCTCAACCATAGACTGTAAAATAATAATAATAAAAAGAACAACGTGATGATGCCATCGGTTTGCTCTAGAGACGTTTGGAAGACTGTTTTTCTATATCTGATCCGAAATGCTACTGAAAATGAATGCTATTGCATGTATGCGCATATATATATATATATATATATATATTAGGGCTGGGATGCAATTAAAATGTTAATCTAATTAATTACAGGCTCTGTGATTAATTAATCACAATTCATCACATTTTAAGCGCACATCGATATTTTACCTGAGAAGCATTTTTTTCAAGTAAAACTCATTTTGTGAATCAACGAGCTACTTCTCCCTTTGCATTTGTTGCCTTTTCTTGATTTGTGCATCGCTATGATCGGTATGCCCGAAACTGAAGGTTCTGTGGTGCAAAAACGAAGTGTGATTAAATTGCGTTATTTTTTTAATCGCGTTAATTTTCTGTCATTAATTAATCGCAATAAATCAGTTAAAGTCTCAGCCTTAATATATATATATATATATATATATATATATATATATATATCCATTGGTGCAGTTTAAAAAAAATCTCCTTAGCATAGCGTTTGACTGCATTGCCCGTTAATATTGTTATTAAAAAAGTATTGAATCAATCAAACAGGTGAACTGACAGCACAGGCAGTAGAAGTGTTCTACAACCAGCTGACGTGTCTGCCATTCAGCCAGTGTATGAACTTCAGCTCGGTGGGCCTGGGAAACCTCTCCATACGGATGCAGGGAAGCTGCTGTAACAACGCCAACAACTGCAATACCAACGTCCAACGTAAACACACACACACACACACACACACACACACACACACACACATACACACACACACACACACACACACACACACACACACACACACACACTAGGGCATTCACCAAATATTCAAATATTCGAATATTCGAATATCAAAGTCACTATTCGACGTTGTTCACCGAAGTCGAATATTCGCTTATTTTTTGTATTGTTTTCTCTTTAAAACATATATAGTTTATAAAGCTTGGCTAGATAGGAATTGTCATAAGAATGAATTTGTTAATGCTCTAGTCTATACCAGGGCTTCTCAAACCTTTTTAGGCCATGACTCCCAAAATAAACATATTTGAAATGGGGACCCCTTGCCCGCCCACTCTCTGAGTGGACTGCTTCTCTTGGTCTGGTGTTGTCATATGACGCGCCTCTTACTATGGTATCTTGGCGCACCAGCCAATGAAATCAATGCAAGACGGAGGAGGGGGTGGGTCTAACTTTTGAAAATCAACAGAAACAGTGGAGGGGGAAGATCAGCCAAAGCTCTTAAAGACCCAATGAAATGACTATTTTGGGTATTTATTTTGAAGTTTCAGTTTGTAAAGGAAGCCTGTGTGTTTCTGAACCAATCCGAGGGGACCAGCCCTTCAGGCGATGGGATTTAAAATCTGAGTAATGGGAGTAATGGGAGCCAGCAATGGGAAACAAACAGGTGAATGTAATCAAAGGTTCGTTTATATTCAAAAAGTCTATCTATGTCATCACTTTTTGAATTTCTGTTCACAGGAAGTAATTAAGAATGGCCTATTTAGGGACCTTTGATATAAATATACACAAAAATGGTTTATTTTCTATTTTTTTGGCATCTAGTGTTAGGTATGGCCATATTATCACTACAAATATGCTCTAAAAGTGTGAAATACATGTTTTTGATTTCACCCCGTCTTTAATTGTTCCTTTTGAACTTCAAAGGGGGGATGTGCTTACCTCGTTAGCATCAAAGACAACGACCTGTTGATGCCTGTCATAGAGGGGGGGGGGGGGATGTTCTTGTACACACAAGTCAAACACAACCCCTCCCACCAGATCTCTTGTGATTGGGAATTTCACATTTCAAATCCCCTCCCCTTTGAAATCTCTTGTCAATGGCACAATGTCAGACTCAAGTTCAGCGCAAGTCTGAAATCAGGCTAGGGGACCCCCACCCTGACAAGCACTTGGAATTGTAGGTAAAACATTTAAAGTGACTCGGTTCCGCAGATAAATATGTGAAAATAGCAGATCTACATGCTCACAACGCCTCGCGTGAGCATGTAGATCGGCTATTTTCACAATGTTTGCCTCTTGCTTACTTAATATTTGAGAGTTTGGCCAGTCCTGTCGAATATTCGACTATTCAAATACTTTGAGGTCAAATAATTCGGATACTAAAAACGTGAATGCCCTAACACACACACACACACACACACACACACACACACACACACACACACACACACACACACACACACACACAGAAGAAAAGAAAGAAATTGGGGTGAACATAAAAATGTGGTTAAGGCATCAAGCATTCAAACAAGCCATGCAATTAGACATTGTAATCAATGTGTTCTTCATATAATCACTGTATGTCACAAATGTCATCCTTACAGTTCCAACTACTACATTAGGAACTAAGCTTCCTAATGGTAAGAAGTGCTACACTTGCGATCCAAAGAGCTGCAATACAACACAGAAGTCATACGATTGCTCAACCGGGGAGGACTACTGCATGAAACGTAAGTCACACATGTGGTGGAAAGTAACTACACTAGCTACTTCATCACAGTGTTGTTTTTGACAGCAAATTTTGATTTAGATTTAGTCATAATTTAGTCACCTGAAAAGTTTTAGTTTTAGTCAAATGATTTTAGGCGACTAAATCTACAGTTGATTTTGTCAACTGAAATGTATTTTAGCAGGCCTTGATGGCATCGTAATGACTGATTTTACACTGCAGAAAATAGCAGATCTACAAGCTCACAACACGTCGCAGTGCGAGGCGTTGTGAGCTTATAGATCTGCTATTTTCAGCATGCAACACCTGAAAGCAACCAAACATAAGAGCAACCAAACATATATTGACGAAATTGTCAATATATTTAGTCCCAGTTTTAGACATCACAGCTTAGTTTTTATTTAGTTTTCGTCAGTGAAAAAAATACAGTAGACAAAAAAAAAATCGTCATAGTTTTAGTCGACGAAATCAACACAGCTTCATCATCACCTTGATTTATACTCGGAAGTACAGTTGAGGGCAAGCCCTCATTATGTAGCCGAGGTTACAATACAGAACAATCAAAATCACAATCTTAAAACATTATAATTTAAACAAAGTAAATTACAAAAGAGCTTTTAAGAACAGCAACTAATACATCAAGTGAAACATGTGCAATCATGATTAAAAGTGTTAAAGAGGCGCATACGCGGACTTTGCCATTTGCCCTAGGGGGGCAGGCTTGAGCAGCAACATGTCAACATGTCAACTTATCACACAGTCCAACTACTATTGTTATTCATTGTGTCCACCAGATCACGTTAGTGTACCAAATAAAACACAAGTACAATTATGTATGGTTAGAGCAGTGTCATTTTACAAATTGTGTTCATTATTAAGTAAAATAGCTACTTTCATTATTGTTATCACAGTTGCAGCCTACAAGAAATTTGGTACAAGATATTGTTTAAGAAGTGCCAATAAGAATAAACCATTTGATAATCTCAGCTATAATTTCTAAATGGCGACAAAACATTTTTTTTGATGCAGGACAATAATTATTGTAATTTAATTTATTTTAAGTAATGAACAATAAGGGAATATCAGTGAATAATAACTTAAAAAATAGATATTTTTAAATTTTAAACCCCTTTTTAATTATTTTTCAAATTTGATATTTTCTTAACATCATTAATGTTCAAGCCTAATATGTGTAATCTTTGTGTACAGTTCGGATATTGCAGGTATTTTCAGGTATATTCATAGCCAGACAACCCCCATTCCTAGCAATGCTATCTTCAGAGAGAGAGAGAGAGACTCTGATCACTTAACATTCCAATCAATCAACTTATTGTCGCCAGCTGGTCTCTGTGTGAGGGGGAGAAACCAGTGACTATTAATTATTTAAAAAAAATCATAACTCTTGACAGGAATGGGCTAGAGACTTACTTTTTTTCCCTAAATGCTCAGAAATGCCTGGGGGTGCAGTGCATAAGTAAAATGCCTGTAATGTTTTTGTTGGTGATCATTAGAATGTCTAGAACATGTACATTACAAATTGTTTTTTTTCTAGATAGATATCCTTTTGCATTTGTTATATTGCTGTTGATGTACTGACATATTATCTTGTTTATTATTGTGATGTTTTATCTGCTTATTGTAAGTCGCTTTGGATTAAAAGCGTCTGCTAAATGCCTAAACTGTAAACTGTAAACTGTACATATGTTATTATTCTGAAAGATATCCCCAAAATGCAAATTAGAGCATGATTCATGATTTATGTCTATAAAACCTTACAAAAACATTATCATTTTTTAAACATTACATTTTCCTCAGATTTATTTTAAGTAGAAATTAATTCGGGTCTTGCAGGGTTAACTATAAACAAAATGATCTATCACATACATGACCAGCCGATCGCAGTTCTTGCACGCTCTGCTTGCACAAGTAATAATGAGATTAGCACAGGAATTAATGTGTTTGTGTTTTTGTCTGATTGTGTTCACAGTGGTTGGCTACACTATTGGAGGCAAAAACACCACCTACAAGGGCTGTGCCTCAAAGAGTGCGTGTTCATCTCAGCCGGTCTTCAATACCGCCCTAAATGCCTTGGTACCTGGCGCGGGTTCAAGTACTAAATCCACCGCTTACTGCTGCGAGGGTAACTTTTGCAACAGTGCAAAGAACACTGCTGGCAGCCTGTTGGTGCTGCTAGCGCCAGTGCTGCTAGCCTTCTGTTCCTGGTAGCACCAAGTGGTGTTAATAGGGGTGTAACGATACATTTTAATAGCGATTCGATACATATCACGATACATGGTTGACGATACGATACATGGACGATATAGGTTCATTCATGGCGATGCGATATGATTCGATTCAATGATTTAAAATCGATATAGTAACTATTTAGCAAAGAAATTAAATCTGTGTGAAAGGTGTGGATACTGCAAGTTTTAAGGGAAACTTTAAGGGTATTATTATGGATATAAATAAGTAAACACTGTGATTATCTGCAAAATACATGGACATTGTATATTGACAAACCTGTACCTTGACATGAACCCAGAGATTACATACATTTATTGATAGACCAGTGTATGGAAAGGAAGAGTAATTAAACCCCTCCTTTTATTTTTTTCTTCTTAGAAATGCTAAATACAATGCCCAAGTAGGTAGTATCGATACAATCGATTCTTTGCACTGCCGATTCAATACGATACAATTCGATTTGAGCTGTTTTCATTTCGATATACTTCGATTTTTTATGTTAAAAACGATATTTCGATACAGTTACTATATCGTTACACCCCTAGGTGTTAACACGCGTCAACCCTATTTTGGTTGACCGGAATCCCCAGGGCTCTATACTTTACCAGTGTCTTTTCTGTTTTCTATTATTGTGGAGAAGGCTTTCACTGATATTTCACATATATCCATATCCATATATTCCGTGAACTTTAGCCAAAAATAGCAGATCTGCAAGGCGTTGTGAGTTTTGGTGTAGAGGGGGTAAAAGAGCAAACTAAGTACAGAGTGAAAGGTGAGATTTATTAGTATTGACAGTTCAAGTAGTTAAATATCAGAAAACACAAAGTGACATGAATCAATAATACACTGATGATTGTGCTGTCAAATGATGAAACTATATGGAATCTATGAAAAGGTTGTGGGGGTCCCTGCTTCATCTCTCTCTCAACTAAGGGGTCCTTGGCCTCAAAACATTGAAGACCCCTGTAATAGAGTACTTGCTCTTTGTATCTTTTTTATGATTTTCATGACATTTTCATCTGATGTAGTAATAATACAGAAGGGAAACAACATACAATTAAATATTTCAATTTGCCCCTCTTAATGCTGTGTTCAAAGAACAACATTAATTCTAATGACCAAATATAAAAATAAAAACCTAATTAAACAAATAAAGTGCTTCATTATTTGCCTGCGGGAATAAATGCAAAGTTACAGTTATCTGAGCAGGAGACATAAAGAAACAGTTTACCCAATCTTCCTGTGTTGTGTTATTTTATTTATTTATGATTGGTTCAGATGTATATGTTATTTTGGGTGAACACAATGAACTAGGCCGGGGGCAGGGGCTGACATTTCTAAAAGGGCCTCTTGGTGAAAATATTGAAAATAGCACACCTCCAAGCTCACAACGCGTCGCAGCGCAGTGCGTTGTGACTCTTGTGAGCTTGGAGGTCTGCTATTTTCGGTACTTTTTCATGGTCTGGAGAGGGCACTTTCTACAGACGGTTAAAAGGACAGGGGCTCAAACCCCCTTTGATGTCTATGTGTGCACATGCCTGCCCTCCTTTGCCATTGGACGTGAACATTACACAAAAACATATACATCCATATCTAAACATTAGAATATTGTGTAAAAAAGCATTGCAGATGCCATAGCACCCCTGATCATCACTGTGGAAACTTTAACTTCCCACTGGACTTCAAGCAACTCTGACTTCAGAACGTTGACATTTCTGTATATAAATCTGTGTTTTGAGTGGTCTGGTGTAATAGGCATATCGTAATATTTTGAAATATTAAAGGAGCTATAGTCAACTTTTTATTGAAAAACGGATGCTAAAATAAAAATAATGTTTTGAAAACATTTTATAAAAAAATAAGCTTCATGTAATAAAATAATGATAAAATAATAATTTTGGCCATTGTTGGGCCGACACTTTGTTTACATCATAGTCTAACACTATCAAAGAATAGACTAGAATGTAAACAAAGTGTCGGTCCGACAATGGCCAAAAGTATTTTACCAGTATTTTACGCTTTGTGTGGAAATTTCTGAATATGAAGTTTATTATATTTTCGAAACATTCTTTTTATTTTAGCATCTGTTTTTCAATAAAAAGTTATAGCTCCTTTAAATTTTGATATAACAAACAAAATCTAAATTTTAAGAAAAAACGGTTGGAATAATTCACTGCATGTGCAATGTATCTGGAAGATATGAAAGCTTCAAGAAATATATGAACGTTTCAAGAATTTTTACTTAAACTATTGTGTGTTTTTTAGATGGATCTGTATAAGGGTGGGTGACGTGACGTAACGTTTTCGCTGTCCTCGGTGTCAAACATGTATAAATAAAAAATATATTTGTCAAAAACCTTCTGAATATTGTGCAGGACATTAAGCTTTATGTGAACTTACTCAAGATTAAAACATTTCATTCCTCATTTCTTCAGAATCTTCAACCAAACATGGCAAAACTCATATGGTGTGACTGTCCTGACCTTGTTTCTCAAAGTGGGAACTTGAATAAAACTAAGAAAAAGAATTGCTAAAAATCATTTGAAAATGAATTTAGGCTAAAAAAAAATGTCTATTTTGAGCCTATATCTTTTCAAAGTCAAAGCATAATGTTTTCAGTCATTTCTGATCAAAAACATTTTGTCCCCCAACCCAAAATCATTTGGTGTGACACTAGTTTGGAAAAATTAAACAGGCAATTATTTGGACACCTATTGGCTAGAGAGGTCCTTCTTCTGTAAGGCTATTCAGCACTCCCAGCACAACTGCAAGACAGGTGTCTGAGGTGAGTTATGATTTTAACATTTTCATGAAATGCCATCTTGTTGAAACGTTGACAAACTCACCATTCTGGATGTCTTTTGGTGTGACACCTTTTCTTTAAAAAAAGCTTAAGTTATTTGAAGTTTTGGTCATATTTCCATGTAGATCTAGGCTGCTTTGTTATAGCTAGCATGCTGTTAGCATGCTAATGTGTACATAGTAGCCTCAAGGTAAACCTAAATGGAGAAAACAGTAATATGGTGTGACACTTAATCATATGGTGTGACATGTCTGCTTGTCACACCATATGACTTGACTGTCACACCATATGATTTATACTGTATTTAACTACAGATATAACAACAAATAACAAAGTTCCATGTTTCTTTTGTACATTTAAACATTTGTTTTAAACATTTTTTCATAAAATGTAATTTAGCTTCATTCAGTGATACTTCAAATTCATCAGACAGAGCAGAAACCCCTTCACAGAAACCTTAACATATTGTTTCAATCTAAACAACATTTTCTCTTTGTCTTAAACTATACATTCCATTTTCTTTTGTCAGCTGGAAAATGACAAGTGCTGAGAGAACGAGAAAGTACAGGGAGAAACTAAACAATGACCCAGCAAGGAGAGAGGAGCCAAAGGGGCGAGACTGCATTTTCTACGAAGAGCAGGAGGTTGTCTGTGGCATAGCAGAACCGCAACAAGGCAGCCGGTTTGCTACCCTCACCAAATACGACTGGCTGATGTACAATACAGTCTAAATGTATAATCTAATCTGATCTAATACTTTTGTACTTTCACTCACTGGACTGGACAGTGGACAGTGTTAAGGTAGGACCCGAGACAAAACTAGCGAAAATAGCTGATCTACAAGCTCTCAACACGTTGTGCTGCGAGAGCTTGTAGATCAGCTATTTTCGGAGTTGCGCAACCCAGCACTCTTTAGCTAGTGGAGATGTGGTGTAATGTCATGATTCCTAATTACATTTGTTCAACACAAAATGCTGTGTTCAAGTTCAGGAGACTTTGGAAAAAAGCAATTTACCTGAATGCTGAGTTCTGTTTCCACTAATTGGTGTTAATAAAATGTTGCCTTCAATGCCTTGGCTCCAAGTGTGGCTATGCGCCTTATTGTCCCTTTAGGATCCTTCTGCCGTGGGCCGGCAGAAGACTTAGGTGTGCGTAGCATTCCTGTGCACATCCTCATCATCCATCTACTACTACAATTCTTTCTTATCCCATGTTAAAGCCCTACAATAATATCCTGTTCAGAAATATTAAGGCCATGTTATCCTGGGTAATTGTTTAATCAATCAGTAAAGTTCAGTACTCACTAATAGGTAGGTTAAAACACAGTTTGCTTTGACACATGAAGATATGATCATACGGTGTGACACTAAATCATTTGGTGTGACATTCCAAATAGTGAGAAATCATACCTTTATTAATGATTAAACCAAAAAAATGTTTATGGATTACATAGAGAATATTATCAGGAAGAGTCACAAATATTTGTGTAATTTTAGAGAAAGTTTTGACAGAATACATTTAAAATATGTTGTAAGATCATAAACATGGGCCTCACACAGAGTGTCGATTATGAAAAAAATATACAGATATAATTAATTTTCAAAAAACTATAGTGGATCACTGGTTAGTTATGATAAAGGACTTTGATAAAGTGAGTAACTTAAGAAAGATGTACTCCATTTTCATTTTATGAACAATTATTTTCATGTCACACCATATGACGATTTTAGGCACAAGTACAACAAACTGCTGAATAAAGTCTGATTCCAATAAAATATCTAAAAACAAAATGTATTTCCATAAGGTTGAGAGTGAGTAGAACAAAAGTAAATAACTTTTATGCCTGCAATTTAAAGTTTTTTTAAAAACACATTTTTTGGGGCGTCACGTCACTGACCCATATGGTAATCAGTCAATGTAATATAATAATATATATAATAATCAGTCAATGTAATCACAATGCAAAAAAAGTAGCCTAATGAAATTAATAAAATAATACAATAAATAAATAAAATACCGTGTTAGCCTTATGTCAAAGCGTGATGTTTCAAAGGTTACGGTCAAGGTTCAAGTTTTCAAGAGTGAAATCTAAGATTACACATCACCCTCCCGCCTAATAAATCAAAACACCCCAGCAGACATTCCCAGTGCAACAGAGAAACACTTTAGCTGCCTCAGAACCTTCCACCTCGTCGTCTGCTCTCTATTAGTTGGGGATACTTCCGTGACCACGAGAGCAAAGGTCCGTTTCTCAGTGGTTTTGTCAACTATGAAGGTTAAATAACAAATTGAGCTCCCATGTCCCTCGCAAAAATGCGGGCAAAATGTTTGACAGCTAGGGTCATTTTCAGTCTCATTCACTTACTATACACTATACTATAAGCATTTGTTTTGCATGAAAAACATTCCTTGGGCTAAAAACGGTCCCCGAAAGACTGTGAAAAGTGATGACTCATCACTAAACCATAGTTTTATTGGCCGTGTTTAGCCCAAGTAATGTTTTTCATGCTCCGAACTGAGCTCATGCTTCCTTCAATACACGAGGAGTAAGCAGGACGCTTCTTATCACCTGAAACGGGGGAGTTTTACCGGTCCGGTTGGGCGTAGCTCGTAAAAAAATAAAAAATAAATAAAAAAATCCAACCAGTTCCCCTCCATCTGGTGCCTCAGCTGACCAGGGGGAGGCAGTATAGAGGCGAGGATTACTGGATGTTTTTTTTTTGTGAGGGTACCTAGGGGACACTGGGAGAACATGCTAACTCCACACACAGACAGGCCCTTTCGCCAATTTTCATGACATTTTCATCTGATGTAGTAATAATACAGAAGGGAAACAACATAAAATTAAATATTTCAATTTGCCCTTCTTAATGCTGTGTTCAAAGAACAACATTAATTCTAATGACCAAATATAAAAATAAAAACCTAATTAAACAAATAAAGTGCTTCATTATTTGCCTGCGGGAATAAATGCAAAGTTACAGTTATCTGAGCAGGAGACATAAAGAAACAGTTTACCCAATCTTCCTGTGTTGTGTTATTTTATTTATTTATGATTGGTTCAGATGTATATGTTATTTTGGGTGAACACAATGAACTAGGCCGGGGGCAGGGGCTGACATTTCTAAAAGGGCCTCTTGGTGAAAATATTGAAAATAGAAGACCTCCAAGCTCACAACGCGTCGCAGCGCAGTGCGTTGTGACTCTTGTGAGCTTGGAGGTCTGCTATTTTCGGTACTTTTTCATGGTCTGGAGAGGGCACTTTCTACAGACGGTTAAAAGGACAGGGGCTCAAACCCCCTTTGATGTCTATGTGTGCACATGCCTGCCCTCCTTTGCCATTGGACGTGAACATTACACAAAAACATATACATCCATATCTAAACATTAGAATATTGTGTAAAACAGCATTGCAGATGCCATAGCACCCCTGATCATCACTGTGGAAACTTTAACTTCCCACTGGACTTCAAGCAACTCTGACTTCAGAACGTTGACAACCCCACCTAGGGTATGGGCACTCAACTTAAAAATGATATTAAAAGTGGTTTTCTGATTAGTGTTTTTCTCTTCTTCATGACATCGCATTGGGACAGCTTAGGTAACCGGTAACGTGTAACATGTAATTAATGTTTTACATTTTCTGGACTAGTATATTTACTCTTACTCTTACTTTTACTAAAAAAGTAACAGTACTCTTACTTTGAGTAGACATGTTAATGTATTGTACTTACTGTAGATAACAATAGATTAAAGGGGGAAAACCACCCATTTTCAATATTGAACTGTGTCATTAATATACCTTAGAGGAGTTGTGTGGAAATAGAAAAAAAGATCCCCCACTTCTGTGTTGCCTAGAACTAGAGGATTGATTTGGGGGTTTGTATTGTAATTTACAATGTGTGATGTCTCATCAAGTTGTAATTTACAATACAAACACCAAAATCACGTCGACTCGTATGGGACCACTTCAACACTCCCATGTTTGTATTGCATAGACTTAATTACTGAACTGATAATGCTGTTCCTATTCAAACCTGTCCATACCGACCATAACACTTTTAGAATGGGAAATAATCTGGACATTTGCATTGACTACAAAGTGTCAACATACTCTCGAACTCCCAAATAATAGTATAGTGAATAATACCTGGCGTGTTCACTCCTCCGCGTCATCGGTGCCCACACCCTAGGTGGGGGTGGCAAAAGGGCCTTTCTGTGTGGAGTTTGCATGTTCTCCCCGTGTCCCCTAGGGTAGGTCACAAAAAACATGCTGTATTCCTGGCAGGGGCGTCAATTGGGTATGGCAGGGGTATGCAGCTGCCATACCCTGGGTCCAGGGGGGAAAATGAAAGTTACTTTTAAATATAAATACATGAATGTCTCTTTGTCTATCTGTGCTGGTTATTATGTTGTTAAATTACAGTAAAATAACTACAAATGCAACATTTTACAAAATGGTCACTTAACAAGGTATTATAATTATATTCTCCACACTTGTAATCTCCCCATCTTGACAAAATGGTATAGGTTCCACAGGTCAGCTGCACAGGTGCAATGCATTATTGTTAATTGTGGCACGTTTACTAACATGCCAAGTTTAGCTGCACTTGAACAACCGTTCCAGTGGCCAGGAAACTGTAGAAACCCGGGCATGAGGACTCCCATCTTTGCCATACCCTAGCTTTTGCTGAACAGACGCCACTGATTCCTGGTTTTGATGCTGCCTGTCTGGTGGAGGGGAAAGGAATTGCTTTGAATAACTACGTTTTCGTCAGTGAAAAAAGGTAGTTGATGAAATCGAAGTGGATGCAAGTTTCAACTCATCACATCCAGAATATAGTTGGTCTGAACAGAAAACCATGCCTGCAATTCTGGACCCTTACAGGCACAAACATATCTCTGCTGTCAGGCCAAAACCTCCTAACTCCAAAATGTTCATTTTTGGGAAAATGAGCTCAAGTGGAGTTAGGAGGTTTTGACTGAAGGGCTTTTTACTACTCTCCATTGGTTCAATATTATTTTAACAACACTCAGATGTAAAGGGTGTTCAATAGCACATATTTATGAAAAGAATAAAGGGCCAATCGGGTGGAGTTAGCTGGTTTGGCAGAAAGTGTGGAGTTAGGAGGTTTTGTCCCAAGCATGTTTTACTACTTTCCATTGGTTCAATATTATTTTAACCAACACACAGATGTAAAGGGTGTTCAATAGCACATATTTATGAAAAGAATAAAGGGCCAATCGGGTGGAGTTAGCTGGTTTGGCAGAAAGTGTGGAGTTAGGAGGTTTTGTCCCAAGCATGTTTTACTACTTTCCATTGGTTCAATATTATTTTAACAACACTCAGATGTAAAGGGTGTTCAGTAGCCCTGATTTATGCCAAAAAAAATCCAAAACCTCAAAAATGGAGTTAAGAGGTTTCGGCCAGACAGTGACAAAGTTACCATAGGACTTTTATGAATGCAATGCAACGCGTTGAGAGCTGGTATATCGGCCACTGTCAGCGGTGTGACATCAAGTAGGCATTAATCAGGCGTAACCCTAACCTTAACTAACCCCATGCACGCACACGCGCGTGTGTGTGTGCGTGCGTGCGTGCGTGCGTGCGTGCGTGCGTGTGGTGTGTGTGTAGGGCGGGTCGGATCGAATAAGAGTTTGCTTTGGATGCCGCCCTGTTACTCATTCATCCATAGGAACAATGTAATCATAATGTCCATCCAACATCACTTCATATTAAAAGCTGTGCCCATGTCCAGTCTGTCCAGTGTGTCCAGGCTGTCCAGGCTGTCCAGTGTGTCCAGTGTGTCCAGTCTAACCTCTCACTCTACATCATGTATCTGCCACTACTGATCATTGGACTTGCCCTTTTCCCTGCAGGTAAGACTTTTATTTGGGGATATTCACTCGCGACACCATAACAAATTGGTTTGCGAAAACCAAACATGGGTCCCCACCCACTGTTTGGGAAAACATCGGTCCAGGCTTGTAAAAAAAAAAAAATACAGATCGCTGGGCTGTTTAAGATAATTGCGTAATAAGCGTTTCTATGTTGAAGATTTCTCATACCTTTTCTTTTTCTGCCTTTATTGATAGGTGTACATACAGTAGGCCAGTGTTTCTCAAACTTTTTTTCTGCTTGGGCACACTTTTCATGTCCCAAGAATCCATGGGCACACCAACATAATATGGGGTGTAAATATCGTCACTGTCGGGAAGAAACCTTGTATCTCCAAGTTTCAAATTTGTACGTTTCTTCGCAAAGTAAAGCCCTGCTTCATCATACAAGGCTGTCGCACAGCAGTAGTGAAAACTGCTGTTTTCACTAGTTTAAATCATTTTTTAATTTATAAATACAATACTGGCTTTCAAGCAGTTTCAAGGGGCACACTTGACCCTTCTCAGCTAGGGGCCCCAGGCACAGTGGTTGAGAAACACTGCAGTAGACTGAAAGGAAACGGGGAGAGATGGCAGGGTGACACGCAGCAAAGGTCGTCAGGATAGGGACTCAAACCTGTGTCGCCGCAAGGGCTGGATTACTAGCCAAGGTGTCTGGACCACTAGGGTAGTCTTCTAAAATAAATAGTGGAAATGGCAGATCTACAAGCTCGCATCAGGGACACAGCCAGAACAGAGAAATAGGCTGGGCCTGGCAATTTCCGGGACTATTATTATTATTTTTTTGAACAATAATGAATTGGCTAATACAAAGCATTGAGTTCCCAGATGCACTTCATCCCAACAACACATTTCCAAATGTAAACTATCCAAACTATCCAAACACACAGTAGCCAACTGCTGCTAGTGTAAAAGAGGCATCATCGGAGCGACAGTTGTATGGTACTGCTCATTAATTCATATTAAAGGACAACTTTTTGGAGCGGTGAAAGCGCTCCCAATAGACAGGTATGTCCGTGGGTATGTGGGTGGGTGGCTGGGTGGCTGGCTGGCTGGCTGGCTGGCTGGCCGTGTCCGTAGCCTGGCAATACCTTGAGTGGCCACACACAACACACTAGTTAAAGGAGGGGCGCTGTTTTGTGCAGGCCAGGCACACTCACCACTCACTCACAGGCACAGTTTACAGTTTACAGTTTAGGCATTTAGCAACACACACAGGGTATAGCTGCTCAGATTCACCGCTCCACTTCGAACCGAGGTTTGATTTTTTTACAACAAAAGGGTTCATATTTTAGATAGTAATTAGAGAAAAGAAAAAGTGAGTGTTAAAATGTTTTCATTTGCTTCGTTTTATCGCGTTTAGCGTGCTAAAATGTGGGGCATGCGTACAAGTGGCTAAATATGTCTTTTAGACACAATAAGCCAGCATTTTCTTATTGCTATTTACAGTAACACTTCTAGCTCCCATAAGTCACATCCAACCATGAAAGGTTGCGTTATATCTTGGGAATGGGCTTATTCTGTGTAAAATGACATATTTAGCCACTTGTAGGCATGCCCCCAACCACTGAAATAAGAATCTCTAAAACAATAGAAAGAAGCAAATGAAATAATTTTAACACTCAGCTTTTATATTCTTTAATTACAATCTAAAATATGAACCCTTGTTGTAAAAAAAAAACTAAAGTTGTCCTTTAAGCAAGACCATTTCACAGAGACATTTTTTTTTTGTTGCCAAAATCGATGGTTGGGCCAGCTTTGTACAAGGATGGGCCTGGCCCATCCATGCAAACGCCCCTGGCTCAAATTGCATCACAATGCCATGAGTTGTTGGGCTTGCTTGTAAGATGGGCTATATCCACTTATATCAGATTTTTGGTTCCGACATGTTCAATGGAAAACCACGATTAAATCACTAATAATGATGATTTGTATTAGGGTGCAGTCACACCAAACTTTGATTCTGCCTATGCAGGCTGTTTCTGCCAATGTTTCTAGCTTTTGATACCATTTGAGGATTCAAAATAAATACAAAGATATCAAAGGGGGCTTGAGCCCCTGCCATTTTAGCCGTCTGTCAAAAAAGTGCACTCTCCAGACCATGAATGCAGTTTTTACTATGGTGAAAGAAATGCAAATGCCCTCTTTCCATGCCATACCTGAAGGCAGCATTCAAGAGAATTGCCTTGTCTAAACTATCCTGAACCCGAATGCAGCATCTTATAGCCGACCTCCAAGCTTGTGAGCTTGGAGGTCTGCTATTTTTGATGTTTTCACCAAAGGCCCCAGGGACGTGCTGGGCCCCTGATTCAGCCCGGGAAAAAGAGTTGGAGGGGCCCTCATTGCGTGGTATAGAGAGAGATCTCTTTCTATAGCGCTGCTGCTACTCAAAGATTTGCCATTTCAGATCATGACAAGTGATAAGCCAGTGGGCCAATTACTGAGTTATATTCTTCATTGTCGGGTGGAAACCTTGTCCAAAACCATTTGTTTTGTATTTATCATTTTAAAAATGATTAAACTAGTGAAAACAGCCGATCGCGTTGTGTGCTTGTAGATCTGCTGTTTTCACTACTTTTGTGCAACGGCCTTATATGATGAAGCAGGGCTTTGCTTTGCGAAAAAAAAATTATAAATTTGAAACTTGGAGATACGAGGTTTCTGCCCGACAGTGACTATTTACTTTGTTGGCCGCCCAGCCCCCAAAATGGAACGAAGGCCGACATTTTATTTTTAATTTTTTTCTAACGGCCGGCCCGGACCGGCCGGGAATGAACCGGCCGCTCGGGAGTTGTCTCGCTTTTCCCAATGGCCAGCACGTCCCTGAAAGGCCCTTTTAGACATTTCAGCCCCTGCCTCTTATCTCTAACATTCTCTGCATGTAACCTTTACTGTAGCTTTAATATTTGCGTCCTTGTACGTCTCTTCAGTATGTATAACTCAATGATTGAATCAATCATGGAACATGTGTCATGTATCATTGTATCAATCTGGGAACCCATGGTCAAAATAAATTAGCAAAAAAAAGATGTCAGTGACATCATCCATGGGGAATCCAAGCTAATAGAAACTGCAAGCTTTCCTAGGGGGTCCTCAGAGTTACTACATGGGGTCCTCCAAATCTTTGTGTCATAGAAACTTTTTTTTTTATATTAACCACTTGAACCCTAGTGTCCTTATTCTGAGAACTTTAGCCAAAAATAGCCGATCTACAACGCGAGGCGTTGTGAGCGTTGGTGTAGAGGGGAAAAAAGATTCGGTGTAGAGGGGAAAAAGAGCAGACTAAATACAGAGTGAAAGGTCAAGTTTATTAAGTATTGACGGTTCAAGTGGTTAAATATCTGAAAACACAAATTGACATGAATCCAAAACACACTGATGATTGTGCCGTCAAACGATGAAACTATATGGAATCTATGAACAGGTTGTGGGGGTCCCTGCTTCATCTCTCTCTCTCAACTAAGGGGTCCTCGGCCTGAAAACGTTGAAGACCCCTGGTATAATGGAAGCCATTGTTCTCTGATAATAAAAATCTAAATGTAAAAAAAAAAAAAAAAAAAAGGAAAGGAAATAAATCTGCCTAACGATGATATCACTGACGTTTTTGGAACTTCCCACAGCTCTCCTAAAGCCCGTATCATAGTCGGGTCCGCGGTGGAAGGCTTTACACCGCGGTGTAGTCTTTTCGAGTCTTTTTGAGTCATGAAACTACAACGTTACATCATTCCTCGCGGTGGAGAGCTTTCCACCGTGAGTCCCAACACATCTCTCTGTTTTTACTATCAGACAGACAGGCTCTACACCCCGTTCACTGATTGGTCGACCTGAACCGGTCTAGACGGGGTAAAGGACTTCACCATTGGCCGTGACTATGATGGCCTGCACTTATTTTCTGACTTGAGGTGGAAAGCTTTCCACCTCAAATTTGCGGTGGATAGCTCTCCACCGTACACTCTGATACGGGCTTTAGAGACACAGACCGAGTAGAATATATTTCTTTGCTATTCTATCTTGCTAGGACCAATCTTCAATATGAAGATAGGTTGAAAAGTGATGAAGTTGTCCTTTAAAGGTCCGACTCCTTAGCGGTTCCCTTTAATCATTCCTATAATTATAAAAAAAATATATTTATGATTTTAGCCGGCATTATATGATGAACACAAATTCGACCTAGCCTACAGTATTGCATACATTATTGTAGTGGTTCTCAAAGTGAGGTCTGGGGATGCTCTGGGTAACTCTGAGAGTGCAGGCCTACAAATGGAACTAAATGCACCCTTACGGTTCTGCAACTATGAGAGTGTAGGCTACAAATGGAACCAAATGGACCCTTTTATTGATCTATAACTCTGAGAGTGTACATATGGAACCAACTCTGACTCTTAGGGCGGATTCACACTGCGGTCTCGGGACCGGTCTCGAGGCTACTTGGCAGATGTTTAGACCGGTTTTGACAGTGTGAAGCCTGCGGTTTTCCTCAGAAACGGATAGCCTCGAAACCACCTCAAGAGGTAGTCTCGAGACTGCATTGTGCGACCTCGAGACCGGTGAGCTGCAGTGTGAAGCAACCGTCCACAAAACCGGAACGTGACCTCATATAAAGTCGGCGTCGCCACAAATAAACACTGGGTAACAGTTGTCGACATGGCCTGGTCTAACAGAGAGATTGCTTGCTTGTATGACTCAAACGCCAATTGTTTGAGTCGAGGAGTCAAAAATGTATATATCTTTATATCACCAGTTAGCCTACTACTGCGGTGCGCTGGACTGTTGTCATGTACTTCCAATAATCCAATTGAGAGAAGTAGCAATTGGCGACAGTTATTTATTGTCTCGCACCAGCGCACTGAGCGCAGGGGTGAAAGTGAGACGGAACGTCCAGAACCGCCGCTCCGTTAAAACATTCGGAGCCGGGACGATGCTCCGTTAAGAGGAAGAAGCAAGCTGTCAAAATCCCATATTAAATAACCTGCCACAGCACAAACGCATGTCCAAGTCCAAGAAGTAAACAATCTAGCCTACTAATGTCAGATTAACATACACAGCTACTAGTTACATTTTCTAATTAAGTGCTTCTGAATTGTTCCAGTGTTTTTGTAATCCAAATGCTGTTTGTGTTCGCAGCCTGTGTCCATGACATGTCCACACTGCTAGCTCTCGTCCATGAGCTGTGCCTCCCCCATCCGTTTTTTCTGATACCGTTCTCGACACTGACTCATTGCTCTGTGTCCCGCGACTGCGGACTGGATCCCATCGTTCATTTAAAAGAGCCGTTCAAGAGAGTCGAATCGTTTGCGAATGTCTCATCTCTACTGCGCGCTGCTTGCCATGGGGGCCGGGGCAGAGTTGGCCTAGCGGAGAAGTTTTATTTATTTTAACGGTGTTATTTGTGCACTGCTGTGCCTGCTTGACGTGCTTGTTACCCTTAACCCTTAAGTTCTGTTCAGATTCACTACACCTTCGTTCTGTTCGGGTCATTTTGACCCGGTGGATATTTGGTTTAAAAAAAACAACACTAATATAAATTTTAACTTAACAAATCATCATGATACATTGACTTTGACTCAATACCAAACAATTCATATGATATATTTGGTAAATGTTTGCATTTCTGCTTTGCTCTATCACATTAAACACTGAAAGAGCTAGGCGTTTTTACTGATTTAGCTGAAATCCATGTAAAAAAAACTACTTCATTTAATACTGGGCAATATTGCTCATGCTAATAGGAAGGGGGGGAGGGTTCGGAATGGGGCTTCGGAAGGGGGGTGTTAGAAGTGGGGGTGACTGTGTGTCTGTGTTTTGGCATAATACTGTGTATTTCTGTGCTTCCGGGTCAAAATGACCCGAACAGCACTTAAGGTTCAAAAAATATGAGGGGGGTGTAGCATGGGTGTAGTGCAAAAATATTTTTTTTACATGTTCATCTCAGAAGAATCTTTAAGGCCAGTGAGTTTCAGGTGGAAACATTTTTAACTTCTACCTTTTTTTTCCAAATGAAAATGTAAA
The DNA here is from genome assembly GCF_963921795.1 of Nannobrachium achirus. Lineage (NCBI taxonomy): Eukaryota > Metazoa > Chordata > Actinopteri > Myctophiformes > Myctophidae > Nannobrachium > Nannobrachium achirus. Next base: position 2,174,357 of record NC_137811.1, read on the forward strand.
ACGGGTCAAAATGACCCGAACAGCACTTAAGGTTGTGAATATTAAGCCACACTGTGGCTTGTGAAAGCGTTTCAATTGTAGGCCATGTTGATTATTAAATAATAAAAATAATAACGTGCGCTGCGCTGCACGTCTCGCTCATCATTCTGCACGTTTATGCGCCTGGAAAATAGCAGATCTACAAGCTCACAACGCGTCGCGGATGCAAGGTCAGTGTGAGCTTGTAGATCAGCGAACGTCGCTCGACACCTACTATACAGGCCTATGGATATGCAAATAGGCTTGTTTCTTTGTTAAACAGTTGTCGAGGTGTGGGGGGTGCGAGACCCAAGACCACTGCAACACTGTTCCACACTGCGCTGTCGCGCGTCATTGAATTGTTACACCAACTTTCGTGCCTGAATTTATTGGCGACCACCATCAGCAATGTCGCATAGTTGATGACGTCTGTATTCACCAGCGAGGCACTATGTGCATACCGCCACCTGTAGGAACGGGATGTATAGTGCTAGTGGTCTCCATGGAGGCCAGAAGGTCTGCCAATGTGAATGCTGGCCAGCGTGAACCAGCAACCGTTTTCAGAATCAGTTCTAATCAAACGGATTGCAGTGTGAATCGGTCAGTTTGGTTCCATTTGCCCACTCTCAGAGTTAACGTGGTACTTGAAATAATATATATATATATATATATATATTAGTGCTGTTCAACGATTAAATATTTTAATCGCGATTAATCGCATGATTTAGCTAGTTAATCGCGCGATTAATCGCAAATAAGTCATCAGCTTTTATCAGTTCGCAATGTAACTTAGAGGGATATCTTTCAAGTCTTACGTGGCCCTATTAACTTGGGAGTGGAAAAATATGCTGGCTTTATGCGAAAGTGTGTTAATCTTTTATTCAAAATCAATTAAAAAAACAAATAAATCATAATGGCATTGCATTAAACAGACTGCAGCTGATGGGTATAAGGAAGGATCTGATAAATGTACTTGATAAATGTAGTCTGATTACTGTTGTGTCTACCTTTATGCTTTAATTATATTTTATATCAACAGGGATGGACCTTGTAGCCATAATAGCCAATATTGTAGCCAATGTTTGACCATTTTAGTTAATTACTTGTGAGACAATTAGAGATATCAATAAAATAATTAATTTGTCACTTTATAAATGTGCAGATACCCTGTATATGTATGTTGGTTTGTTCACAGTTGAGATAATAATGTTGAGAAACAGTGTCCAAAGGCCAAATGGCTATAATATATAAATATGCGATTAATTGCGATTAAAATAATTAATCGCGATTAACATAACAGTGAGTTAATTGCGATTAATTTAGTTAACTCGCACAGCACTAATATATATATATGTATATGTCTATATATATATATATATATATATATATATATATATATATGTATATGTATATGTATATATATATATATTGGCATACCAATCATAGCGATGCACAAATCAAGAAGAGACAACAAACGCAAAGGGAGAAGTAGCCGATCAGAGCGCTTTGCTTGGCCCAGTTGATTCACTCGTACAACAAAATGTGTTTTACTTGAAATAAAATGCTTCTCGGGTAAAATATCAATATGCGATTAATTGTGATTAATTAATTACAAAGCCTGTAATTCTTTATATATATATATATATATATATATATATATATATATATATATATATATAAAGACCAGTGCCAGTGCGAGGCGTTGTGAGATGGCAAAGAGCTTTGGTGTAGAGGGGGAAAAAGTGCAGACCAAGAACGAAGTGAAAGGTCAAGTTTATTACAGAGCAGTGATGGCAGAGTGGTTAGTGTCCATACCTAGGACTCCGGAGGTCACAGGTATGATTCCCCGCTACAGCTATCACTTCTCCCCCTCGCTCTCCTTGTGGGCAGCACTGGGTTCAGCTGGGTTAAGCTGAAAAACTGAATATCCCTCGTGGGATGACGTAGGTAATTCTTTCTTTATTAAGTATTGACGGTTCAAGTGGTAAATATCAGAAAGCACAAATTGACATGAATCCAAAATACACTGATGATTGTGCTGTCAAATGATTAAACTATATGGAATCTAATCTATGTACAGGTTGTGGGGGTCCCTGCTTCATCTCTCTCTCAACTAATAATATAATAGAGGTATTATATAATAGACAATACGCTATAAATATAGTCCAATTTTGTGGAAGCACCGAGCAGGTGCTCAATGGTAGGCTACAGTACGCAGTAGCATTAGCATTAGCGTACGCACACAGTACCGTTTAACTGCCGTTCAATGTTTGACCACCAGGTGAAGGCTGCTTCAATGTTCTACTGTGGTTCTGGGGGCTTGGTTACACCCCTAGTAATTGTCTAATAAGTGTGTGTGTGTGTGTGTGTGTGTGTGTGTGTGTGTGTGTGTGTGTGTGTGTGTGTGTGTGTGTGTGTGTGTGTGTCTCATGTCTTCTAGGCTATGCCCTGTCATGTCTCCAGTGTGATGGTAGCCAGCTGCCGCCACAGGGACGCTGTGCCACAAACGAGGTCCCAAAGCCTAAAACCTGTCCTGGTGGTGGCAACCCGCGGTGTGCTGCTCTGTCGGTGTCCAGCTACAATAAAGGTACGTAACAGAGCAGAGGGTCTCAACCATAGACTGGAAAAAAAATAAAAAAATAAAAAAAACAACAATGTGATGCCATAGGTTTCTGCAGACATTTGTACGCCTGTTTTTCTTTTTCTTCTTCTTTCATATGTTTCTATAGCCTATCCGGTCCCAAAATCCTACAGAACATTAATTGCGACCGCCAGGTCGCAGTTACTATCACCAGTAAGACTCCCTAATCGGTCGCTTATCTCCACAAATATCACAACCTCCACCTCTCACGTCATACGGGTAGCCATAGTTACACCTGGAATGTTGAATCTCCATATATGGAGATAACCTACGCATCACACAAAGTCTGACCTCACCAGCCCATACTTGGGCATGGACGACTTATATCTCCATATACGGAGATGGCCATATATGGAGATACGATGACATCACAGAGTCCACAGCTGATGATGTGGCGTGATGTCATACAATACACAAACAAGCCCTATATAAAGGGGCAATTCTCACCAGGGAAGAGAGCATTGCCTGGAATGTTGAATCTCCATATATGGAGATAACCTACGCATCACACAAAGTCTGACCTCACCAGCCCATACTTGGGCATGGACGACTTATATCTCCATATACGGAGATGGCCATATATGGAGATACGATGACATCACAGAGTCCACAGCTGATGATGTGGCGTGATGTCATACAATAAACAAACAAGCCCTATATACTGATGCGGAGATATGAGCAGGGCAAAGGTGTGACGTGTGACGTGTGACCGACCGACGGACGGCCGGTGGAGGTTTTCATAGTAAACTGCTCCCTGACGGTCGCAAAAACCTCCACCGGCTGTCTGTCAGTCAGTCAGTCACACGTCACACGTCACACCTTTGCTCTTCTCATATCTCCGCCACCGTTGCCCCCATCCATGCCACAATTTGCACACACACTCCTTGCCTGCCAAACCACTACCTCCAGGGACCCCAGCAGCTCCAGGGACCCCCTGGGACCAAATGACCAAATGACCACCCCAATGGGGCTGCAATTCCCAGGGACCACCGACTCCTGGTGCTCCAGAACGGATGCAAAAGTGGTGCTTGTAACTCGGGCTAGCTAGTGTGTGTGTGAGTTTGTCTAGCTATACTTATGGGGACTAAACGCATGTTCACACAGTCACCTGCAGGGGACCTCTGACAGTGTGGGGACAAAATAGTAGGTCCCCACAACGATTAGGGTTAGGTTTAGGTTTAGGGTTAAGGTTAGGGGTTAGGTTTAGGGATAGAGGTTAGGGTAAGGCCACAGGACTTGCATAAAAATGAATGGAAGTCTATGTAATGTCCCCACAAGTATATATATATATATATATATATATATATATATATATATATATATATATATATATATATGTGTCACGGTTTGATAGAGAAACAGAACGTTCGAGAAACGGAGCACTCGTCGTGCTGCCCGGGGCGGAACAAGCGGTCGCTTTGAGCCACAACAACATAGCGTCGGCAGGAATGATAGCGCCTCACCCCACGGAGGTTAGGGTTAGGGTTAGGGTTAGGGTTAGGCATAGTTTTTACTGAGGTTAGGGTTAGAGTAAGGCATAGTAAGCTAATGGCTAAACACTGCCGAGCTAGGCTAGTAAATAAAGAAAGAGAGTCGCAAACGAGTGACGTCAGCGCGACAAAACAAGCGCTCTTACCATGAACGTGCTGAGTTACCCAAACGTCCTGTAACATATATATATATTGTGTGTGTGTGTGTGTGTGTGTGTGTGTGTGTGTGTGTGTGTGTGTGTGTGTGTGTCTCTCTTCAGGGATAACTGAGTCCTACGGCGCGAAGACCTGTCAGATGGCCAGCGAGTGTGTGAACTACACCTCGGTGGCCCTGGGAAACATCGACATGTTTGTGGCGGGGAGCTGCTGTAACACTGATAACTGCAATACCGTCGTCAGAGGTTTGCATTTTCATTTTTATCTCAAACTGAAACTTTTGTCACAGACATTGCCAAGTCCCACCACGGACACAAACATGTATTCCAGGGGTTTTCAAAGTGGGTTGACGGGGCACCCTGGGGTGCTGTGACGGCAGTCCAGAGGTCCCGCGAGATCATTTGATAATATTTGGAATTTATTTGGACACTTGAACAAATATTATTTAGTATAATTTTAAAGTTGAAGTACAAAGTTATTTTCAGTCAGTTCTAACCAAAATGGCTGTTATCTCAACGTTTTCCTCGCAACATAATCACTAAAATATCGTCACTGTTGGGAATAAACCTCGTATCTCCAAGTTTCAAATGTGTACGTCTTTTGGTAAAGCAAAGCCCTGTCATGAACTGTCTGGTGTATGCCCTTATTTTGTAGTGTAGTCCCAGTGTTTCCTGTTTTGCCTTGTTTCCATGACCTGCCTTGTCTCACCTGTCCTGTGATTAGTAATTGTGTTCACCTGTGTCTTGTTTAGTTGTATCCAATCATGTGTTAGTCCTGTCTATTTAAACCCTCACTTCCTTGTGTTCCCTGCGTGATTATAGATGTTTGTTATGGTGTTCTGTCCTAGTGTTTCAGTCCTGTATGTATGCTACTGTTCCTGAGTTTTGGGACAATAAATCCCTGTTCATTGGATCTGTTCTGCTTCTGAGTTGTCTATTCTGCATTTGGGTCCTACATCTGAGTCTCATCGTGACAGTATAATCACGCCAAAATGGACCCAGCAGAACAGAAACTCTTCCAGCTAAAGGTGGATGATTTTGATACTGCAGTAACTTGCCTCATTGGCTCTACTCCAAATCAGTGTGCTGAAATTGAAAAGATGATTTCGACCCAGCAGCTGTGGTTCCAGGAAAGGCCATGGGTGAGCCACTTTGTCCCTCACTTGAATGACGTCCGTGAGAGGCTAAAGAACTTTATTGATTGCACTTCAGTTACCCCTGCTTCCCAACCTGCTCCTCCTGTCAGGATCGGGGCCCTGAACTTGCAATCTGCCCCACCGAAGACCCAGCCCATGGATTTGTTCAGCTATTTCCGTAGCAGTGTCAAAATCCCTGTTTATTCTGACCCGGATTCAGATGAAGACCCATACCTATGCACCAGCCTGGCTCTGGGAGGTCCCCATGGGGTAGTTGACCAGAACTTTGTCTTGGGTGGTGTTTCCACTTCTGCCAATGCCCAGGCAAAGCCTCGTAAGAGGCCTGGTCGCCGCCGCTCCCGTCGCAACCGTCGCACCCAATTACCCAGCGATACACAGTCGCCCCCGCCCAGCAGCGCCAGAGAGTGTCAGCCGTCGCCCAGCAGCCTGCCTTCGCAGGAGAGGGCGGCAGAGGCCCCGCCTTCGCAGCAGAGGGCGGCAGAGGCCCCGCCTTCGCAGCAGAGGGTGGCAGAGGCCCCGCCTTCGCAGCAGAGGCCGGCAGATGTCCCGCCTTCGCAGCAGAGCGCCGCAGAGGCTCCGCCTTCGCAGCAGAGCCCGGCAGAGGCTCCGCCTTTGCAGCTGAGCGCCTCAGAGGCTCCGCAGCAGCAGCCCAGTGCCACAGATGCTCCGCCCCAGCCTCCTGCTGCAACAGAACCTTTGCCACCTGACGTCCACTTGTCTGAACCCCAGTCAGCGTTCCCAACTGACATTCATTCTGAACTGCCACCGGTCAACAACGCCAAAATCGACCAAACACTCCAGAGGTCAGTCTCCGCCCCTGTCCCACCGCCCATCAGCCCTTTTGTTCCCCGGAGCTCAGGGCATCAGTTTCCACAGACTGCTCCCAAGCCACCTATGCTCGGCTCTAGAGCTCCATGCCCCTCTGCAAGAGGTTCAGTTGGTCCACAAACCAGCCCATTGACTGCTCTTCAGATCTGTCTGTCTGCCTGTCTCCCTTTCTGTTTGTCTGCTAGCGTGTCTGCAAGTCTGCTTGTGCGCCTGTCTACTCCCCAGTCATCTAGTCCCCCTTCCATTATGTTTAACCAACTGTTATGCCAGACCGCCTGTTTGTCCGCTTGCCTGTCTGTCTGTCAGTTAGTATGTTTGTCTTTTGGTTTGTATCACCTTGTGCCTGTGTGTTTATCTGTGTGCGTGTCTGTGTGTCTTCCCAACTGCCTTTCTGTGTGACTTTGTTTTTGCCTTACCCAAAGCCAGTCCTATGTTTTTGTTTTGACTTGTTGTTGCCAGTCTAATATTTAGTTTTGTGCTCCATTTTCCCTCCTTCCGACTCCCCTCCACCCACCCTGCTTGGCATTCTGAAATTAGTTTTTGGGATGTCTGGGATCCATCCCTTAAAGGGGGGGTACTGTCATGAACTGTCTGGTGTATGCCCTTATTTTGTAGTGTAGTCCCAGTGTTTCCTGTTTTGCCTTGTTTCCATGACCTGCCTTGTCTCACCTGTCCTGTGATTAGTAATTGTGTTCACCTGTGTCTTGTTTAGTTGTATCCAATCATGTGTTAGTCCTGTCTATTTAAACCCTCACTTCCTTGTGTTCCCTGCGTGATTATAGATGTTTGTTATGGTGTTCTGTCCTAGTGTTTCAGTCCTGTATGTATGCTACTGTTCCTGAGTTTTGGGACAATAAATCCCTGTTCATTGGATCTGTTCTGCTTCTGAGTTGTCTATTCTGCATTTGGGTCCTACATCTGAGTCTCATCGTGACAAGCCCTGCTTCATCATACAAGACCGTCACGCAAAACTAGTGAAAACAGCTGATCGCGATGCGAGGCGTTGTGTGCTTGTAGATCGGCTGTTTTCACTAGTTTAGTACATTTTATAGATGATAAATACAAAATGGTTTTGGACATACAAGGTTTCCACCCGACAACGACGATGTTATAAATATAAGGTGCTGGGAGTGAACATTATAATGTAGGGGTGCCTCGGATTAAAACAATATTCATGGGGTGCCCTGAGACAAAAAAGTTTTGGAACCCCTGATGTAATCAGTGTTGGGGAAGTTACTTTGAAAGCGTAACTTGTACAGTTACAAGTAACTCACCATGGCAGTAACTTGATCAAGTTAAAGTTATACCCCTGGTCCTGGAGAAATGTAACTTATAAAGTTTCAAGTTACATAGAAAAAGTAACTTGAGTAACTTGAGTTCCTTTTTTTTTCAGCGTTAAATCGTTTGGTGTACATGAAACAAAATATAATATCCTACAAAAAAAGGTCACATGCCAGCAGAAAAACGCCTCTCAACTGAGTTTTGTGTTTTATTTCGAAAAGGTTGACATTTTCTTAAAACGTCTGTGTTCCTAAAATAAAGTAAAAAAAAAAAAAAAAAATACGAAGATTATCTGTTGAGGACATTGATCGTCAATCTTAACAAAACTTGAAAAAAAAAGTATAAAAGTAAAATCATAACTTTGCTTGTAACTTCTTGTAACTTGTAACTTGAGCCAAAAATTACCCAAAAAGTATCTCAGTTACTTGACGAGTTACAGAAATATGAATGTAACTCAGTTACCAGAAAGTTACAGCAAAATGTAACTTAGTTACGTAACTCTGTTACATGTAACCTTTAACTTCCCCAACACTGCATGTAATACGACGTTGTAATCAGTGTTTTCTTCATATAACCACTGTATGTCACAAATGTCATCCTTACAGTTCCAACTAATGTCACGAATGGTAAGAAGTGCTACACTTGCGACCCAAAGAACTGCCATAACACAACGAAGACATTGGGTTGTACAACTGAACAGGACTACTGCATGAAACGTAAGTCACATACAGTGGTGGAAAGTAACTAAGTACTTACCCTCAAGTACTGTGCTTAAAGGGGTATTTCACTTTAAAAATAATGTTTGGGTCGGGTGGTCGCGAATTCTGCGATAAATTCCGTGATCGCAGAATCGCGGATTCCTGGGGGAACTAATTTTGACTCAAGCTGAGTGCTCGGAAAGGAACTGGTTGGAATAACGTGTTTCTTCCACACTCGTAGGGGCTGAGAAATCCCGGTCTAGTCATTTAGCAACTGGTTTGTCAGAGCGTCTCTGGACCAGAGCTAGGGCATAAATATACATATTAGAAGCTTTTAATCCAGAATTGACCAACGTCACCATGGTCCACATACTGAACACCGTACAAAACAACAAAACAAACACAAACACAAATCAATGTGCCCTATAAAAAGGGCACATTGATCCAGACAGGCAAAAGTCAGGTGCAGGGGTGGGCAACTTTAATGATGGAGAGGGCTATTACTTTTCTTTCCGATCCACGTTACCATGGCAACGTAATTCGTAAAAAAACTACGCGAAAAAACCCTCATTGACTTTGAATGGGGGACTCGGAAAAAAAACCTGAAACTTTGGCGCCACATAACTCTGCCATACTTTTGCCTAGTAACATGATTTAAACTTTAAAATGCACACACAACTTTGGTCTTTTTCCGGCCAATAGGGATGAGCTGTAATTGATTAAGCCCCGCCCCCTCTGTATTCCTATTGGCTGGGCTTTAAACAGCCACTATTCCAGTTCACAGCATGGTACCGTCTTGAAACTTGGTGTCTGGACTTAAACGGCCAATAGGGACTTATTACTTAAGCCCCGCCCCTCTTAAGCCCCGCCCCTATCTTCCTATTGGCTTAGCTTTAAACAGCTATATCTCCAGTTTGCAGCATGGTAACGTCTCGAAACTCGCTGTGTGTACTTACATGGCAAATAGGAATTATCTGTAATTGCTTAAGCCCCACCCCCTCTGCCTTCCTATTGGCTGGGCTTTAAACAGCCATGTCTCCACTTCCCAACATGTTACTGGTCTCAAACTCAGTGGGTGGTCCCACAGTCCCAACGGCTAACCGCTAACAAATGCCTAATGTTTAAAATGATAAAGGGAAAAATTCAATGATAATGCTAAAAATGCTAAAGCTAATGCTAATAAAAATGTTTCTAATGATAAAAATGCTAATGTAAAAAAATCTAATAATGATGTTAATGTTAATGCAAAAATGCTAATGCTAACACCAACTGCTATACAAGGTTGCACACACTTAGCGAGCTGCAGGCACACTTAAAATTTCTTAGAAATGTTCTTTTCTAGTTCTACTATGTCATAAAAAAAAGCAAATAGCAGATCTACAAGCTCAAAACGTGTTGCAGAGCTTGTAGATCGGCAATTTTTGCTTCTTTTGAATTGGAATCCTGAATAATTTTTTGTTCTTTTTTAGTTGGAATCCTGAAATGTAACATTTTGATTTAATGTCAAATGCATTTTCTCATTTACTTATTTTATGCACTCATGTTAAGTTTATGAACTTAAATACAAATACGTTGGACATAAAATAATAATAATATAGGCTACTATATAGACTGAAGTAATTAAAGCGGATCATGTTTGCATGTTTGGAATTGTAACAGCTGAAATCAATAATATATCAGTATTCCGATATTAACCTGAGGGCCGCACTAAGTGAAGGTGAGGGCCTTATGTGGCCCCCGGGATGCCAGTTGCCCATGTATGCCCTAGAGCAGGGGTCTTCAACAGGGGGTCCGGGACTCAGGGTTACTACAGGGGGTCCTCCAAATCTTTGTGTGATAGAAACCTTTTTTTTCCTGAGAACTTTAGCCAAAAATAGCAGATCTACAAGCTTACAACGCCTCGCACTGAGAGGCGTTGTGAGCTTGTAGATTGGCTATTTTAGGCAAAGAGGTTTGGTGTAGAGGGGAAAAAGAGCAGACTAAGTACAGAGTAAAAGGTCAAGTTTATTAATTATTGACAGTTCAAGTGGTTAAATATCTGAAAACAAACTGACATGAATCCAAAATACACGGATGATTGTGCCGTCAAACAGTGAAACTATATGGAATCTATGAACAGGTTGTGGGGGTCCCTGCTTCATCTCTCTCTCAACTAAGGGGTCCTTGGCCTGAAAACGTTGAAGACCCTTGCTCTAGGGTCTATGTGTGCACTAACCTGATGTGTTTGTTTTCTGATTGTGTTCACAGTGGTGTACACCAGTGGAGGCAAAAACACCACCTACAAGGGCTGTGCCACAAAGAGCGCGTGTTCAGCTCAGCAGGAATCAACCTTCAATACCATCCTAGATCGCTTGACACAGGCCCAGGTACCAGGCACCAAGTACTGCTGCCAGGGTGACCTTTGCAACGGTGCGAAGAACACTTCAGAAGGTTGACATTTCTGTATATAAATCTGTGTTTTGAGTGGTCTGGTGTAATAGGCCTATCGTAATATTTTGAAATATTAAAGGAGCTATAGTCAACTTTTTATTGAAAAACGGATGCTAAAATAAAAATAATGTTTTGAAAATATTTTATAAAAAAATAAGCTTCATGTAATAAAATAATGATAAAATAATAATTTTGGCCATTGTCGGGCCGACACTTTGTTTACATCATAGTCTAACACTATCAAAGAATAGACTAGAATGTAAACAAAGTGTCGGTCCGACAATGGCCAAAATTATTATTTTATCAGTATTTTACGCTTTGTGTGGAAATTTCTGAATATGAAGTTTATAATATTTTCGAAACATTCTTTTTATTTTAGCATCTGTTTTTCAATAAAAAGTTATAGCTCCTTTAAATTTTGATATAACAAACAAAATCTAAATTTTAAGAAAAAACGGTTGGAATAATTCCCTGCATGTGCAATGTATCTAGAAGATATGAAAGCTTCAAGAAATATATGAACGTTTCAATAATTTTTACTTAAACTATTGTGTGTTTTTTAGATGGATCTGTATATGGTAATCAGTCAATGTAATATAATAATATATATAATATATAATAATCAGTCAATGTAATCACAATGCAAAAAAAAAGTAGCCTAATGAAATGAATAAAATAATACAATAAATAAATAAAATACCGTGTTAGCCTTATGTCAAAGCGTGATGTTTCAAAGGTTACGGTCAAGGTTCAAGTTTTCAAGAGTGAAATCTAAGATTACACATCACCCTCCCGCCTAATAAATCAAAACACCCCAGCAGACATTCCTAGTGCAACAGAGAAACACTTTAGCTGCCTCAGAACCTTCCACCTCGTCGTCTGCTCTCTATTAGTTGGGGATACTTCCGTAACCACGAGAGCAAAGGTCCGTTTCTCAGTGGTTTTGTCAACTATGAAGGTTAAATAACAAATTGAGCTCCCATGTCCCTCGCCAAAATGCGGGCAAAATGTTTGACAGCTAGGGTCATTTTCAGTCTCATTCACTTACTATACACTATACTATAAAGGAAAAAATTACTCCCAAAAAAGTTGGATGTGAGGGGTCAAACTAGGGGTTTTTAATTATTCTGAATCCATTGCAAGCATTTGTTTTGCATGAAAAACATTCCTTGGGCTAAAAACGGCCCCCAAAAGACTGTGAAAAGTGATGACTCATCACTAAACCATAGTTTTATTGGCCGTGTTTAGCCCAAGGAATGTTTTTCATGCTCCGAACTGAGCTCATGCTTCCTTCAATACACGAGGAGTAAGCAGGACGCTTCTTATCACCTGAAACGGGGGAGTTTTACCGGTTGGGCGTAGCTCGTAAAAAAAAAAAAAAAAGAAATCCAACCAGTTCCCCTCCATCAGGTGCCTCAGCTGACCAGGGGGAGGCAGTATAGAGGCCAGGATTACTGGATGTTTTTTTTTGTGAGGGTACCTAGGGGACACTGGGAGAACATGATATTACAATGATATTAAAAGTGGTTTTCTGATTAGTGTTTTTCTCTTCCTGGTTAAATGACATCGCATTGGGACAGCTTAGGTAACCGGTAACGTGTAACATGTAATTAAAGCTATACTATGTAACTTTTTTAATAAAACAAATCTTAAAATTGTCCTAATTATTAAATCGCTAAAGTTTTAGAACACCCACTCTGTTCATTTCAGCTCCCAAAGCCTTTTCTTTATATGTGTTCTACTGAGCCCTGGTGGCCGTGACCGGGGCTGTTTTTCCCGGCAAAATTACGTCATATGCATCATTCTGTACACGTGTCTCCCTACCGGCCAATCAAAGCCCAGATCATACACTGCGGAGCTCTTCAGGAAGTACACTGCAGTGTTTACACTGGGCTAGGAGTTTAGCATGTATCTCCCCAACCGAGGCTCGTAGAGGGACACGAAAGACCTCTATGGATAGGTCTCGGCGAGGCGGACGCGGTGGTCTGAAGGCCCGGTCCAGCGGGTCCGCGGCGAAAAACGGCCGAAAAAAGCAGACGCGACCGCGGTTTGCTATAACGCTACTGACCACTAGTTGAGCAACTTACACAGTATAGCTTTAATGTTTTCCATTTTCTGGACTAGTACATTTAGCCTACTCTTACTCTTACTTTTACTAAAAAAGTATCAGTACTCTTACTTTGAGTAGACATGTTAATAATTGCTTAATAACCGTTTCCATTTTGAACATTTCTCACACCTTTTCTTTTTTTTTAAGATATTTTGGGGCTTTTTCTGCCTTTATTGATAGGTGTACAGTAGGCTGACAGGAAACGGGGAGAGAGATGGGGGGGTGACACGCAGCAAAGGTCATCAGGATTGGGACTCAAACCTGCGATACTGCAAGGGCTGGATTACTAGCCAAGGTGCCTGTGCAGGGAAGTCTTCTAAAAGAAATAGTGGAAATGGCAGATCTACAAGCTCGCATCAGGGGCACAGCCAGAACCACCTAATCTCAGTCGCCGTTGGCACGGTCGTTGCCAAAATGAGAGGCGCTATAACAGGCAGATTTGTGGTTTTACCACCGATCAGTGTCAAACTTTGTACACGCACTCCCTAGAGGCCAAGGAAAAACCTTTTCACTGCATTTTTCACATCAGCCTTTTATAGCTCCACCTTTGGGCCGACTTATGTAAAACACATTTTTGGATATTACTCCTTCAGATTTTCTCCAAAAATAACACAAATCAGTACACAGTATCTCTATAGTCATGTGATCAAGTCTGATCCGTCTTTTATTTCATATTCCATCCTGATTGGCTAATATTAGCTTCCAAAGTTTGCAGGATTGCTCAGTTTTTGAAAAGAATGCCTCAAATCATCAACGCAGCTTGCGATTACCGTGAAATTTGCCACACATATTCCCACTATGGCCCCGTACATACGGCAACGCTCTGTAGAGAAAACGGCGAGGTCCCGGGATATTGCCGTTGCGTTTTGCCTTTTTATCAAGCGTTCATATGAAGCCGAACTGATGTAGTGTCCATGTCACGAGTGAACGGCAGAAACGCAAGAAGCAACAACGCATGTTAGGCCTTTTCTCTCCTACAAATAGATATTGAATATCTTCTTCAATGTTGTAGTTCGGTGGCCGAGCGGTTAAGGCGTTGTACATTTGGGCCGTGAGGCACGGGTTCGCGTCCCCGCTTGCCCAACGCAGACGTTTTTTTTTGGCGATAAAGTTATTATTATAAAGTTATTATTATTATTGCGACCGAAGGTCGCATACTCTGAAGAACTGTGTCGCTTGAGTGACCTTCCTTATATATATATGTAAATATGGGGGCGTCTGTGTTAAGAACGTTTCGTTGTCAAGCTCAACGTTGGGCATTTGGACCTATACATGGAGAAATGGAGCGAATCTGTTTGGCCTAAACATGGAGATGTGGAGAACACTATATATGGAGAAAGTCCATTCCATCATGTCATATGGGACTACCGTCATAGACAGTAGCCAAAAAAAGAGAAGAATAAAAAAGAAAAAATGGAGGAGGAGGATAAAGATACCAAAAGGAAAGAGAAGAAAGGGTGGATGAGGCACAATGTGCGGTATCCTCCTTGTCAAGCTCGACGTTGGGCATTTGGACCTATACATGGAGAAATGGAGCGAACCTGTTTGGCCTAAACATGGAGATGTGGTACAGAATGACTCATATATGGGCATAAAAAGTATGTCATGTGACATCACTTCCTGTACAGACAGTCAGACAGACAGCCATTGACTCCGGCCTAACAATGGCTACTGTCTATGACGGTAGTCCCATATGACATGATGGACTGGACTATCTCCATATAGTGTTCTCCACATCTCCATGTTTAGGCCCTATCGCTCACACCCTAGGTGGGGTTGGCGATAGGGCCTTTCTGTGTGGAGTTTGCATGTTCTCCCCATGTCTCCTAGGGTTGATACCCTCACAAAAACATGAACAAACTCCCCCCAGAATGACAACAACTAGAATCGTCAGAGAAACGCTGTGGTTGGCCAGATAGTCAAGAATTGGCACGACCTCGCCCTTTAGGGCGAGGTCGCATGTCACCCTGAGGTCGCATTCCACCCTCAGGTGTCTTACTAGTTATTATTACATTATTCACATAACTCGATAACTGCGCTGAGTCGGCTCATCGCCTCCGTCATGGATAATAATAATAACTTTATGGCTGCAAAAACAAAATTGCTTGTGGTGGTGAAAAGAAGTGACATCACCGGGACGCAAACCCGGGACCCTCGGATTGAAATGCGTATGTGTTAACCACTCGGCCACGAAACCACAACACTAAAGATGGTATTCAGTATTTATTTGTAGGAGAGAAAAAGCCTAACACGCGTTGTTAATTTTTGCGGTTCTGCCGTTCACTCGGTGACGCAAGGGGAGCGAGGTGTCAACTTTTCCACCCAAATCTGCGGATCCAGATCGTTCCGTTTTTAACCCCCGAAAATGCCGTTGTCGTCTGAACGGAAGGCCTATCTGACTTTTTCTTTTGCGTTATTCTCGTTGCCAAAACGCAGTGTGAACGGCGCCTATGTCAAGGAACAAATGTTACCCTTTTCACATTGGCCTGTAATAGCGCCACCAGCAGGTAGACTTTAGCAAAACACATTTTTGGAACACAATGCCTCAAATCATGCATGCCATGCAGTGTCCGATTGCCATGATCTAAGGTGGTCTAAGGTGAAGAACATATACCACCCTTTTTACATTGGCCTATTATACAGTAGCACCACCAGGACGCTTGGCTTGGTGGAGACCTGTGCTCGGAAGAGCACTGCTTCTAGTTATTATAATGTTTTAGTTTTTCTGAAATTATTGGGGTTTTTGGGGGTTAAAAACAGGTGCGGGCAGCAGTATCAATGAACAATAATTAATTGGCTAATACAACACATTGAGTTCCCAGCTGCACTTCATCCCAACAACAAATTTCCAAATGTAAACTACATCCAAACTATCCAAACACACAGTAGCCAACTGCTGCTAGTGTAAAAGATGCGTCATCGGAGCGACAGTTGTATGGTACTGTTCATTTATTCATATTAAGCAAGACCATTTCATTTAATGACAGAGACATGATTTTTTTTTTGCCAAAATAGATGCAGGTTGGGCCAGCTTTCTACATGGATGGGCCTGGGTACGAGCACCCCCTGGCTCGCATTGCATTTGCATCACAATGCCATGAGTTTTTTTTTTTAGATTTGTTTTGGGCTTTTTTTATGCCTTTATTTGATAGGATAGTAGACTGACAGGAAAATGGGGAGAGAGATGGGGAATGACATGTGGCAAAGGTCGTCCAGATCGGGAATCAAACCGGCGATGCCAGCAGGCATCATAGCCTAGTATGTGGTATGCGCCTTGACCAACAGGCCAGCGGGCGCCCCATGCCATGAGTTGTTTATTTCCACTTATTTCAGATTTTTGGTTCCGACATGTTCAATGGAAAACCACGATTAAATCACTAATCATAATTATTTATATTAAGGTGCAGTCACACCAAACTTTGATTCTGCTTATGCAGGCTGTTTCTGCCAATGTTTCTAGCTTTTGATGCCATTTGAGGATTAAACATAAATACAAAAGTATCAAAGGGGGCTTGAGCCCCTGCCATTTTAGCCGTCTCCAGACCATGAATGCCGTTTTTATTATGGTGAAATTAATGCAAATGCCCTCTTTCCATGCCATATTATCTGAAGGCAGCATTCAAGAGAAATGTACTTGTCTAAACTATCCTGAACCCAAATGCAGCATCTTATGTTGAAATCAAGAAATATGTAGAAATCAAGCATTGAAAATAGCCAACATCCAAGCTTGTGAGCTTGGAGGTCTGCTATTTTTTTTATGTTTTCATCAAAGAACCCATCTGGGAACCCATGGTCAAAATAAATTAGCACAATTTTTTTCTACTCAGTCAGTGACATTGTCCATGGGGAATCCAAGCTAATAGAAACTGCAGGCTTTCTGTTCCTGAAGTTGCAATGGTATAATGGAAGCTATTGTTCTCTGATGATAAAAATCTAAATGTAAAAAAGAAAAGTAAAAAAGTCAGAGACACAAGCCATGTTTCCATAAACGTATTCGAATTAGGGAAGCAAATTATCAGAAATGAGTATTAAGACAAAGCAAATTTAGCCCGTTTCCATTTGCGGGTGTCATTCGAATTAACGACGGTCGCATGGATTGACAGAGTGCTCATCCTGCAAGTTTCAGCGTCCTCTGGAAGGTGGCCGATCTGCAAGCTCACAGCGCGGCGTGGAGACGCGGATGCGAGCTGCTGTGAGCTTGTATATCGGCCACTTTTGGCACGCAACACGGTGTGTTGGAAGGGTTAGCCACGGATGGCTTGACTCCGGGAGGTGAAAACAGGAGGAATTTACACACGGTCCGTGTCACTCCGTGTGTAACAAACAACCGGTTTGTTTTGTGGGCTACAAACGCTATACAATGGACGTTAAGCGGCGGGGGAAAGTGTTTAGTTGGCGGACGATATGGACCGAGAACGTCATAATGTATTCGCATTTATTGTCTGACCCGTTTCCATTCACAAATGCGCATTTAGTTTATTCGATAAAGCCTCAAAATCCACCTCCTCCAAGCGGATAATTTTTTTTGCGGATAATGAAAGTTTATTCGCAATTTGAAGTGTTTCCATAAAAAGATTTTGCGAATAAGCCGTAAATGCGCATTATGAGGCTTTATGGAAACGCCACTAGGCCTACATAATTTCTTTGCTATTTTATCTTGAACATTAGTGAGGACCAATCTTCAATATGAAGATAGGTTGAAAAGTCGTCCTTTAACGGTCCGATTCCTTTAATGATTCCTATCATTATAAAAAAAGATATTTATGATTTTAGCCTGCATTATATATTTTGATGAAAAATAATATATTCAAAGATTTGCACACATTTTCACCACTTAAAAAAAATGCAGATCTACAAGCTCGCAGCGCAGCACTCGGTGCCGCCGAGTAAGCTTGTAGATCTGCTATTTTTCAATGGCTAAAGTATATAACATAATCAAGGATTATGTCACCTTGTGACGCCCCTGGTAATAAAGTGTGTGTGTGTGTGTGTGTGTGTGTGTGTGTGTGTGTGTGTGTGTGTGTGTGTGTGTGTGTGTGTGTGTGTGTGTGTGTGTGTGTGTGCGTGCGTGCGTGTGTGCGTACATGCATCTCTTGTCTTCTAGGCTATGCCCTGTCTTGTAACCAGTGTGATGGAAAGACGTCGACTACTAATAAACGCTGTGAAACATCAACGGCAAATGTCGCCTGTACTGCTGCCAACCCGCGGTGTGCTGCTCTGTCTGTCGATTACTGGACAGGTAGGCTACGTTTCAGAGCGGAGGGTCTCAACCATAGACTGTAAAATAATAATAATAAAATGAACAACGTGATGCCATCGTTTTGCTCTAGAGACGTTTGGAAGACTGTTTTTCTATATCTGATCCGAAATGCTACTGAAAATGAATGCTATTGCATGTATGTGCATATATATATATATATATATATATATATATATATATATATATATATATATATATATATATATCCAGTGGTGTAAAGTAACTAAGTACATTTACTTAAATACTGTAAGTAAATGTAAGTAAATACTGTTAAGTACACTTTTGAGTTATTTGTACTTTACATGAGTATTTCCAATTTCCAATACTTTTACTTCTACTACACTACATCTCGGAACCAAATATTGTACTTTTACTCCACTACATTTTTTAAAAAACTTCAGTTACTAGTTACATTGCAGATATACATTATAATCTTATAAAACATACATAAACCACTTTAGCCTAGGGTGACCAGATCCAAACTGTTCATTTGAGGGACAGAAGTACGCTTGTGTGGGACAATGTGGGACGGGCGGGCGGGGGGTTAATAAGAAATTATTACTTAAGTTGCTAATAAATGCTTTGATGCGATATTCGACCATATAGCCCTAATACTGCCTATTAATTTGTTAATTACCCCCCTATAGGGGATATTTATCATGTTATTTTATTAACAGGCTTATCTTGCAGGGAAAACAGACAATGAGAGAGATTTACATTACAATGCTCTGCCCTATAATGTGTTCCAGTAGTCCAGTGTGGTCCAGTCTAGCTTGCTGTGATCTCACGTTAAGAGCTTCAGCAACAATCAGCGTACCTATATCAACACCTGCCAGTCACAATGAGGGACAGAGTCTCAATTTGGGGGACGCCTGAAAAGTCATGGAAATGTGGGACTGTCCCTCGCAAAGGGGGACATCTGGTCACCCTACTTTAGCCCTATGTTATACCAAGGCTATTTGAAAATAGCCGATCTACAAGCTCACAACGCATTGCGGTGCGACGCGTTGTGAGCTTGTAGATCTGCTATTTTCAAACATTTTGTACTTTTACTTTTGGTACTTTAAGTACATTTGGATACCAATACTTTTGTACTTTTACTCGAGTACATTTTTAATTCTGGACTTTTACTTGTAACAGAGTGATTCTACATTGCAGTATTGATACTTGTACTTAATTATAAAATGTAGGAACTTTTTCCACCACTGTCCATTGGTGCCGTTTAAAAAGAATCCCCTTAGCATATAGTGTTTGACTGCATTACCCGTTAATATTGTTGTTAAAAAAGTATTGAATCAATCAAACAGGTGAACTGACAGCACAGGCAGAAGAGGTGTTCTACAACCAGCTGATGTGTCTGCCATTCAGCCAGTGTATGGACTTCAGCTCGGTGGGCTTGGGAAACCTCTCCATACGGATGCAGGGAAGCTGCTGTAACAACGCCAACAACTGCAATACCAACGTCAAACGTATACACACACACACACACACACACACACACACACACACACACACACACACACACACACACACACACACACACACACACACACACACACACACACACACACTAGGGCATTCACCAAATATTCAAATATTCGAATATTCGAATATCAAAGTCACTATTCGACGTTGTTCACCGAAGTCGAATATTCGCTTATTTTTATTTTTTGTATTGTTTTCTCTTTAAAACATATATAGTTTATGAAGCTTGGCTAGATAGGAATTGTCATAAGAATGAGTTGTCAATGCCCCTGGTAGATTAATGTGTTAATGCTCTATACTCAAACCTTTTTAGGCCATGACTCCCAAAATAAACATATTTGAACTGGGGACCCCTTGCCTGGCTCCAGCCAATATACCCGCCCACTCTCTCAGTGGACTGCTTCTCTTGGTCTGGTGTTGTCATATGACGCGCCTCTTACTATGGTATCTTGGCGCACCAGCCAATGAAATCAATGCAAGACGGAGGAGGGGGTGGGTCTAACTTTTGAAAATCAACAGAAACAGTGGAGGGGGGAGCTCAGCCAAAGCTCTTAATTGTTCCTTTTGAACTTCAAAGGGGGGTTGTGCTTACCTTGTTAGCATCAAAGACAACGACCTGTTGATGCCTGTCATAGAGGGGAGGGGGAGTCAAACACGGGTGCATCTCTCCACTCCGACATGTCTCCTTTCCGACATATCTCGATTCCGACACTAACCCTATCTCTAACCCTAACCCTAACAATAAGAAGTCAATTTCGGAGTGGCGACATGTCGGAATGGAGAGAGCCTCTCGTCAAACACAACCCCTCCCACCATATCTCTTGTGATTGGGAATTTCAATTTTCAAATCCCCTCCCCTTTGAAATCTCTTGTCAATGGGACAATGTCAGACTCAAGCTCAGCGCAGAGTCTGAAATCAGGCTAGGGGACCCCCACCCTGACAAGGACTTGAAATTGTAGGTATTACATTTAATGTGACTCGGTTCCGCAGATAAATATTGTGAAAATAGCAGATCTACATAGATCGGCTATTTTTACAATGTTTGCCTCTTGCTTACTTAATATTTGAGAGTTTGGCCAGTCCTGTCGAATATTCGACTATTCAAATTCTTTGAGGTCGAATATTCGAATACTAAAAATCACTATACGTGAATGCCCTAACACACACACACACACACACACACACACACACACACACACACACACACACACACACACACACACACACACACACACACACACATACTTGTGACCTACTTAGGACATTACATAGACTTCCATTCATTTTTATGCAAGTCCTGTGGCCTTACCCTAACCTCTATCCCTAAACCTAACCCCTAACCCTAACTCTAACCCTAACCCTAACCCTAACCCTAACCCTAAACCTAACCCTAATCCTTATTAGGACCTGCTATCGGTCCTCACATTGCCTATTTTTTCCAATTCTACTATACTTGTTAGGACATCTGGTCCTCAGTAGGTCACAAATGTAAGAACACCCACACCCACACACACACACACACACACACACACACACACACACACACACACACACACACACACACACACACACACACAGACAGACAGACAGACAGACAGACAGACAGACAGACAGACAGACAGACAGGTAATAATAATTCGTTAGCACATCTTCTCTTCTCGGGGTGAGAAATTGGGGTGAACATAAAAATCGATAAGGCATCAAGCATTCAAACAAGCCATGCAATTAGACATTGTAATCAATGTGTTCTTCATATAATCACTGTATGTCACAAATGTCATCCTTACAGTTCCAACTAAGCTCGCTAATGGTAAGAAGTGCTATACTTGCGATCCAAAGAGCTGCAATACAACACAGAAGTCATACGATTGCTCAACCGGGGAGGACTACTGCATGAAACGTAAGTCCAGGCGCTTCACGACCATTCATTGTGAGTACGACGGGACACCCCCACTTTCATAAAAACGTGATCTCATCCCCCCCACCTTTTTTGCCGGCCGGGGTGTTTTTTTTTGTTTTTTTTCTCCCCTGCGCTGCAAGCTGGCTCTCATCAACACAAACGTAACCTCTCAGTGGCATGTAGGGGCTATTTGGCTACTATTTTCCAGAACAATTTCAAAATAAACATGTTGAATGATCGATTGTATAGATGAAAAAAATTAAATAAAGACTCTTGTTTTGAAATGCGCTTCTGTGCAGAGAGGAAATGGCTTTAAAAGCACGCCCCTTGAACGGTCGTCCACCTCTCTGTCGTCAGTGTGTATCTTGCGTCATGATGGACTCGTGTTGAAATTAACAACACAGGCATAAAGGAATATAACAGAACACCAAGAAAAGACCATGTAGGCTATAAAGGCATTAAACATCGTCCTGCTCGTCTCATCGTCACTGCTTTTTGGCAAAAAAAATTAAATCATTAAAAAAGAAATGTTATAATTAGTTGTCCTGTTCGTTTTTCACATTAACATCACCATTAAATCCTATTGTTTAGTATTACAATGCCATTGGCCAAGATATTTGCATATAAATACCCCCCACAGAGGCTGACATTCCCACCACTTAAAGATCTCTTGAGTCCAGAGTCTTGACGAACAACATCTCACTTTTTCACTGAAGCTATTCATCACAAAAACATAAGTAAAATGCCTTTAATGTTTTTGTTGGTGATCATTAGAATGTCTAGAACATGTACATATGTTATTATTCTGAAAGATATCCCCAAAATGCAAATTAGAGCATGATTCATGATTTATGTCTATAAAACCTTACAAAAACAATATACTTCTTTAAACATTACATTTTCCTCAGATTTTTTTTTTTTTGGCAAGTAGAAATTAATTCGGGTCTTGCAGGGTTAACTATAAACAAAATGATCTATCACATACATGACCAGCCGATCGCAGTTCTTGCGCGCTCTGCTTGCACAAGTAATAATGAGATTAGCACAGGAATTAATGTGTTTGTGTTTTTGTCTGTGTGTGTTCACAGTGGTCTACACTATTGGAGGCAAAAACACCACCTACAAGGGCTGTGCCTCAAAGAGCGCGTGTTCATCTCAGCCGGTCTTCAATACCGCCCTAAATGCCTTGGTCCCTGGCGCGGGTTCAAGTACTAAATCCACCTCTTACTGCTGCGAGGGTAACTTTTGCAACGGTGCAAAGAACACTGCTGCCCTGTCTTGTAACCAGTGTGATGGAAAGACGTCGACTCCTAATAAACGCTGTGAAACATCAACGGCAAATGTCGCCTGTACTGTTGCCAACCCGCGGTGTGCTGCTCTGTCTGTCGATTACTGGACAGGTAGGCTACGTTTCAGAGCGGAGGGTCTCAACCATAGACTGTAAAATAATAATAATAAAAAGAACAACGGGATGCCATCGGTTTGCTCTAGAGACGTTTGGAAGACTGTTTTTCTATATCTGATCCGAAATGCTACTGAAAATGAATGCTATTGCATGTATGCGCATATATATGTGACTCAGTGTGACTGAGGGGCAGTCATTTCGGAAGGCAGGGTTTTTCACTACTGCTAATATGACTTTTTTTTTTTTTTTTTTTATGAAAAAAGCCACAAATGCATCTCAAAATATCTAGGCTACATTTCCCTTAAACGCCAGAGCTTAACTCTGCATGTAAATAAGACTTTTTTTTAATTAATGTGAGAGATCGTCAGGTCATTTGCAGGTTAGACATTTATTTAGAACTTGAATATCTCAAAAGTAGTATTTCAGCATGGCATCATTCTATAAGCCATATCTTCAAAACTGTTGGGTCAATCTCCACAACCAATATATCATTTTGTAGCTATGATCCCCAGCTTTCAAATGAAATGAAAAAATGAAAATGAGAAAAAATGCAATGACTAGCCGTCAGCCGCGCTGGGACACATATATATATATATATATATATATATATATATATATATATATATATATATATATATATATATATATATATATATCCAGTGGTGTAAAGTAACTAAGTACATTTACTTAAATACTTTAGTTAAGTACACTTTTGATTTATTTGTACTTTACATGAGTATTTCCAATTTCCAATACTTTTACTTCTACACTACATCTCGGAACCAAATATTGTACTTTTACTCCACTACATTTATTTAAAAACTTCAGTTACTAGTTACATTGCAGATATACATTATAATCTTATAAAACATACATAAACCACTTTAGCCCTATGTTATACCAATGCTATTTGAAAATAGCCGATCTACAAGCGCACAACGCATTGCGGTGCGACGCGTTGTGAGCTTGTAGATCTGCTATTTTCAAACATTTTGTACTTTTACTTTTGGTACTTTAAGTACATTTGGATACCAATACTTTTGTACTTTTACTCAAGTACATTTTTAATTCTGGACTTTTACTTGTAACAGAGTGATTCTACATTGCAGTATTGATACTTTTACTTAATTATAAAATGTAGGTACTTTTTCCACCACTGTATATATCCATTGGTGCAGTTTAAAAAGAATCCCCTTAGCATAGCGTTTGACTGCATTGCCCGTTAATATTGTTGTTAAAAAGTATTGAATCAATCAAACAGGTGAACTGACAGCACAGGCAGAAGAGGTGTTCTACAACCAGCTGACCTGTCTGCCATTCAGCCAGTGTATGGACTTCAGCTCGGTGGGCCTGGGAAACATCTCCATACGGATGCAGGGAAGCTGCTGTAACAACGCCAACAACTGCAATACCAACGTCAAACGTACACACACACACACACACACACACACACACACACACACACACACACACACACACACACACACACACACACACACACACACACACACACACACAAACACACACACACACACACACACACACACACACACACACACACACACACACTAGGGCATTTCACCAAATATTCAAATATTTGAATATTCGAATATCAAAGTCACTATTCGACGTTGTTCACCGAAGTCGAATATTCGCTTATTTTTATTTTTTGTATTGTTTTCTCTATAATGATGCGCCTCTTACTATGGTATCTTGGCGCACCAGCCAATGAAATCAATGCAAGACAGAGGAGGGGGTGGGTCTAACTTTTGAAAATCAACAGAAACAGTGGAGGGGGAGCTCAGCCAAAGCTCTTAATTGTTCCTTTTGAACTTCAAAGGGGGGTTGTGCTTACCTCGTTAGCATCAAAGACAACGACCTGTTGATGCCTGTCATAGAGGGGAGGGGAGGGGGGGGGGGGGGGAATGTTCTTGTGTACATGTCATAGTATATTAGAGAAACAGCACATTCGAGACGCGGAGCACTCGTGGTGCGGCACGGGGCGGAGCAAGCGGTCGCCACAACAACGTATTCCAGGCGGTGCGCCGCTCTATTGTCCACGACACTGCGAGCGGCTACCGAAGCCCCCCTGTATCCACGAAGCCCAAACGAGTTACGAGGCCCCCCTGGGTCCACGAAGCCCCAAGCGGCGCGAAGGCCAGCGGACCTTGGTCCTGCTCTTCGCCCCCGAGCGCCGCAGGCGCGAGTGGCCGCGAAGAGCGGGCCAGGGCCGCGCGGCCGGCGGAGCGCCGCGCGAGTTACGAAGCCGTGGTGAATGCAATCGTTATATTTATGCCCAGGCCGTAAGGCCTGGGCAAGCGCACGTTAAACGCCCTGTCCAAGTGACTACAATGGAGCTAATGGCTAGGCTAGGCTAGGCTAGGCTAGGCTAGGCTAGGCTAGGCTAGTAAATAAAGAGTAAACACTTCCGGTCTGCGGCGAGTTCAAAGCGTGACGTAACTCTCTTATCCAGTGGCTGACGTCGCCATCTGGTGGTGATTAGTGTGTGGTGAACGTCAAACGAGTGCTCCTTGACAACTTTTACTGGTTTCTTGAACATACTGTAACATACACACAAGTCAAACACAACCCCTCCCACCAGATCTCTTGTGATTGGGAATTTCACATTTCAAATCCCCTCCCCTTTGAAATCTCTTGTCAATGGCACAATGTCAGATTCAAGTTCAGCGCAAGTCTGAAATCAGGCTAGGGGACCCCCACCCTGACAAGCACTTGGAATTGTAGGTATTACATTTAATGTGACTCGGTTCCGCAGATAAATATTGTGAAAATAGCAGATCTACATGCTCACAACGCCTCGCGTGAGCATGTAGATCGGCTATTTTCACAATGTTTGCCTCTTGCTTACTTAATATTTGAGAGTTTGGCCGGTCCTGTTGAATATTCGACTATTCAAATACTTTGAGGTCGAATAATTCGGATACTAAAAACGTGAATGCCCTAACACACACACACACACACACACACACACCCACACCCACACACACACACACACACACACACACACACACACACACACACACACACACACACACACACATACACACACACACACACACACACACACACACACACACACACACACACACACACACACAGGTAATAATAATTCGTTAGCACATCTTCTCTTCTCGGGGTGAGAAATTGGGGTGAAAATAAAAATGTCGATAAGGCATCAAGCATTCAAACAAGCCATGCAATTAGACATTGTAATCAATGTGTTCTTCATATAATCACTGTATGTCACAAATGTCATCCTTACAGTTCCAACTAAGCTTCCTAATGGTAAGAAGTGCTACACTTGCGATCCAAAGAGCTGCAAAACAACACAGATACGATACGATTGCTCAACCGGGGAGGACTACTGCATGAAACGTAAGTCACACATGTGGTGGAAAGTAACTACACTAGCTACTTCATCACCGTGTTGTTTTTGACAGCAAATTTTGATTTAGTTTTAGTCATAGTCTTTTGAATAAAATGTCATTTAGTTTTAGTCATAATTTAGTCACCTGAAAAGTTTTGGTTTTTAATAGTCAAAAGATTTTAGGCGACTAAATCTACAGTTGATTTAGTCAACTGAAATTTATTTTTGGTAGGCCTTGATGGCATCGTAATGACTGATGTTACACTCGGCTGTGTGCTGAAAATAGCAGATCTACAAGCTCACAACACGTCGCAGTGCGAGGCGTTGTGAGCTTGTAGATCTGCTATTTTCAGCACGCAACACCTGAGAGCAACCAAACATAAAATTACTCTCTTCTCCACTAGTCCCTCCCTAAGGTTTTAGTCTAGTTTTTATTTTGTTGACGAAATTGTCAATACATTTAGTCTTAGTTTTAGTCACCACAACTTAGTTTTTATTTAGTTTTTATTTAGTTTTCGTCAGTGAAAAAAACACAGTCGACAAACATTTTTCGTCATAGTTTTAGTCGACGAAATCAACACTGCTTCATCATCACCTTGATTTATACTCGGAAGTACAGTTGAGGGCAAGCCCTCATTATGTAGCCGAGGTTACAATACAGAACAATCAAAATCACAATCTTAAAACATTATAATTTAAACAAAGTAAATTACAAAAGAGCTTTTAAGAACAGCAACTAATACATCAAGTGAAACATGTGCAATCATGATTAAAAGTGTTAAAGAGGCGCATAGGCGGACTTTGCCATTTGCCCTAGGGGGGCAGGCTTGAGCAGCAACATGTCAACATGTCAACTTATCACACAGTCCAACTACCATTGTTATTCATTGTGTCCACCAGATCACGTTAGTGTACCAAATAAAACACAAGTACAATTATGTATGGTTAGAGCAGTGTCATTTTACAAATTGTGTTCATTATTAAGTAAAATAGCTACTTTCATTATTGTTATCACACTTGCAGCCTACAAGAAATTTGGTACAAGATATTTGTTTAAGAAGTGCCAATAAGAATAAACCATTTGATAATCTCAGCTATAATTTCTAAATGGCGACAAAACATATTTTTTTTTTTGATGCAGGACAATAATTATTGTAATTTAATTTATTTTAAGTAATGGACAATAAGGGAATATCAGTGAATAATAACTTTAAAAAAAATCGATATTTTTACATTTTAAACCCCTTTTTAATTATTTTTCAAATTTGATATTTTCTTAACATCATTAATGTTCAAGCCTAATATGTGTAATCTTTGTGTACAGTTCGGATAATGCAGGTATTTTCAGGTATATTCATAGCCAGACAACCCCCATTCCTAGCAATGCTATATTCAGAGAGAGAGAGAGAGATAGCCTGACACTCAGCCTGAATTGACATTTCGTTTCACTTCATAATCGCAGAAACAAAAAAATTAAAGGGGTGTGGCTAGCGATTCAGGGTCTGGAACTAGGCTAAGAGAGAGAGACTCTGATCACTTAACATTCCAATCAATCAACTTATTGTCGCCAGCTGGTCTCTGTGTGAGGGGGAGAAACCAGTGACTATTAATTATTTAAAAAAATCATAACTCTTGACAGGAATGGGCTAGAGACTTACTTTTTTTCCTAAATGCTCAGAAATGCCTGGGGGTGCAGTGCATAAGTAAAATGCCTTTAATGTTTTTGTTGGTGATCATTAGAATGTCTAGAACATGTACATATGTTATTATTCTGAAAGATATCCCCAAAATGCAAATTAGAGCATGATTCATGATTTATGTCTACCAGTAAGACTCCCTTATCGGGAGGTAAGCGACCGTCAGGTCACATGTAAAAGAGGGCTGTAAGTGGCATTGGTTCCTGAGTGTAGGGGGATGTGTGTGGCAAATGTATTGCATTGTTTGGGCCAGAGAATGTGTGGTTTAGCAGTGACATGGTTGTGTTTCTGTCGGCAGAGATATGTCATTATGTAGGTGGTGCAAATGTGTAACATAGGTGTTGTGTTGAAATATGACAAGCACAGATTATGTTGTGGGGAGCACAGTGGCTGAGTGATGAAAAAGCAGACAGGCGTATTCATTTAGATGGCGTTTATTGTAGAAGAGTCAGCTTGACAGTGCAGTGACATGTAGCAAAGAAGACAGCAAAGACATAAGTTAAACACTTGCAAGGTGTGACAGAGTGTCTCACATTAATATGGCTCGCAGTTGTGCAAGTTTGTGAAACCAAATGAGAGTTAAAGAAGACATATAGGCAGGCAGAGAGACAGAGGAGAGCAGGATGTGTCTAATTTGTGGGAGAGTGAAGAGGAGAATTTGTACAGGCGCAGAGTCATCACAGAGTCCACAGCTGATGATGTGGCGTGATGTCATACAATACACAAACAAGCCCTATATAAAGGGGCAATTCTCACCAGGGAAGAGAGCATTCCTCGACTCAGACCTTATCGCCAGGATCAACTAAGCTTATAGCTTATCATCACATCCAACCATCTTAAGATACTCAGCTAGTGCTCCCAGCAAGACTTCAGATCCTCTCATACGATTCAAGGCATCTCGGTTAAGTTCTTACCGGACACCACTGGCAGCCATAGTTACACCTGGAATGTTGAATCTCCATATATGACATCACAGAGTCCACAGCTGATGTCATCGTATCTCCATATATGGCCATCTCCGTATATGGAGATATAAGTCGTCCATGCCCAAGTATGGGCTGGTGAGGTCAGACTTTGTGTGATGCGTAGGTTATCTCCATATATGGAGATTCAACATTCCAGGTGTAACTATGGCTGCCCGTATGACGTGAGAGGTGGAGGTTGTGGATTGGCAGGCAAGGAGTGTGTGTGCAAAGTTTGGCATGTCTTGGGGCAACGGTGGCGGAGATATGAGTTGGGGAAAAGTGTGACATGACGGACAGACAGACTGACTGACTGACTGACAGACAGCCGGTGGAGGTTTTGGTAGTAAATGCGACCTGACGGTCGCAATAAAACCTTACAAAAACATTATAATTTTTTAAACATTACATTTTCCTCAGATTTTTTTTTTTTTTTTTTGGCAAGTAGAAATTAATTTGGGTCTTGCAGGGTTAACTATAAACAAAATGATCTATCACATACATGACCAGCCGATCGCAGTTCTTGCGCACTCTGCTTGCATAAGTAATAGTGAGATTAGCACAGGAATTAATGTGTTTGTGTTTTTGTCTGTGTGTGTTCACAGTGGTCTACACTATTGGAGGCAAAAACACCACCTACAAGGGCTGTGCCTCAAAGAGCGCGTGTTCATCTCAGCCGGTCTTCAATACCGCCCTAAATGCCTTGGTACCTGGAGCGGGTTCAAGTACTAAATCCACCGCTTACTGCTGCGAGGGTAACTTTTGCAACGGTGCAAAGAACACTGCTGGCAGCCTGTTGGTGCTGCTAGCGCCAGTGCTGCTAGCCTTCTGTTCCTGGTAGCACCAAGTGGTGTTAATAGGGGTGTAACGATACATTTTAATAGCGATTCGATACATATCACGATACATGGTTGACGATACGATACATGGACGATATAGGTTCATTCATGGCGATGCGATATGATTCGATTCAATGATTTAAAATCGATATAGTAACTATTTAGCAAAGAAATTAAATCTGTGTGAAAGGTGTGGATAGTGCAGGTTTTAAGGGAAACTTTAAGGGTATTATTATGGATATAAATAAGTAAACACTGTGATTATCTGCAAAATACATGGACATTGTATATTGACAAACCTGTACCTTGACATGAACCCAGAGATTAAATACATTTATCGATAGACTAGTGTATGGAAAGGAAAAGTAATTAAACCCCTCCTTTTAGTTTTTTCTTCTTAAAAATGCTAAATACAATGCCCAAGTAGGTAGTATCGATACAATCGATTCTTTGCACTGCCGATTCAATACGATACAATTCGATTTTAGCTGTTTTCATTTCGATATACTTCGATTTTTTATGTTAAAAACGATATTTCGATACAGTTACTATATTGTTACACCCCTAGGTGTTAACACGCGTCAACCCTATTTTGGTTGACCGGAATGCCCCAGGGCTCTATACTTTACCAGTGTCTTTTCTGTTTTCTATTATTGTGGAGAAGGCTTTCACTAATATTTCACATATATCCATATCCATATATTCCGTGAACTTTAGCCAAAAATAGCAGATCTGCAAGGCGTTGTGAGTTTTGGTGTAGAGGGGGTAAAAGAGCAAACTAAGTACAGAGTGAAAGGTGAGATGTATTAGTATTGACAGTTCAAGTATTAAAGGTATATTCAGTGATTGTATTTCATTCAAATAAAAATATAATTGGTACATTTTCCATTCATTCTCCTCACTAGAATGTGTGCTGACCATAAAGGACTTCCACCGTGGCCCGTGTTGCGAGCATAGCTAGATTCGGTTTTCAGAGGTGGCCAGCCAGTCCTCGACCAATCAGGGTAGAGTATGGCCATAGTTATGTTATGATGTTTAGTTATGATGGTCAAAATACAAGTTTTGAGAACCACAGTCGCTCTGAATTAAGAACTTCTGCTAAATGCCTAGATTGTAAACTACTGAACTCATAAAATGCCACAGTCTCGTAGTAGATCAGTATCATACATATCCTGAAGCTGGAGACGTAGGCCTACCGATATTCAGTGATTGGGTCAAATGATCAAAACGAGAACATTATAATGGTTTCAAAAATCTATAAAAAACTAAACATTTCCACGCTGTAAGGCCAGTAAGGGACAAGATGACCCCCGGCCACTTTCATTATCACTGAATACACCTTTAAATATCAGAAAACACAAAGTGACATGAATCAATAATACACTGATGATTGTGCTGTCAAATGATGAAACTATATGGAATCTATGAAAAGGTTGTGGGGGTCCCTGCTTCATCTCTCTCTCAACTAAGGGGTCCTTGGCCTCAAAACATTGAAGACCCCTGTAATAGAGTACTTGCTCTTTGTATCTTTTTTATGATTTTCATGCCATTTTCATCTGATGTAGTAATAATACAGAAGGGAAACAACATAAAATTAAATATTTCAATTTGCCCCTCTTAATGCTGTGTTCAAAGAACAACATTAATTCTAATGACCAAATGTAAAAATAAAAACCTAATTAAACAAATAAAGTGCTTCATTATTTGCCTGCGTGTGAGCCTGTGTATACGGTAGACATCTTTACCTCCAGGAATAAATGCAAAGTTACAGTTATCTGAGCAGGAGACATAAAGAAACAGTTTACCCAATCTTCCTGTGTTGTGTTATTTTATTTATTTATGATTGGTTCAGATGTATATGTTATTTTGGGTGAACACAATGAACTAGGCCGGGGGCAGGGGCTGACATTTCTAAAAGGGCCTCTTGGTGAAAATATTGAAAATAGCAGACCTCCAAGCTCACAACGCGTCGCAGCGCAGTGCGTTGTGACTCTTGTGAGCTTGGAGGTCTGCTATTTTCGGTACTTATTCATGGTCTGGAGAGGGCACTTTCTACAGACGGTTAAAAGGACAGGGGCTCAAACCCCCTTTGATGTCTATGTGTGCACATGCCTGCCCTCCTTTGCCATTGGACGTGAACATAACACAAAAACATATACATCCATATCTAAACATTAGAATATTGTGTAAAACAGCATTGCAGATGCCATAGCACCCCGGATCATCACTGACTGTGGAAACTTTAACTTCCCACTGGACTTCAAGCAACTCTGACTTCAGAAGGTTGACATTTCTGTATATAAATCTGTGTTTTGAGTGGTCTGGTGTAATAGGCCTATCGTAATATTTTGAAATATTAAAGGAGCTATAGTCAACTTTTTATTGAAAAACGGATGCTAAAATAAAAATAATGTTTTGAAAATATGTTATAAAAAAATAAGCTTCATGTAATAAAATAATGATAAAATAATAATTCTGGCCATTGTCAGGCCGACACTTTGTTTACATCATATTCTAACACTATCAAAGAATAGACTAGAATGTAAACAAAGTGTCGGTCCGACAATGGCCAAAATTATTATTTTATCAGTATTTTACGCTTTGTGTGGAAATTTCTGAATATGAAGTTTATAATATTTTCGAAACATTCTTTTTATTTTAGCATCTGTTTTTCAATAAAAAGTTATAGCTCCTTTAAATTTTGATATAACAAACAAAATCTAAATTTTAAGAAAAAACCGTTGGAATAATTCACTGCATGTGCAATGTATCTAGAAGATATGAAAGCTTCAAGAAATATATGAACGTTTCAAGAATTTTTACTTAAACTATTGTGTGTTTTTTAGATGGATCTGTATATGGTAATCAGTCAATGTAATATAATAATATATATAATATATAATAATCAGTCAATGTAATCACAATGCAAAAAAAAAGTAGCCTAATGAAATTAATAAAATAATACAATAAATAAATAAAATACCGTGTTAGCCTTATGTCAAAGCGTGATGTTTCAAAGGTTACGGTCAAGGTTCAAGTTTTCAAGAGTGAAATCTAAGATTACACATCACCCTCCCGCCTAATAAATCAAAACACCCCAGCAGACATTCCCAGTGCAACAGAGAAACACTTTAGCTGCCATTTGTTTTGCACAAAAAACATTCATTGGCCCCAGAAAACGCCCACAAAACTGATGAAAAGTGATGACTCATCACTTTTCATCACTAAACCATCATTTTCTGGGGCCATTTTTAGCCCAAGAAATGTTTTTTGTGCAAAACAAATGCTTGCAATGGATTCAGCATCATGAAAACCCCTAGTTAGACCCCTCACATCCTACTTAAAGCAGATTTTTTTCTGGGTATTTTCCTCCTGTATAGAAAGTCGATGGGAGCCCAACTTGATTTGGCCGCTGTGGGTATTTGCAGTGAGCAGATTATGGTAGATTTTTTATCCTAATTTCCTGTCAGAATCAGTTGAGAAACTAAATAACACAATTTTTTCCAACCTGAGTGGATTTTTTTCCTAGAATTACTAGACTATATGCCCGAAACTGAAGGTTATGTGGTGCAAAAACCAAGTGCGATTAAAATGCTTTAAACCAACTATGATACAAATGAGAACAAAGTGATTGCTTATATTCTCCACAACACTTGTATCCCACCCTATCTTGACAAATGGTTTATTCCCCAGTTCAGTAGGTCAGCACAGGTGCAATGTATTAATGTTAATTAGTAGCAGCGGCACTTTTTTTTTTTTTTCAAGTGTGGCAGTCGTTTAATTGTGCCTGCGGTAAAAATAGTAATCATCAACATCATGCCTGTTGCTAAGGTATGGCAACATACGGGTGCTGGGGTTTACATGGTTACTTGTCAAGGCCAGTACATGCGCCCAAACTTTTCTTCAGAAAGGTAGTTGATAGAAGGGCAAATTGGCATCCTTCAGAACTTCTGAATGCCACAGTCACAGAACTTTTTTTTTTTCTTTTTTTTTTTTCTCATAACTTGTGCACCCCCAGATGTGCTGACTCTCTGAACTGATTTGAAAGGCCTGACCAAACCGGACATTTTATTTTCCAATATCAGAAGGAGCATGTATTGGCCTTGTTGAAGAAGTCCTCATAACTCATAATGCATTTATGTCTATGGAAGCACGAGGTCTCTCCACTATTAAAATAATCGTAACTCATAACGCATGTATGTCTTTTGAAGCATGAAGCTTGCTGAATGCTCATTCAATTGTCAAGGCTTTTGGATTGTTGCTAATGTTATGTTGATTTTTTATTTATATTTGTTTCTTTTCATGCCATTTTCATCTGATAATAATAATCTGATAATAATACAAAAGGGAAACATAACATAAAAAAAAAAAAAAAAAAAAAACTTGACAGTCTTATAAGACTGTCAAGTTGCCCATCTTGATACCTCTGCTCCTAGCTTGTGGAATACAAGCTTTCAGACTTCTATTAGTAATGTTTGATTTGGTTTGTTAGTTATTTAATAACATTGTAGGTTTAACTTGCTTAGATGCACCTTTTAGATATTCATTTATTACCATGATGTGTTTACGTTGATGTCTTTATAAGCTGCTGTAACGCTTGAATTTCCCCTCGGGGATCAATAAAGTACCCTACCTACCTACCTACCTACCAACCTACCTGCTTATTATTCTAACCTATAATGTTTTTAGTTACATATTTTAGTGTGCTGATTAAGTTTACAATGACTAATACCCAGTCTGGACGTCATCCTGAATGACATTCAAAATGGAGTAGCCCTTTCTGTGTGGAGTTTGCATGTTCTCCCCGTGTCTCCTAGGGTTGATACATACCCTCACAAAAACATGCAGTAGGCTAATCCTTGTCTCTATACTGCCTCCCCCTGGCCAGCCGGGGCGCCTGATGGAGGGGAAAATAACTGGTTGGAATAATGTGTTCCTTCCACGTGCTACGTCCACACCAGGGAAATCTCCATTTTCAGGTTAACTCATTCTGTGCCAATGACGTCTCATGACGTTTTTTTTGCAAAGGCGTTCAGTGCCAATGACGTCTTTGACGTCTTTTGAGTTTTTTTTTAAAAGATGTCAAAATGACCTGGGATCAGAGAGATGCTTTTCTCTGTTTGTGTGTTGGCTCCCTCGTTTAGCTGATTGAGAAAATGTGTGTTCATTCTAGTGGATGGACACTTTTTTTCATTCAAACAGCTCTATCTCTGGAACCATTTGTCTGATTGACAAAATTCTTTTTGCCACTGAATCACAACAACTGTGTCTGTTTCTGTGGGGAAAAACCGTGGCACAGCTACCTTGGAGCCATTTTGGCATTTGGCACAGAAGCAACTTGGACTCCTCATGCATAGAAGGAAGCATGAGGTCAGTCTGTTGTCTCCCCAGGTGTGGCAGAGGGAGAGCAGAGCCCAGGATTACATAGGCAATTGGCACTGGGTGAAAAATGGGTTACAAAATTGTGGCATAATAAGAATAAAAACAAATCACAAAATGGAGTATCTCTGTAATTAAAATCAGCTATGTTTGGAGGAGTGTGCATGTATGGGAATCAAACAGGTGAATGCAATAAAGGTTCAATTAGGTCTTGCTCCGTCATCACGCAGCACATTTTTGTTCACAGGAATAATTAAGATTTAGCTTACAGTATCCTGCTCGCTCAAATGTGTCAAATATATGAACTGCATAAATGATTTAGTTCATTTGCTTACCATTTTCAGGAATAATGTATATATGAAAGCTGTATTCAAAGAATAAAATAAATTCTAATGACCAAATAAAAAGACAAAAAATAAAAAATTACCTCCAGGGCAGCGAAAATGGAAAGTTATCTGAGCAGGAGACATAGGGAAACAGTTTTAAGCTTCCTATGTTTTGTGTTGTGTTATTTTATTTATTATGATTTTTTCAGTATAAGTTGTTTTGGGTGAACACAATGAACTGCGTACTGTAAATCAGGGGTCTTCAACGTTTTCAGGCTAAGGAACCCTTAGTTGAGAGAGAGATGAACCTTTCATAGATTCCATTTGGTTTCCTTGTTTGACAGCACAATCATCAGTGTATTTTGGATTCATGTAATATTGTGTTTTCACATATTTAACCACTTGAACCGTCAATACTTAATAAACTTGACTTTTCACTCTGTACTTAGTCTGCTCTTTTTCCCCTCTACACCAAACCTCTTTGCCGAAAATAGCCGATCACAGCTTGTGAGCTTGTACATCTGCTATTTTTGGCTAAAGTTCAGAATATGTTCAAGTGTTTAATATTAAAAAAGGGGAAAAAAGGTTCTATCACTCAGTTTTGGAGGACCCTCTGTAATCATGGCACTGCATTTTTTTTAATTAACTCAATCCTGGCTCTATAAAAGATCACATTATGTACATACACCCAGAAGTCTAAACTGAGAAAATTAAGGCACTGGTGTAGCTTTGTACTCCTCACTGCCTTATCAGAGAGCATTGAATTACATCTCACTTGGTGTGGCCTGTTGGATAAGAAGTAGCACCGAATCAATAAGGGAATCCCCTTCAGCCTATAAGCCAACCCACGGAGACGAACATCCGGATGGATTGTATTAAAGGCCGAGCTAAAGTCAACAAAGAGACGTCTTGCATAATGTGTTAGCATTCTCTAAAGGCCTCTCCATACTTTGACCGAAACCGTTTTCGGTCAAAAGGTCCTTTTCTACCATAAAATTATATCCCTCGGGACTTCTGAAAAGCATTATGGACCGAACGAGAGTTCGGAAATTTGCACGTCGGAAAACACAACTCACCGAACATTTCGGTCGAAGTATGGAGAGGCCTTAAGTCCGTGTTTCTCAACCTTTTCAGGCAGCAACCCCCAAAATAATCATATTTGAACTGGGGACCCCCCCACCCTGACGAGCACGAAGAGTTTAGGCATTACATTTTGTATATCACAGTTTTATTGTCAAAATAGCAGATTGACATGCTCACAACGCCACAACGCCTCATGTAGATCTGCTATTTTCAGCCTCTAATATTTGACAATTTGGCCAATGTTCAATTTGTCATTTCAGAGGTATTAAAAAGTCATGCAATTGTCACTTTAGAAATGTGCAGATACCCTCCATACACTTAAACTGTATGTTGGTTTGTTTACTGTTGAGTGAGAAAACAATGTTGAACATTAAAGGAGTAGTTCACCCCCAAAAATGTTTCGTCGCATTCCTAAGAAAAAGAAAAAAAAGTTAAAAATTAAAATCACCCCCATTGATTCCAGATGGGGACCCCGGATCCGAATGCATTTGGGTCCCCATCCGGAATCAATGGGGGTACATTTATTGTAATCAAATTATTGTCTTAGGAATGTGACAAAAACCCAAAAATATTATTGAACTCAAGTCTCCATGGCACGAGTAATCAATAGAAAAAAAGTCATTTTGGGGGTGAACTACTCCTTTAAGTTAATCATCTGGATGCATATGCTCCGTTGTGTGACCTGTTAGTACTGTAAGTGTAGGCATAGTGTCACAGTCAAGGAGCGAGAGTTTCTAGTTTGTTGTATTCAGTACATCCTGTTCACAAGTGGGTCTCAGTTCTTCGTTCAGACTCATAATGAGCGATCGTCCTTTTTTCCACCTCGTTCCCAGTCAGTCAGTCAGTCAGTCAACCAGTCGCTCACTCACTCCCACGCATCCCCAGTCTGGGAGCGGGTCGATATTTGGACGTTGGTGAATGCTAACCTGGTGAAATGCTAACCTGCCTGTGAACGAAAGTGTGAACGACCCATTTCAGGGATTTGAACCAATCGTTCACAGATCTTGCGAATGATTCGATTCTTATGAACGATTGTAAATCTCTGTGGGAAAAATGAATGGCCAAGCTCCATATGGCCATATCAGTCGGATCACTGCTGTAGCTGTGAGGGTCCCCGAAGAGGGTCCGATCTATCTATCTATCTATCTATCTATCTATCTATCTATCTATCTATCTATCTATCTATCTAAAACTCAGCACAAAAATAAAGGAAACTTGACTTCGGTCCATTATATCTCCCCTTTAATATTACCAATTTGTATTGTGCTTTATACGATTTTTATCTTTGATTCGTCACCTTTACAACGAGGAACAGCTTGTAAGCATCGGGCATTCGTGGAATGAACACCACAGCCAAACGTGTAGGTAGCGCTGACCCAAATTTTGCCAACATTTGGTCCATTATATCTCCCCTTTAATTATGCCAAATGGAATTGTGTTTGATATCATTGTTATCATTTACTCGTCGCATTTACAACAAGGTACATATTATAAGGATCTGGCATTCGTGGAATGAGCAACACAGCAAAACGTGTGGTTAGCACCCTCCAAAAACGGACTGGCAGGCCTGCAATACTGTTCTTTTGGTGTTCACCGTTGTTACTTGGAGCATTGAATGATTATTGCACTCTCCCACAATAATAAGGAAAAGAAAAAACAACACATATTGGCCATTTTTACACTTTGTTCATTTTAAGCTCAGTGTCAGGGAAGCCCAAAATGAGAGTACATGCCAGCAGAACAGTATTAAAACAAGAGTAAATGCCAGCAGAACAGTATTGCAAGCCATTTTGGCAACATTTTGGTTGGCGCCATCCATCCATCCAACCATCCATCCATCCATCCATCCATCCATCCATCCATCCATCCATCCAACCATCCATCCATCCATCCATCCATCCAACCATCCATCCATCCATCCATCCAACCATCCATCCATCCATCCATCCATCCATCCAACCATCCATCCATCCATCCATCCATCCGATCAACAGTCATCCTATAATGTTTAATCTCTCAGACACCATGGAGCAGAGATCAGGTCTCACGTCCCCGTAAGGTGATATGAACACACGTGGCTCTTTGGAAGCATGTATTTATTTATTCGGGCCATTGTTTGCACTGTGATAGAGTTGTGTGTATTGTTTGATCTGCTGCAGGCTTACTGGTCACGTAGGCATGGCAGGGCAAGCCAGGTCATCTAGCTGTCAGGGAGGGTGCATTTACTCATGTATGTAATGTATTTAAACCAGGGGTCTTCAACGTTTTCAGGCCAAGGACCCCTTAGTCGAGAGAGAGATGAAGCAGGGACCCCCACAACCCATAGATTCCATATGGTTTCATCGTTTGACGGCACAATCATCAGTGTATTTAATTGGATTCATGTCAATTTGTGTTTCAGATATTTAACAACTTGAACCGTCAATATATAAACTTGACCTTCACTCTGTACTTAGTCTGTTCTTTTTCTCCTCTGCACCAAACCTCTTTGCCGAAAATAGCCGATCTACAAGCTCACAACGCCTCGCAGCTTGAGCTTGTAGACCTGCTATTTTTGGCTAAAGTTCTCAGAATATTGACGCTAGGGTTCAAGTGGTTGATATAAAAAAGGGAGGAAAAAAAACTTCTTACATAGTTACATAGAAAAAGTTACTTGAGTAACTTGAGTTACTTTTTTTTCAGCGTTAAATTGAGAATGTACATGAAACAAAATATAATATCCTACAAAAAAAAGTCACATGCCAGCCGAAATATGCCTCTCAACTGAGTTTTATGTTTTATTTAAAAAAGGTTGACATTTTCTTTAGTAAACATCTGTGTTCCTAAAATAAAGTTAAAAAAATAAGAAAATTCTGATCTGTTGAGGACATTTGATCGTCAAATTATAACTTCGCTTGTGACATCTTGTAACTTGTAACTTGAGCCAAAAATTACCCAAAAAAGTATCTCAGTTACTTGACAAGTTACAGAAATACGAATGTAACTCAGTTACCAGCAAGTTACAGCAAAATGTAACTTAGTTACGTAACTCAGTTACATGTAACTTTAACCTCCCCAACACTGGCGTGCACATTGTGCGCGGCGGCGGCTCCCGTTCACGACCGCGGAAGTCTTTTCTTTCACTTGGAGAAGAAAACATAGAACAGCTGTGTGTTAGCTATGGTCCATAGAAAACATAGAACAGCTGTGTGTTAGCTATGGTCCATAGAAAACATAGAACAGCTGTGTGTTAGCTATGGTCCATAGAAAACATAGAACAGCTGTGTGTTAGCTATGGTCCATAGAAAACATAGAACGGCTGTGTGTTAGCTATGGTCCATAGAAAACATAGAACAGCTGTGTGTTAGCTATGGTCCATAGAAAACATAGAACGGCTGTGTGTTAGCTATGGTCCATAGAAAACATAGAACAGCTGTGTGTTAGCTATGGTCCATAGAAAACATAGAACGGCTGTGTGTTAGCTATGGTCCATAGAAAACATAGAACAGCTGTGTGTTAGCTATGGTCCATAGAAAACATAGAACGGCTGTGTGTTAGCTATGGTCCATAGAAAACAGGCTGTTTTGACCAAACGCGCGACATGGGGAAAGAAGCGGAGATATATGCATTTCTCTGCAGCCAGGAAAAAAACAATACACCCTTTGTCAAGTCCCGCCCGTTGTCCCACCCCTCTTCGCACCCATTGGTTGCTGCGTCTTGGTGGGACAAAAGTCCTTTCTCTCTATCCACTACCATTGAAATTCAGTTGCCTCTTATTGTTATTTTGTGTGTTCGATTCTCATTACTTGCGCCTATATAAAATATGAGGCGCAAGTACTGCGTTCAGTTGAAGGTTTTTGTCTGTGGCACATATTGGAACACTGAAGTATACTATATATAATACGTAAAACTTGGACATTGAGGTATATATATATAGAATATACTATATATATATATATATATATATATATATATATATATATATATATATATATATATACTATATATATATATATATATATATATATATATATATATATATATATATATATATATATATATTTCTGAAGCCAGAGCCATATATACACACATATACACCTGGAGAGGTACTTTCCAAATCTATCCAGACAACCTCTTCTGGTATATATCATCTTTAGAATATACTGTATATATGTATATATATATATATATATATATATATATATATATATATATATATATATATATATATATATATATATATACCTTCAACCTTCAACCTTCAGTTGAAGGTTTTTGTCTGTGGCACACATTGGAACACTGAAGTATATTATATATAATACTTAAATATAATATATATATATATATATATATATATATATATATATATATATATATATATATATATATATATATATTATATATAATATATAATATATAATATATATAATACGTAAAACTTGGACATTGAGGTATATACTGTGTATATATATATATATATATATATATATACCTGGAGAGATACTTTCCAAATATATATGGATATATATACTTGGAGAGATAGTCTCCATACATATATCCAGACAACCTCTTCGAGTATATATCCTCTTTAGGATATACTGTATATACATATATATATATAATATATATATATATATATATATATATATATATATATATATATATATATATATATATATATATATATATATACATCCAGACAGACAACCTCTCCAAGTATATATCCTCTCCAAGATATAATATGTATATATATATATATATATATATATATATATATATATATATATATATATATATATATATATATATATATATATCCAGACAACCTCTCCAGGTATCTTCTTCATATCATAGAGAGGATATATATATATATATATATATATATATATATATATATATATATATATATAGGTGCAGGATATATAGTATCTCTCTCTCTCTCTCTGTATATATATATATATACAGTATATTCTAAAGAGGATAAATACCCGAAGAGGTTGTCTAGATAGATTTGGAAAGTATCTCTCCAGGTATATATGTGTGTATATATGGCTCTGGCTTCAGAAATATATATATATATATATATATATATATATATATATATATATATATATATATATATAGTATATCCTATATAGGCACAAAAGTAGTGAAAATAGCTGATTGATGAATGAAAAAACATTAGCGTGAAACATTTAAAGAAAGAATGCCTTGATAAAAAGCGCTAGTTTGCTCCTCGTTAGAGGTGCAGTCTTGTTTTAAACTTGCTTTCAGTGAAAAGGAGCCTCTCAGGTGCAGTAGTGACTGGGCATGTTTTTAAATGTTTGTATTTCCTCAACAAAAACATTTTTTTTAGCTAATTCAACATAAAAAAGCGGAACCAGTGCGGGACAAGTCAGAAAGAGCCTGCTGGTTGGTCAGCCAGGGACCAATCAGAAGGCTGACAAGTGAATTCAATGGCCTAACAGAAGAGTTTTTTCTTCACTCCAGCCCGCGGGAACGTGGGGGCTGTTGGTTACCATGGTAACCAGTCAACACGTCTGCGGACGTGTTAACAGGGCCGGCACATTGTTAACACATTCCCTAACAGGACATCGGAATGGAATATGAAAAATGAAGCTTGGCTTTATAGAAAAAAAGTTGCACACAAAACCACAACAGAAACAATCTATGTCTTTGGCATTCATGTCTGCCCTCTGGTATAATTCAACATTACACTGAATAATTTTTGCCGCAAAGCATTGTGGTACATGCGGTTTCTTAACCCCTTGTATAGGAAATACAATACCAGGGGTCTTCAACGTTTCCCAGGTCAATGGCCCGTAAGTGGTGACAGAGATCGAAGCAGGGATCACTATACATTGTATATGATTGTGTGGCAGATACATCTTTTACATAAATTTCATGGATAGCTTTGTTGAGTATCTCATCAGTGTTGTATACAGTAAATCAATGTTGTTCTTTTTTAACCACATTAAACTGTCAACACTATGTAAACTTGATCTTCATGGCTCTGTACTTGGTTTGTTCCTTATGTTTTACTTCTACACTTCCACTTCTATCTACAAGCTCACAACACCTTGTTTTACGGCCTATATGCTTAAACCCCGTATGGTGGAGCGGAGTCCATCGAGGCTCTATTCTAGGGTAGGCTATTTTCCGTTTTCAGTTAATGTGGAGAAAGCTTCTAAAAAAAGCTGATCTACAAGCTGACAACACATTGCAGCGCGACACTTTGGGCTGTATTTTGATTGTCTTAAATACCAGCTCTTATGCCTTAACTTAAAGGCCTGTCCATACTGTCTCCGACCACCAAACGTTTCCATTGAGTTCCTATCCGACGTGCAGCTTTCCGAACTCTTATTCGGGGTAATGCTTTTCAGAAGATGCGAGTGACGTCATTTTGTAGTTGAACCGGACCTTTCCGACGAAATATTCGGTGGTCGGAAACAGTAGGCCTTTAAGTTACGGCATAAGTGTTAGAAATACTTGCCATTAAAATAGTGGTTACAAATGTATTAATTCATTACCAGAGTCCCGTGGTCAGAGTTCTGGTCAGTTTTAGATGAATATTAAGTAGTTCCAATGGGGTAGGGGCCATTTTGGCGTGGCCCAATTATTGAAAATATATTAATCCACAAAACTAGCGTCATTTGTATTGTTGGCCTATTTCTACCATATAGAGCGAGGTTTCGTTCTGATCAGCTGACTGCAAAGCACCTTGTTTTGGGGAAATACGTTGCAGCGGCGTAGTGATACTGGACACAAAAAATAGTAGCCTACCATGTGACAGAGGGGTCAAAGTTGAACGAAAGTTGGTCTATTTGGTAGAAATAGGTCAACAATACAAATGACGCTAGTTTTGTGGATTCATCTATTTTTAATGATTGGGCCATGAGCCCCTGCCAAAATACCGGAACTACTTTATATTCATCTAAAACTGACCAGAACTCTGACCACGGGACTCTGGTAATGAATTAATACATTTGTAACCACTATTTTAATGGCAAGTATTTGTATTTCACACAGCTTTAGGTCAAAAATAGCTGAAGCCCCTTGTGTGCTTGTCCGATCTGCTATTTTCATGTGAAATCTTCACCCACAATACGGAATCTTTCCCCACAATACAGACACTTCAAGTGGTTAGCAAACATTTTCATGAATACTGTTTTCAATTGCTCTGAAAGTCTTCTTTCAATTTGCATGATATATGCACGTTTGTAAATTGTGCTCAGATAATCTTTTGGTAAATAAATAAATGGTAAGACGGGTATGCTTCTACTGTTTTATTTTATTATTATTCCAAGGTGGCGGGTATGAATTTGTTTAACTACCAGCTTCAAAGCGAGCCTGCAGAAACCACTGGGTGACGTCTTGGGTCCATATTTGTTTTACAGTCTATCTTACAGACATATTAAAAGCTGTAACCCTGTCC
This sequence comes from Nannobrachium achirus, assembly GCF_963921795.1. Lineage (NCBI taxonomy): Eukaryota > Metazoa > Chordata > Actinopteri > Myctophiformes > Myctophidae > Nannobrachium > Nannobrachium achirus. The sequence goes on from NC_137811.1 coordinate 2,218,304, forward strand.
AGTCTGTCAGTCGAACCCAACACTGAACACTCTACACATCATGTATCTGCCACTACTGACTATTGGACTCACGCTTTTCCATGCGGGTAAGACTGTGTGTGTGTGTGTGTGTGTGTGTGTGTGTGTGTGTGTGTGTGTGTGTGTGTGTGTGTGTGTGTGTGTGTGTGCAGGGGCGTCACAAGTTGGGGGGGGGGGGGGGGGGGAGTGGGACTGAGTTACTAGGGCCCAAGGTGGAGGGGCCTTGGTTATTTTATACTTTAGCTATTGAAAAATAGCAGATCTACAAGCTTGCAGCGCGGCACCGAGTGTCACGCTGCGAGCTTGTAGATCTGCTATTTTTGAAAAGTCGTGAAAGTGTGTGCAAATGTTTGAATATATGTTTTTTTAAGAGAACGTTTGTAACTCAATTTTTTCTTCTGTGGGGTCCCTGGAACTAAGTATTTTGAGATGGGGGTCCGTGGCCAAATACATATCATTTTGGGGGTCCTTCACATGAAAAGGTTTGAGCACAACTGACATATAAACAGGTTTTTTCAAAAAAAACATAGGATTTGAAATATTCAAAGACGATTCACGATTTTTCAAAAATGGCAGATCTACAAGCTTGCAGACACTTCTTGGTTGGGAGCTTGTATATCTGCTATTTTCAATAGTTAAAGCACAAAGTTATGCATAGTAATGTGTTCCCAGTCTAAATGGGCTAAACCCCCTCCCCCTGTGAAGAACATTCATGGGGGGCCCGCAGTGAATCCTTGTACACAGGGCCCAGAATTTGGTGCAAGACCCCTGTGTGCGTGTGTGTGCGTGCGTGCGCGCGCGTGTGGTGTGTGCAGCTGTGCGCGCATGTGTGATGTTTGCATTGCAATCACACTGTTATCTTTTGGCTTTGCCTATATCTGTATGTCTCTATTTATTTATTCCACCCATATTCATGTGTCCTGGGAATCAACTGCAACTGTAACCAAACCAACTGTCAGGTGTTGTGCAGAGTTTGGTTTCCCAGGTTGCAGAGAAATGCGTGAACCTCTATATCCCTAGATGATGACAGGGGACCATATTTTCAGCCCCCCCCCCCCCCCCAAACCTTAAATGAAATGGGTACGCTTAAAGAGGTGGTGCCATAATTTTGTACTTTTTCTGTTTTGTATGTGTCTATGGAGATAACATTACTCTAATAAACCCCCAGGTGTGGTTATAATGTGCAGATTTGTCTTCCCTGTGTATTTTTGGTTACCTCCTGAAAGCTGAAAGTCAAAAAACACAGATTAAATGACATCATATAATCAACCCCTAACTTCTTATTTATTAGTTAAACAATATAACTCTGAGATGTAATGGAGTAAAAGTAAAGGTGTATGGTACGTTGGGGAGGCCCCCGTTTAATGGGACTCAGGAGCAGTCTAGTTTGTGTAGGAAAGATTTGAGTGACTGTGAAAGAACTTTCTCCCAAGGTATTGATTAAGACATCATACTTTATATAAACCCTATTATAGTATATTAAGCCTATACGGTTCGCCGTGTAGCCGCCGTGTAGAACTGTTTAAAAAAAAAAAAATTACTTTAAAAATTAATCATTTCCAGTGGGAAAAAAAACTTATTTTTTGGCCCGTGCTATGCGCGGGCGAAAAACACATGGAGGGGGGGCCCAGGTCTTTGAACTTGACCCCCCTCCCAAAAATCTGTACGACGGGCCTGGCAGCTTGACACCGGACAATTCCGGCCAAACCGAGATGTCAGGTCACTATACTCTATAGGCATTAAACCAATATGACCAGACAATCAAGTCTCTTTTAGAATATACGTACAGTAAGCATGCATTGCATAGATACTACAATTACATTTTGTCGTACCAGTACCAGACCTCCTGCATATTCTATTTACAATATGCACATTTGTCTCATGAACTTCATTTTAAAAAAATACAACATGTTCTCACCCCTAATGCGTCATACAACCGACGCTTTGTCAAGTACTTTAATGCGTCGGACGATAGACGCTTTGGGATTGCCGAATGTTTCACGGGTTGGACGCATTGGGTGGTCTAAGAAGAAAGGAAAAAAAAGCAGTTCCCGACGCGGGATTCGATACCACTTTGAAGGGTTCACTGGTTTACCAGTCACCCGTCGCTACCGCTCACGCCACTATAAACGACGGCGCTCGCCACCGAGGCGAGCGCCAGCGAGCCGAGTTGCCGCGACGAGCGGTGGGAACGGCGACCAATCCCACTCAGCCGCGTTACCGAATTATGTGCCGTTATGGACAGAATAGTACATTTTGACCAGGGGACTGCTTCCGCGTCCGAATACGGCTCAAAGAAGGGACTACGTTATCATCCACGTTTTGTCAAAGATAAACGCGCAAAAAAAAAGGGAATTTCCCAGTCGTCTGGTTAGCTCAGTCGGTAGAGCATGGTGACGCAAATCCAGACACCGGGGTTCGATTCCCCGTGACGGCCGTCATCGTAAAATATTCCAGTAAACAAATATCGGCGCATGCGTACTAAGACTACGTTCTCGTCCTGAAACTCTCCGTTGGCGTCCGACCGTAGACGCAGTAGGTGTTCCGAAAGCGTCGCACGGGTGAAGCAGAAAGCGAGTTGGGAAAGCGTCGGACGGGTGAAGCAGAGGGGGTGAGAATGGGCTGAAAAATACACAAATGGCAGAATTGCAGTGTTGCAGTGTAGGCAAGTTGCAGTGTAGACATTGATGACACATTTTGCATATAGCTTTAAATCTACACAGACATACTGAATTCATCATCAATCTGCTTTCCGCACAGTCACTCACATGCTATCTACAGCAGGGGTTCCCAAACATTTTTGGCTCGGTGCACCCCTATAAATATTTTTTTCATCCGAGGCACCCCTACATTATTATATTCCTAATTTTCACTCCTATGTTGCGAGGAAAACGTTGAGATAATAGCCATTTTGGTTAGAACTGACTGAAAATAACTTTAGACTTCAAGTTTAAAATGATGCTAAATATATTTTCAAATGTCCAAATAAATTTAAAATATTATCAAATGATCTTGAGGCACCCTGGCTGGACTGCCATCGAGGCACCCCGGGGTGCCCTGTCACCCACTTTGAAAACCCCTGATCTACAGTATCTATAGTTTTGAATCATGACCAGACAATCATGCAATAATACAATAATGATGGGACATGTGTAGGGCTGTCACGATTATGGCATTTTACATGACGATTAATTGCCACTCAGATAACTGCGATTAACAATTTAATTGTTTTTGTCGCTGATAATTTATTTTCGCTTTGGCTTGTAGGCTTTGAATTTGCACATGGCATATGACACATAAACCCAAATATACAAAGAAATTACTGACATAGGCCTATTTAACATTTGACTTGAAAAGGAACATTGATAGTGGAAATAGCCGAATCTACAAGCTCACAAGTCACAACACGTCGCAAGTAATTGTGATTAGACGATTATAAGATAATAGTGACAGGCCTAGACATGTGTCAAGTTAGTGGGGCGGCATGGGGTAGAGAAACCGAAGCACGAAGGGTTCCCGAAGGGTTCCCAGTTCGAATCCGGGCTCCCCCTGAGTTAATGTCGAAGGGTCCTTGGGCAAGACTCTGAACCCCACATTGTTCCCGGTGAGCAGGTTGGTGCCTTGCATGGTTTCCTCCGCCACCGGTGTATGAATGTGTGCGTGAATGGGTGAATGTAATGCACAATCTCTGTAAAGCGCTTTGGATAAAAGCGCTATATAAATTTACCATTTACCATTTTAGTTTTCAACTGTGACTGTTGTAATATTGTCTCTACCTGTTGCTTTATAATAGGCTCTGCCCTGAGATGTCACTGTACTCCTCCATACTTTGAGGTCCATGACGGGACGTGCCTGTTGAAATATCCTCACCAGACACACTGTCCTGAATCCCAGCTATGTGCACTGCTGTCACTCACAGGATTTAGGGGTATGTATTGGAGCGTCACAAGTGGGGGGAAAGTGGGACTGAGTTACTAGGGCCCAAGGTGGAGGGGCCTAAATTAGTTTATACTTTACCTATTGAAAAATAGCAGATCTACAAGCTCACAGCGCGGCACCGAGTGCCGCGCTGCAAGCTTGCAGATCTGCTATTTTAGAAAAGTCGTGAAAATGTGTGCAAATCTTTGAATATATGTATTTTTTTAAGAGAATATTTCTAACTACGATGTTTCACAGCAGACAAGTTTTGTCCCTGGAGCTAAATATTTTGAGATGGGGGTCCGTGGCCAAATACATATCATTTTGGGGGTCCTAGACATGAAAAAGTTTGAGCACCACTGACATAGAAACATGAGATATTCAAAGACTTTTCACGATTTTTCAAAAATAGCAGATCTACAAGCTCTCAGCGCGGCACGTTTTCACTTACTTCTTTGTATTGTTTTTGCAATTTTAGTCTTTTGATTTCATTGGGTGGGGGCATGCGTACAAGTGGTTAAATATGTCTTTTTAGACACAATAAGCCGGCAATGTCTTTATTACTATTTACACCAGCCCCCATAAGTCACACCTGCCCATGAAAGAGTGTGGTGCATCTTGGGAATGGGCTTATTGTGTCTAAAAAGACATATTTAGCTACTTGTAAAATTAAAATCATTAAAATCACTAAAAGATAGAAATAAATAAATAAAAACATTTTTAACACCCATCTTTTCTTTTCTCTTATGACTATCTAAAATATGAACCCTTGTTGTAAATAAAAAAAAAAAAAAAATGTTGGTTAATTACGATCTGCTCACTATCATCATTGTTATTAAGAATTATCAAGTTTCTGATAACACAGACAGTATAACGTATTGTATAATGACTTGTAATGTCAAGTAATACTTCATGATTGCTGGACCTATGTTTTTTCTTCTTCTTCTTCTTCTTCTTCTTCTTCTTCTTCTTCTTCTTCTTCTTCTTATGTTCTTTCTGTCTTCTTCAAAGAATTTGATATTGTCTACAGCGGCCCAGGATTTGATGTGTTTGCCAGCTGATCGTTGTGTTGGTGGCTCCGTGTACCTGGGAGACTTCAGCATGTCCGAGAACATCACATGCTGTTCCACTGACCTCTGCAACGGAAACCACAAGCACAACGCAATCATAGTCAAAAGTGTGTTTAATTGTAATCATAATTGTTAAAGGAGGATTAAATGGCTTTCTTTTTTTTGTCCAATTTTTTTTAATCAAAATAAGCATCATTGTCCATTTTGGCAATCATTTTGGCGACCCGACCACAGCTCAGAGCTTATGCAAATCCGCTTATTCCATCGCTCCAAAATCCCTTCTTTCTGTACTGTCTGCTGTAAAGTAACATATCGTCGTTGTCGGGTGGAAACCTTGTTTGTCTGAAACCGTTCATTTCACATTTATCATTTTAAAAATGATTTAAACTAGTGAAAACAGCCGATCTGCAAGCAGGCATTGTGTGCTTGTAGATCGGCTGTTTTCACTACTTTTGTGCGACGGCCTTGTATTATGAAGCAGGGCTTTACTTTGCAAAAGAACGTACACATTTGAAACTTGGAGATACAAGGTTTTCCACCCGACAACGACGATATGCATCTAAGCTCAACAGTGTGTTTATAAACAGCAGATAATTACCGAAAATTTCGATTTATTACAAAACACACATTAATCACTTATATCCAGGCTATTTGGAAAATAGACGATCTACACACTCGCGCTTGCAGATCGGCTATTTTCAAACATTTAGTACTTTTACTCTTTGTACTCTTTTAAGTAGGCTTACATTTTGATACCAATACTTTTGTACTTTTACTCAAGTACATTTTGAATTCTAGACTTTTGCTTGTAACAGAGTATTTCTACATTACAGTATTGACACGTTTACTTATAGTCCGGCTGCCCCTCAGGTGGGGTATGAAATGTGGTACTGTATATAGTCTTTTTTTTTTTATTGGCCTAAAATATTGTCTATATAGGCCTACATACAGTCATGAATCCTCCTCATGAATGACCGCCATTGATCAATTCCTTTTATGGTATGATGCATCATGCTGCATCATATGATTCAAAATGCATCACTAGTCATGCTGAAATACTAAAATATCTAAAAACACAGATTGAACACAAAACATAACTCCGGATTGTGTTGATCATGTCCCAAACAACAATACAATAAGATCTGGTTGTCCCAGAGGTGAAGTGGTCCTTTAAGCCAGTACAGGCCTGTTGGCAGCAGGACTATTAAGTAAAACATTTGAGTGCTTTTTTCCACCACTGCTGAGCTGAGCTGAGCCCCTATAATCTCATGATGCTCCTAGGATGGAAGGGTCCCCCCGCTATCCACCCTCCCAACGGTAAGAAGTGCTACACGTGCACAGACCAAGAGAACTGCACAAGCACACTGAAGAGGCTGGAGTGTTCAGGGGACGAGGACCACTGCATCTCAGGTAAGAATCTGTGGCTTCCTATAAATGGTAAATGATGCATTTATATAGTGCCTTTATCCAAGGCGCTTTACAGAGATTGTGCATTACATTCACCCATTCACACACACATTCATACACCGATGGCAGAGGAAACCATGCAAGGCACCAACCTGTTCACAGTCTTGCTCAAGGACTCTTCGACCCTAACTCTGGGGGAGCCCGGGATCCAGGGCCGGATCTAGCCTTTAGCACTCGGTGGGGCAGGAAGAAATCATAGGGGGGTGGGGGGGTCACCTCCAGCCCATGCCACGAAGCACCGTGGACGGAAATAAAATGGGGGGACAAACCCCCTAAAACACCCGAAATGCATAGATCTCTGTCTCTCTCTCTAATATCTTATCAGTTTATCTCTCCATCTAACTAGTTGTAGCAGAACATTCAAATAGTTTAATAATTTTGAAATTGTAGGTTTTTGCATGCCATCATGTTAGGTGGGGCAGACAGGGCATTTAGGAGGGCATCGCCCCCCCTTGCCTATGCCTATATCCGGCCCTGCCGGGATCAAACTGGGAACCCTCTATAGAAGGCAACTCTACCCCTGAGCCACTGCCGACCCAGTGGCTCAGGGGACACATGCATAACATCTCACATTCTTTAGCAAAAAAGAATGTTCTTTATGTATTTTGAAGTACATAGGCCTACATTCTTTGGGCGAGTATTTGGCCTATATTTTGATTGTCTTAAGTACCAGCTCTTAAGCCTTAACTTAAAGGCTTGTCCATACTGTCTCCAACCAGGAGTAGTTCACCCCCAAAATGACTTTTTTTCCTATTGATTACTCACGCCATGGAAACTTGAATTCCTGGATATTTTTTAGTTGTTGTCGCATTCCTAAGACAATAAATTGATTACAATAAATGTACCTCATTGATTCCGGACCCAAATGCATTCGGGTCCCCATCCGGAATCAATGGGGGTAAATTTACTATAATGACATTTTTGTCATGCGACAATTACAAAAAAGTATTATTGAACTCAATAGAGCCCCCTGTCACATTTTCTTCTTCTTGTTTTTCTTCTTCTTTTGTGACAGTGTGGGGAAGTAATGGAGTCCGGAACCAGAAGATGATGGGCTGTGCCTCCAAGAGCATGTGTGGAGATCCGCCGTCCCTCCTGAGAAAGTTACATTATTTTTGGGATTGGACTGTGTCCAGAGAGGATGAAATAAGATGCTGTGAAGGTGACTTGTGCAACAGTGCCACAAACACTGAGTTTTAACCGCTTGTTCCTGGATTGATTGATTGATTGATTGATTGATTGATTGATTGATTGATTGATTGATTGATTGATTGATTGATTGATTGATTGATTTAATTGCGACCGTCAGGTCGCAGTTACTATCAAAACCTCCACCGGCTGTCTGTCAGTCAGTCAGTCAGTCAGTCAGTCAGTCAGTCTGTCTGTCTGTCTGTCTGTCTGTCTGTCTGTCTGTCTGTCTGTCTGTCTGTCTGTCTGTCTGTCTGTCTGTTTGTATCTCCGTCACGTCACGTCACGTCACGTCACATCACGTCACGTCACGTCACACTTTTCTCCTACTCATATCTCCGCCACCGTTGCCCCGATCCATGCCAAACTTTGCACACACACTCCTTGGCTGCCAAACCACAACCTCATTTCTCACATGCCCCTCTTCTATCGCCACCATGAGGCCGATTCTTGCAAAACACATTTTTGGACACTGCTCACACACATTTTGCCCTAAAGTCACGCAAACCGGTGCACAGTATCTCTAAAGTCATGTCATCAACATGCATCGGTCCCATCTACCACCACCATCAGGCCGACTTTTGAAAAACACATTTTTGGACACTGCTCCTACAGATTTTGCCTTAAAATCACGCAAAGCGTTACACAGTATCTCTAAAGTCATGTCATCAACATGGATATGTCCCATATCCCATATTCCCTCCTGATTGGCTACCATTACCTTCTAAAGTTTGTGTATGCAAACTGACGGTCGATCTTCTCCCAATTTAGGGAGTCTTACTGGTACTAGTAGACAGAGACAGACATTTGGGCTAAAATGGGGATGTCCCAAGTGCGGCCCGGGGGCTAAATGCAGGCCAAGGATATAAATTATATATATATATATATATATATATATATATGTTACAGTCAGTTTGGGTAACTCAGTCAGATTGTGGTAAGAGCGCTCGTTTTGTCGTTCACCACACACCAATCACCACCAGATGGCGACAACAGCCATTCACTAGTTTAGGCGCTGACGTCACTCGTTTGCGACTCTCTTTCGTTTATTTACTAGCCTAGCTCGGCAGTGTTTAGCCATTAGCTTACTATGCCTTACTCTAACCCTAACCCTAACCTTAACCTCAGTAAAACTATGACTAACCCTAACCCTAACCCTAACCCTAACCTCCGTGGGGTGAGGCGCTATCATTCCTGCCGACGCTACGTTGTTGTGGCTCAAAGCGACCGCTTGTTCCGCCCCGCGCCGCACGACGAGCGCTCCGTTTCTCGATCTAACAGTTTCTCTATCTAACCGTGACATATATATATATATATATATATATATAGCAGCACCGTCAAACAAGGATATGTTGACAGTCTCATTTTGAAGGGGTCAAAGATTTGTATTCTTTTACCTTGCACGTCTGGTTACATTTGTTAATGTGAAATAAGGCAGAGTTGTTTTGTTCTGTTGTTTGTGTTTTGTTCAGAGCACACACCTGACAAAAGAGCATTGATATTGATGATTACATTTAAAGGGATCCCTGGCTAATACAAAAAAATATGTCTTTATACATTATAATTGTCCTCTATAACCACAATGTGAAATTAAAAACACCTTAATTATTTTATTTCTCAGGCATTTCCCCTATTGAGTGAAACATTTGCTATTTCTAGAAGAAATAATATTATTACATTGTAGTTATAGAGGACAATCATAATGTATTAAGGCATATGTGTCGTGTTAATGCCTCGCGCTGCGAGGCGTTGTGAGCTTGTAGATCAGCTATTTTCAGCAAAGAGCTTTGGTGTAGAGGGGAAAAAGAGCAAGTACAGAGTGAAAGGTCAAGTTTATTAAGTATTGACGGTTCAAGTGGTTAAATATCTGAAAACATAAATTGACATGAATCCAAAATACACTGATGATTGTGCTGTCAAACAATGAAACTATATGGAATCTATGAACAGGTTGTGGGGGTCCCTGCTTCATCTCTCTCTCAACTAAGGGGTCCTTGGCCTGAAAACGTTGAAGACCCCTGCCATACAGTAGGCCTATGACTGAATTACTTTATGTTTCATTCCAAAACAGGGCCAGATCTAGGCATAGACAAGGGGGGGGGGGGCAATGGCCCCCTAAATGCCCTGTCTGCCCCACCAAATATGATGGCATTGAAAAATCTAAAAATGTAAAAATATTAAACTATTTGAAATGTTATGCTACGACTAGGTAGATGGATAGATAAACTGATAAGATATGACAGAGAGATAGATAGAGAGATAGATAGATAGCAGTGGTGGACTGGGCATCTGGCATACCGACTACACAAATGCAGCTAAATAACTGCGTCTGGAGGTTCTCCCATTCAGAAGAAATTCATGGAAGGAGGTAACAAAAATGAGGGGTGGAGGGGAGCTGGGGAGAGGGGAGTCACTGTCGGGAAAATCGTGCTCTTTCGAACGCCCATCATTTCGACTGGAGGGTTAGCAACTCACTCCACGGAGGTTGTGTTAGGGTGAGGGTTAGAGTCGGGTGTCGAAAAGATGACATGTAGTAACAGCGACACGCTCCCGTCACTGTCATTGTTTACAGTAAACCCACTTACAAGCTTAACACAGCAGGTGGCATTCCTATTCAAAGACGGAAACCTCAGGAATGCACTCCCCATGCAGGAGCCCTCAGTATGCAAAAAGACCCATGTTATCTGTTCTGTTGCTGCATGGAGAATGAAATGTGCTCACATGAGACATGCTGCGAGAGAGACAAAGTCTGCCTTACTTTGTAACTATAGCCAATCAGGAGTGTGATGCCCCACACATTTAGTCTTTCATTAGAGGGGGGGGGGCTGCCTTGCTTAACTGTCTCCTAATAGGTGAGCCGGGTGGGGCCTCATTGGCTTATTGGTCTAATGGCTCATTGGAGAGCACCTGGACACGGTGCCTCCAGGAGTCTATAAAAAGCCAGCCCATGCCATCCTGAAGGAGAGATCCAGAGGAGCCAGACCTGTCTCCACCAGCCCTGTTGTATTATGTTCTGTTAGTTCTAGCTTTACTTTACATCCAACACCCCACACCATGTTCCACCCATCCACATTTACACCACTGATGACTGACTCCACACTTAATAGGATCCTTTTGCCCTTATGTTCTGTTGCTGGCAACTTTATTTAGTTTATTCTGTTAGGTTTTATTTAATAAATACACTTTGTTAAACTTTTGCCATGTCTCCTCTCCCCAATCTTTTGTTATGGCTTGAGCCAGTCATAACAGGAGGAACTCACGAATCTGGAGCTACAAATGTGAAGAGCTAGTGCACGACCCTAGACCATCCCCACCTTGTTTTAACGTGGTTGGATTGTGTCTAGCTGAGCTAGGCCAGGTCAACCCCACCCTGTAAAACAACACATTACACATACGCCTACAAGTGTGATGCTGTAGCCTGATGCAGGTGTAAGACCTGTTGTTTGTATTGTGTTATAGGGTGTGCCAAATGTAGTTCTAAGAGCGGCCATTTCTTGGGTAAACACAGCCATACACAGGTGTTCTGATTAGACTATAGCATTAGTTCTATGCAATCAAACAATTGAAACACCTGTGTTTTGACCAAAGAAATGGCCGCTAAGGACTACAATGACGTAGCCGCTGGCACACTATAGATATACGTGTGCCAAAATGCGTAGTTTTCTATGCATTTCGGGTGTTTTAGGGGGGTTGTCCTCCATTTTATTTCCGCCAGTGGCGTGGGCTGGAGGTCACCTCCCGATCATTTCTTCCTGCCCCACCTAGTGCTAAAGGCTAGACCCGGCCCTTTTCCAAAATGTCTATTCCTTCAAAATAATATTTCTCTTTCAATTGACTCTTCAAAAACATTTCAATATGAAATCATTAGTCATTGTTAATGACCACAATGCCATGTTTATTAGAGCTATAATAAACATAAAGTGTGTGTTATTTTTACATAAAAAAGCTGCACAGTTTAGACAAAAATGCCACTCAGAAACCATATTGCAATTTACATTGCATTTTCTAGGGATGCATTTATTGATCAGTCAAGAAAAGACAGAAATGTATGAGAAACTGTAATCACCCAATAGACTAAAAGTACAATGACAACACATTGTATCCAAACACCATGATGATTAAAGGGTTAAAATGTCATTATAAGTGCAGCTACCAGCTTCCTGGTGGACCAGAATGAGTTACTGAAACAAAGCTATTAAAGGAGTAGTTCACCCTCAAAATGACTTTTTTTCTATTGATCACTCACGCCATGGAGACTCGAGTTTTTTTTTTTTTTTGTATTATTTTTTTTTTTACTTAGGAATGTGACAAAAAACAAAACATACGATTGAACTCAAATCTCCATGCTTGAGTAATGAAGAGGAAAAAGTCATTTTGGGGGTGAACTACTCCTTTAAACATGGAGAGTATCTGTGTCATTACCAGCAAAAGTAGTTAATGGTGTCAAAATAATTGTAACCACTTTAGCCATATTATGTTATACTTTGGCTGTTCAAAAAATAGCAGATATACAAGCCCATAGCGTGCCACTTCGAGCCGCACTATGAGCTTGTAGAAAGAATAAATCATGAACATTTGTGCAAATCTTTTAATATTTTAAAGCAAACTTTTTGTTTTTAAGTGGTGCTAACAGCTCCTAAATATGGCTTTGTCTGTTTGTACGGTCAGGGTCACAATTGGCCAAGCTTCACAGGATGCTTTAACTTGCAATGCTCACTTCACACTGGGTGTGATTTTAAACTCAAATCTTTGCTTCTGGGGGTCCCTTAAATATTTTGAGATTTAATGTTGGGGGTCCTTGACATGAGGAAGCTTGAGAAGCACTGATATAACAACGTAGGTTTTTTTCAGAAAACTAGATTCATGAAGAATGAGAAACAGAAGGTGAATCTGGGACAGCCGTTGTTACGTGTGGGACAGCTGGTGGTACAGTAGACCCCCAGCAGCAGCCCCATGCTGATGAACAGCTCACATCAACGGCGTCTGCAGTACTGGAATTTCCAGCGACGATCCCTGCCATTTAGAAAGAAAGAAAGAAAGAAAGAAAGAAAGAAAGAAAGAAAGAAAGACATATCCTACTATTGCTGTCCACAGTCTCATGAATTACAAGAAAAACACCTAAATGGGGTCCGTTTTGAAATAATACAAGTTTAGAATTAATAACAAATAACTATTTAAACCTATTGTTCATTTGTCATAAAACAGCTACAATTACACTTTAAAGCTACAGTATGATAATAGGTTAATAATACTCTTTCCTCTCTCTCAACATTATTTTCAAGTGAGAGAAAATCATATCCTCATTGCTCAACAGTACTATCCTGCACTAGTACTATCACAAACATTGTTTGGTTAGGAGTGGTATTGAGGAAGAAAGGTTATCTGGCATTGCGTTACCACACCAGTAAGCCTCTAAAAGGGGGAGTTTGCCTGCCATCCAGTGCTGGCAATGAAATACTACAGTATAGGCTATCCACCAACAATGAACGTCTATATCCACCTACAATTAAACTGTATACTAAAATGAAGCCCTTTCAAAATAAAGAAAATAATCATCCCACAAGTTAAGAACCACTGGTCAATTGGTTGTGGATATTTCCCAAACTTAAAACCTTAACCCATTAAGACCTTATACTTTAGCTATTGGAAAATAGCATATATACAAGCTCACAGCACGGCACCAAGTGCAACTATGAGCTTGTAGATCTGCTTTTTTTTTTTTTTTTTTTTTTTTTGAAAAAGAATGAAAATGTGTTCAAGATGAAAAAAGTTTGAGAACCACTGACATACAAGCTCAAAGTGTGGCAACCGGTGCCGTGCTGTTAGCTTGAATATCAGCAATTTTTTAAATAGTTATAGCATAAATATTATGGTTAAAATAATAACGCGTAATAGTGTGTTCCTGAGAACATAAGTCAAGCCAGCATGGCTGTGACCAGGGGCATCACAAGGGGGGGGGGGGGGGGGGGGGGGGGGAGTGGGACTGAGTTACCAGGGCCCAAGGTGGAGGGGCCTTAGTAGCAGATATATAAGATATACAAGCAGATATATCCGCTATTTTTGAGCGGTGGTCACAACGCTCCTATACGTGGCCGTGTGTGTGGGTCTGTCTGTCTGTCTGTCTGTCTGTCTGTCTGTATGCGTGTCTGTCTGTATGGTGTATGTAGCCTGTATGTAGTACCTTTTGTGACCACACATGTTAAGGGAGGGGCGCTGTTGTTCAGGCCAGGCCAGGCCAGACACCCACCCACCCACACACACACACACACACACACACACACACACACACACACACACACACAATATATATATATTTGTTTTGCTGTTGCGCAGCCTCCACGACCACCGCTCAGTTCACACGGGTGTGATTTTGTTCAATAGTTGAAGCATAAAATAATGCGTAATAATGCGTTCCCAGTCTAAATGGGTTAAATCCCCTCCCCCAATGAAGAACATTCATGGGGGGCCCGCAGTGAATCCTTGTACCCAGGGCCCAGAATTAGGTGCGACACCCCTGGCTGTGAATGAATGTACTCACTCTTTGTCATTGCGATGGTAGCTGTCGACCCCGGTCAGGTAGTAGTTGGATCCAGGGAGCTGCCAGTAGAACCACTCATCCCAGTAGTTGACTCTGGGTGTCCAACGGCATTCAGTCAGTCTCAACTGGGAGGAACGGCAGCATCTATACTTCCAACTGAATTATATAGAATAGGGAAAATTGTAATCCTTTTTTAAAGTTTTAAACCCATACATTATTATCTGTTGTAGGGGGAGAGTAGGGTAAACCGAGACACTTTTTACATTAGCTCCCCTCTAGGCAAACTAAAAGATATATCTGTATAAATGTACACATTTCCCAGTAATTTGGGACGTTTCCTAACCATGGAAGTTATCAGAATGTATTCAAGACAAAAGGCAGTGAAAATATATATATATTTTTAAAAGTGGTCTTGTGTCTCACACCGGGGTAAACTGAGACAGACCAGAGAAATCAAGGGGATAAAGTGATCCACTTACTTTTTTCACTTTAAAACTACCATAAAAACACATATGGGCAAACTTACCAAACTTTTCTCAGTTGATCCTTAGGTAATTCTTCCTGTAGAATCCATTTCTGCAAAGTATATTGTTGTATTGTGCATAACTACTGAGATAATTAGCTCATATGCTAATTATCTCATTAATTATGCACAATACAAAAAATGTATATTGCAGAAATGGATTCTACAGGGGAAAATACATAATAATCTATTGAGAAAAGTTTGGTACACCTTTAATCAGGTTTTTACAGCTGTCTATCATGTTGGGTATAGTGTCTCGCTTTACCCCTAAGCAATTGCCTCACTTTACCCCTATTCACTTCAGCTAGCATGGATTTATAAGTTGGTAGTTCATCAACATGTATGATATAAAATGTTCTCCCTGCATCAATTTGCTTTGGCACAACAACTGATTATGTTGACAGCAAGAAAATCTACCTTTACATGTAAAATATATTTTGTGAAAAAAGTATGTTTTCCACAGCACTATCAAGTCCTCTCCTTCGTGGTAAGGGGGAAATTCAAGGGGCTTGAAAATATAATGGTCACATGACCACAAATGTGTTCCATTGCCAAGATACAGGGGGTGTCTCAGTTTACCCGGTGTCTCAGTTTACCCCACTCCCCCCCTACGATTACCAATGCCGGTCCAGTGGGCACCTATAAACCTTGTGGGCAGGACAGGGCCAGGGCAGGAAGGCCATCAATTAAAACAATGATTTTAAGTCCACGGTCATAATTACATAAAGGCACTCAGTGACGTCATCAATCATATTAGCTCATTAGATAACCCGATTTACCTATTTCTTTTTAACGACATGCGGTTTTTGACTGCTGTTTGGCTCGGAGATGCTTTTGGGTAGCATAACACTGTGTTGCAGGACTCCGACGGCTCATACAAGCCTTGAAATAAAATCTACCACTGGTCATGTGAGCAGCTCAAACAGGCATTTAGGTAAACAAACAGGCAAACAGGTCACCGTAATGACTGGAAAATCTCGCAGAGGAAAAAACTGTAAAATTAATCAAAAAAATCTTCTTTAAGTAGCATGTGAGAGGTCTAACTAGGAGTTTTTTCATGATTCTGAATACATTGCAAGCATTTGTTTTGCACGAAAAACGTTCCTCGAGCTAAAAACTGGCCCCAAAAAACTGAGCTGACCCCAGAAAAGTGATGACTCATGACTAAACCATAGTTTTGTAGTGTCCGTGTTTAGCCCAAGGAATGTTTTTCGTGCAAAACAAATGCTTGCAATGGATTCAGAATCATGAAAAATCCCTAGTTAGACCCCCTCACATGCTACTTAAAGATGTTTTGGGGGGTATTCTTTTTCCTGTATAGTAAGTGAAGGGACTCAAACTTGAACCCCCTGAAACACTAAGAATAAAATGGGAAACTTTTAACATCTTTTTTGGATGACCCTAAGGATCATGAAAAAAAACCTGAATGATTACTATTGCAATTTATTTTGGGTCAGGCCCTTTTTCAGCTTAGATTTTACTGCAGCCTACTTGTGTAATATTGCTCCATCAAAACAATCTCACCGTCTGTCCTCATCGCGGTTGCTGTGGTAGCTGTACATCCCGGTGATCACGTAGTTGGTGGGACAGCTGAAGTCGATCCGCTCGTCGAAATCGTTGACGTAGCCTGTCCAGTAGCAATAGTCGAGGCTCACGCCGGCACTCCTGCAACCGATGTCCCATTTGCGATCCTCTTTATCGTTGTCGTGTTTGCTTGAATACAAAAACGTGGAATGGATCAATCGTATGATACAGTATTTGCATGTGTGTGTGTGTGTGTGTGTGTGTGTGTGTGTGTGTGTGTGTGTGTGTGTGTGTGTGTGTGTGTGTGTGTGTGTGTGTGGTGTGACCTGTATAACTCTAAGTTTTTTTTTTTACACAAGCAAAACCAATAGATCTACAAGCTCACAAGTTAGGCCATGAGTCTCATTTGGGGGGAAATAAGTGAAAGTGAGTGTGCTTGTGTGTGTGTGTGAGTTTTATAACTATTGAACCAATGAAAAGCATTAAAGGGATATTTCACTAAAATAAAAACAAAAAAGTCATTTTATTGTCTAATGAGGCTTTTGAGAACACCCTAGAGCAGGGGTCTTCAGCGTTTTCAGGACCCCTTAGTCGAGAGAGAGATGAAGCAGGGACCCCCACAACCCATAGATACCATATAGTTTCATCGTTTGATAGCACAATCATCAGCGTATTTTGGGTTCATGTAAATTAGTGTTTTCAGATATTTAACCACTTGAACCGTCAATACTTAATAAACTTGACCCTTCACTCTGTACCTAGTCTGCTCTTTTTCCCCTCTACACAAAACCAAAAGCCAAAAATAGCCGATCTACAAGCTCACAACGCCTCGCGCTGCAAGGTATTGTGAGCTTGTAGATCTGCTATTTTTGTCTAAAGTTCTCAGAATATGGACGCTAGGGTTCAAGTGGTTAATATAGAAAAGGAGAAAAAAAGCTTCTATCACACAAAGACTTGGAGGACCCCCTGTAGTAACTCTGAGGACCCCCTAGGGGTCCCGGACCCCCTGTTGAAGACCCCTTGCCTAGAGAGATTTTATTTGCTTGATATTTAAATATTTGATATTCCATTTATCAGTCACACCCCCTTCCTATACAAACCCATTGTAACATCAAACTCCATTTTAACCATGATGAAGTAAATTAAAACACCCGTACTTCTTTCTGGTGACTCCTGAAGCACTCCTAATACGTGAGCTGGACGTGTTTTTCAATAACCTTTTCCATAATTCATTTTTTCTTTGGAAAATGGAAAAATGCAAAACAATAAAAAAAGGAGAAAAAAAAGAAGAAAAAAAAAGCCTGATTAGATCATAAAATGACCATAGACGGTATATGTTGCTAATTCACTCAAAATGACCATTTCCTCTTTTCTTTTTAAATGAAATATCCCTTTAACAAGAGTTTGTGGTTGGATATTAAATACATTGGGGCAATTGGAACACAAGTTATTATATTTTTATAAGGTTTCCATCTGCCAAGGTGTGTGTTGTTGTCGCTAATTCACTCCTGTGTTTCGTTACCTTTCAATGGAGTAAACAACTTCGCCACTGGGACACGGGCGATGCAAAGGCCCATCCCAGCTGTTGTCCCACGCACACACCCTCCCTCCAACTGGAAATAAACACGCAGACATGCATGCGTGCGCACACACACACACACACACACACACACACACACACACACACACACACACACACACACACACACACACACACACACACACACACACACACAGCAACCAAGCAAACAGGGAATAGAGAAGAGGAAAAGAATATAAAACAACAAACAAACAAAGGTTTTTGGGGAATTGTGTCATTAAAGAAGTGACATTAAGTTCCCTAGTCAGTCAGAACATCCTTCAATCTGTTCTTGTATAAATTAAGTGAAGAAAGTTGTCTAATAATTTACTCCAAGTATCTCGGGGTCTTGTTCATGAATGAGAGAAAGGGAAAGACGGAGAAGGAGATCAGCCAGAGAATCGGAGCAGCAGGAGCGGTTTTGCAGTCGCTAAATCGCACTGTTGTGAAGAAAAAAGATTTGAGCCGGAAGGCAAAGCTCTCTGTCTACCGAGCAATCTTCATTCCTACTCTCACCTATGGTCATGAAGTGTGGGTCATGACCGAAAGTATAAGGTCACAGGTGCAAGCGGCTGAAATGGGTTTCCTCAGACGGGTGGCTGGTATCTCCCTTAGAGATAGGGTGAGAAGTTCAGTCACCCGAGAGAGACTTGGAGTAGAACCGCTGCTCCTACACTTGGAAAATAGTCAGCTTAGGTGGTTCGGGCATCTAGTACGGATGCCCCCCGAGCGCCTTCCTAGGAAGGTCCTCGATGCACGTCCCACTGGGAGGAGACCCCGTGGCAGACCAAAGACCAGGTGGAAGGATTACATCTCCAAACTGGCTTGGGAACGCCTCGGTATACTCCCTGAGGGAGTGTAGGAAATCTGGAAGTCTCAGTAGGAACTGTTACCCCCGCGACCCGATTCCGGATAAGCGGTTGAAGATGGATGGATGGATGGATAATCTAATTCATAATTCATTGTTCTTACCTGCCAGAAGCATCACAATCAAAGGCAGGGACAGCATCTTGTCATCTGCTCCTCTCCGGAGAGAATGTTGGAACAGCCAGCGAACGTGGCAATAAATATACCTTTGTAAACCAGGAAACAGCGTGTGAGCACGTGTCACAGGTGCCACGTCTTAACGTTTTCCTTGAAAATACAGTTTTTTTCATTCCTCATACCATTGTAGCACACAATGGGTTTATTCAGAAGAAGAACGTGTTTGCCAAGGACATTAAGCACAGAGAGAAGGAAAACTTTAAAAAAAACACATCGGTTTTGGCAAGAGATAGTTTGTTCTTCGTAGTGATACATGATACTAAACAGGAAAAAGGTGTGCATTCGATCGAGAAACCGAAATGGATTCCGAGACGGAAAAGGCTCTGTGGCCAAGCTCGATTTCTTAATCAATAGACAAAGGTGTTGAAACTACTCAAGGCCTAATGGTGCCCTGAAGTCCTATGGACAGTATGGACAGTAAGACAGTGCTTTCTGTAGAGGCCGGACGTGACCGGACGCCGTCAGGCCAATATATTTCCCACGTGCACGCGCAGGAACGGCAGGGAACAGTGCTTGCTGTTACCATATCAGAGCATGGGTATTCAACTGGCGGCCCGCGGGCCAAATGCGGAGACTAATGAACGTTATAGGTATGGTTTGCGCGATATGAAACGTGAGCTTCATCTTACCATAATTACAGTAATCCCTAATCATATTCCATCATATTCAAGTGAAGAGACTCGAGTCAGAGCACTGCAGCAGAGTGGAGTGTGTGTGTCTGCGACCCACCTGATCCTCGTTGAGCATCGTTAAAGCATCAGAGAAGGCAATTGTGTGTGCACTGTCAATATGGTCGACATCTACTCTAAGATAGCATCAAAGCCAGGTTGGCCATCGCTAGTGTGATGTAGTTAGCACTAGGTTTTAAACAAGAAAGCATGTGTAGTTGTCAACTTGTTGAACAGAAATTAAGCACATTAACATGAAAAGTATTCTACTTGAAAAGTAAAGTAGTAAAGTGTTCATTAGATTAATAGCTGGGGGGGGTGGATACGTTAGTGTGGCCCCCGGCCCCTTGGGTTTCTGTCAATGTGGCCCCCTGGACAATTTTGTTGAATATGCGCCGGCCCCCACCTTCACGTAATGCGGCCCAAAGGTTAATACCGGAAATTCCGGAATGCTGATATATTATTGATTTCAGCAGTTATAATTCCAAACATGACCTGCTTTAATTCCATCAGTCTATATTAGTAGCTTAATGACTAGTATAGTAGTATTAAAATGTATTTTTTGTATTTCCAATGTATTTGTATTTAAGTTAACATGAGTATATAATTAAATGTGTTTGAAATTAAATCAAAATGTTACATTTCAGGATTCCAAATCAAATTAACAACAACATTATTCAGGATTCCAATTCAAAATAAGCAAAAAATAGCCGATCTACAAGCTCAAAACGCATTGCAGCGCAATGCGTTTTGATACTAGAAGGACAAAGTAGGACGTAGCAATATGCAATGTGGCCCTCTAGAGTGAAGGTGGAAATATAGTTGCCCTCACCATCATCAAAGTTGCCCACCCCTGCCTTAGAGTTATAGGCTATACGAGTGACGATGCGCCATAGCCTATCTAATCAAATGGCTATTTGCATAACAAGTTTACCAGTGAGTGGTGGGCTTGCGCATCCCCCATAGATCCACAAGTCTATTCATATGGATAGGCTACTTTAACATCTAGGCTATACACTGTAGGTCAGTGTTTCTCAACCCTTTTTCTGCATGGGCACACTTTTCATGTCCCAAGAATCCATGGGCACAGCAACATAATACGGGGGTGTAAATATCGTCACTGTCGGGAAGAAACCTTGTTTCTTCGCAAAGCAAAGCCCTGCTTCATCATACAAGGCTGTCGCACAACAGTAGTGAAAACAGCAGATCTACTTGTAGATCGGCTGTTTTCACTAGTTTAAATCATTTTAAAAATGATACATACAATACTGGCTTTCAGGCAGTTTCAAGGGGCACACTTGACCCTTCTCAGGGGCACACCAAAGGTCCCCAGGCACAGTGGTTGAGAAACAATGCTGTAGGTTTCCAGTAGTGACTGTAGGTGCATTGTGCGTGCGTCCTCCTAGTCTACATGCATGGCTCCATTACTATGGTAGGTACTGTTTAAGAAGCAAACTTTTGGTTTCTTTACTGCAGCGCAGTATTTGTTATGTAGGCGCACGGCGCACGCACTGGGGCATTAACAACTTTTTGCAAGTCGACTCGACTCAGTAAAAATTTGAGTTGAAGTCGACTTTATCCTTTGATGACGTCATCACATCACACACGACCCCCCAGATGGGGTCCCCAGATGATTAACTTAATGTGAAACATTGTTTTCTCACTCAACAGTAAACAAAACAACATAACGTTTAAGTGTATAGAGGGTATCTGCACATTTAAGTGGCAATTTAAGGACTTTTTAATATCTCTAAAACAACAAATTAAACATTAGACAAATTGTCAAATGGCAGAAATTGTGAAAATAGCCGATCTACATGCTCACAACGCCTTGCAGCGCAAGGCGTTGTGAGCATGTAGATCTGCTATTTTCACAATAGTATTTATTTATTTTTATTTTTTTCTTCGACTTTCGACTTTCTCTGCTGGGAGTCGACTTGTGTAATGAAGTCGACTTGTCGACTTTATCGTTAATGCCCTAGCACGCACACATCTCAAGGCACACGTGCATGTGACGTCAATAAATGACCGTTCGCCCTGAAAAGAAAACACCAAAGCACCACTGCCTGGACACTAGCGCGACGGTGTGTGTGACACACATGGTCCCCGGGGGCACACATGGTGGTGTGGCTACTCTGATGGCAGAGCCCTGAACAGTGTTGGTGCCAAGTTTGGTGCAGATCGGAGCAACGGGCAGACACTCTTAATCCACACTAAGTAAGGACATGGTAATACATCAATACATCAACAACATTAATACATCAAATGCATAGAATTAGTCATCTAAAAAACAAGAACCTACTGAATAAAATGCAAAACGATCAAAAACAGACGCTATACACACGATAGCCTCGCTGTACGATAGGGTGTCAGGTCAAAAATGGTCGAAAATGTGTGTGTGTGTGTGTGCGTGCGTGCGTGCGTGCGTGCGTGCGTGCGTGCGTGCGTGCGACTCCCATGTCCTGCATAAACTAACGCTGAAGCTTCATGTACAGTATACCAACATTATACATTTTTTATAATATTGGATTTAGAAGGCTTTTTTTTAATCGGCCTCAGTCTTAAATGGGTTGAACAAAAATCATATGACTTGGCAGCAGGGCTACAGAACAGGATGGACTCTACATGTTAACTGGTTCTCTCTGTAACCTAAAAACAAAACAAAGCACAGACTGCAAAGTAAAGCCAAAAAAACAACTACTACATCCTGGTCAGCCGTGCCAACAAAATATTCCACTCCGAGTTCTGCATAAGTAACTGATCATTCCCTCCTAACACCTCTGCTGCTGCTAGACTCTTTCCACACCGTCGACAAAAACATCACAAAACCTCGCCTCTTTTTGGCATATCTGCCACTTGAATTAAGGTGAATTGATTCATTGACATGAAGAAGGGCCTGTAAGCTACCTTTGTGGTTTTGTTACATTTACAACCCACCATACAATGCTTTGTTTTCAAGCGTTGCCCGCCAAACGTCAGTAGTCTTTCAAAGTTTAATGTGTATGGCAAAAAAAGAACCTGAAAACCTATAAATTCCATACAGAATGGGAGGAACACTTTTCATCCGCCCCACTATTTCCCATTCCAAGTGAAGCCTCTGCCACTATTCCAGAGTCCGCTCAGGTAAAAAGCAATGGGTTTAAACATTTTTTTTTTTTTTCATGGGTAGATCTTGTTGAGCTGGTCATAAAGGCTATTTTTGCACGAGGACGAATGGGAGAGGAACAGTGTGTAAAGATTGACAATAGCACAACACAAAGTATGCTACTTGTCGTTACTTGTCGTTAATGCAAGACACCCGTGGATCCGTGGAAGCGGTCAGATCGTGGAGAGCGGGGGGAATTGAAATACCAAATAGTAAATACAAAATCAACTTGACCAACTCAGCTCAGACAAAAATAAACACAAACCTGACCACTGTCCAGTGACAGTCCACTGTTACTTTCAGGGACATGCTGGGCCCCTGATTCAGCCCGGGAAAAAGAGTTGTAAAGGCCCTCATTGCACGCTATAGAGAGAGATCTCTCTCTATACTAGCTTGCTGCTACTCAAAGATTTGCCATTTCAGATCACGACAAGTGACAAGCCAGTGGGCCAATTACTGTACATGAGTTATATTTTGTCGTTGTCGGGTAGAAACCTTGTATGTCCAAAACTGTTTGTTTTGTATTTATCATTTTAAAAATGATTTAAACTAGTGAAAACAGCCGATCTACAAGCACACAACGCCTTGCACCGTGAGGCGTTGTGTGCTTGTAGATCTGCTGTTTTCACTACTTTTGTGCAACGGCCTTGTATGATGAAGCAGGGCTTTGCTTTGCGAAAAAATGTATAAATTTGAAACTTGGAGATAGGAGGTTTCTGCCGACAGTGACGATTTACTTTGTTCGCCCCCCATCCCCCAAAATGGAACGAAGGCCGACATTTTATTTTTATTTTTTTTCCTAATGGCTGGCCTGGACCGGCCGGGAATGAACCGGCCGTTCGGGAGTTGTCCCGCTTTTCCCAATGGCCAGCACGTCCCTGGTTACTGTCCAGTCAGAGACCACGACTCCCAGCTCATATCACAAAAACCTTCCTCCTCTCGCTCGCTCCCGCTCCTCCAGAGAAATCACTGACTGACTCAGCCAGTGGCGTCAGTTCAGCAAAAGCTAAGGTATGGCAACATGCAAGACACCAGTCATGTTGCCAATCCTTAGCAACAGGCATGATGAATTTATTTTAAGAAGTCAATGTTATTATTTCCCCCTGTAGCCAAGGTATGGTAGCTGCCATACCAATTGACGCCTCTGTACTCCTCTGCCTTGCGTCCGTCGGTGCGTTCTGCTCCGTGTCGCAGTTAGCAAGAATAATTCTTGTGAAACATGCTCCATGTAGGCTAAATGACATTCCAACCTACATCTTCCAGGTGGCTTTTGTTGGCGTTTCACCTCGCTAAAAAACCTCCATGATTTTCAACTTCAGCAAATGGGCTGCGCTGCGGGACTCATTCAATATGCGAACAGACGATAATATTATGGATTTGGGAGCGTAGCCTAATTACAATGCATGTCTCATTAAAAACAATATATATTTTATGGTTGTCATGTAAACACACCAACCCTAAGGATAAAACAAACCAATACGAGGTGTACAGTATCTGTGTAACAAGGGCCTTAGTAGTCAAGTCAAAAAAGAGAGGGTCTGTTTGGGACCCCTAGGGCCTAGGGGGTCCTTAGATTTACAGTAGGATAAACAAATTAAACAATATGACTTGACAGCAGGGTGAGAGAACAGGATGGACTCTGATATGATATAGTACTTTATTGTCAGTTCACACTGAAATTTGTCTTACGACACAGCAGTCATGTATTCAAAACATATATACAAACATTTGTAACACATCAAGGCATACGTGACACGCTGAGTCGCGGTGCAGCCCCTGTACCAGCGCACCAATACACTCTACACTAGGGCATTAACGAAAAAGGCGTTCTGAGCATGTAGATCTACTATTTTCACAATGTCTGCCTCTATATACGTATTTGACAATTTGGACAATGTTTAATTTGAACTTTATGTTGGTTTGTTTACAGTTGAGCGAGAAAACAATGTTTCACATTAAGTAATTGGGGGGGGGGGGGTCGTGTGTGATGTGATGACGTCATCAAACGATAAAGTCTGACTTCAACTCAACTTTTTACTGAGTCGATTCGACTTGCAAAAATCACAAGTCGTTAATGCCCTACTGTACATGTCAACTGGTAATCCTTCTATCCCTTATCTAACCTAAAAATCTAACCAAACAAAAAAGCCAGAGACAGAAAGTACAGTGAAGCCAAAAACAACAACATCCTGGTCAGCCGTGCCAACACAATATTCTGCAAGTTTTGCACGAGCAACAGATTATTTCCTCGTAACACCTCTGCTGTTGGCACCCAGACTCACTTAGGCGTATATACTTTGTACTTGATTCATAGGATCTTGTGCTTTATAGCAGGGGTTCTCAACACCCCACATGATTCCCGGGGCTCCCCAGAAGACAGTGAAGTGTTCATTTTTAAGACCTAAAAAAGGGAGAAATAGGTTTTCAACCTTTTTCATATAATTATTTATCCATTATTTATTCCAGTGGTTCTCAACCTGTGGGTCGGTACCCCCAGGAGGGTCCCCAAATTATTTTGGGGGGTCCCCAGATGATTAGCTTAATGTGTAACATTGTTTTCTCAAACCAAACATAAAGTTTAAGATGCACAGAAATACACAGTATTATGCCAAAACACAGACACATAGTCACCCCCACTTACACTCCCCTTCCGAAGCCCCATTCCGAACCCTCCACCCCCCCCCCCCTCCCCTGATGCATAGAAATACAAGGAATCATGTACAAACACAGATACACAATCCCCAAACCCCTTCCACCCCTCCCCCCTCCAACCCCCCTCACCTCACCCTTACCCCCTCCCCTCCAAACCCCCCAACCCAACCCCACCTCCCTCCCACCACCCCCTCTCCCCCCGCCACCCCAGATGCACAGAAATAAAAGAAAGCATGTATACTAACTCAGACACACAGTCACCTCCCCCCCCTCCCCCCTCCTATCGCCCTCACCCCTCCCCTCCTCACCCCTCACCCTCACCCCTCACTTATCTGAAGTTTTCCTTGACTGTAATGTATCTTAGGGGAAATTTTACATTATTTTATAAACATAAGGTGCTGTAAAGTAACACTGTAATTCAGGGGTGCTGTGGATGAAAATGTTGTTTACAGGTGTGCCCTGAGACCAAAGTGTTTGAAAACCTCTGTCCTAGTGTATACGTTCAAGTGTATATTCATATGTGACGTTCATGTGTGTTCACATGTGTGTTCAGCTCTATGTGAGAATGATGTCCTGTTCTTTAACCACAAGTATTCAATTAATGGGCATGTTGGGGAGAAAAAAAAAAGTTCATAAAAACATTGTCTTTAATTTTTTCCTATAAGCATGAGCAATATTGCCCAGTATTAAATAAAGTAGTTTTTTTTTTTTAAATGAATTTCAGCTAAATCAGTAAAAACACCTAGCTCTTTCAGTGTTTAATGTGATATAGCAAAGCAGAAATGCAAACATTTACCATATACCTGTATATCCTATGATTTGTTTGGAATCACAACTAGACACCATGAGTCCTACAAAAATCAGGTTTAGAAAAAATGTTGTTCGGGCGCTGGTGGAGCCAGCACGATAAAAAGCAAGAAAAACTAAAAGGTGCAACTAAGACAAATTTGTTAAAGGTGCATTCCGTATCTTTTATTATGTCCTACCCAGGATTTCCATTGGGTAAACTCTGAATAAATGAAAACTATAGCCTATAGCCTCTAAAACACAAAACAAAAGCTAGATATGAATGGGGAAATGCACTTCTGCACCCTGTATAGATGGATTACTCAATCTATATCAGTACCCTGATCAGAACACTGCAAACTATTTAGGCCTATTAGCGTTATAACAGTCAACACTGAGTTAAGCTAACATAGGTAATACGTACGTACATGACACTTGCATACATGTACAGTATACAAACATACAGTGTGAACTAAGGACAGGAATTGTGTAAATTCCCTGTTAGGAACAGACACAGGTCACAGCTAATGGGGAACTGAAAGTGACACAAGGGTGACACCTGGTGGTCATTCCAGTGATTCACACCTCCTCCTCCTCCTCCTTCTTCTTCTTCTTCTTCTTCTTCTTCTTCTTCTTCTTCTTCTTCTTCTTCTTATTGCAGTAGTAGTATAACAGTGTACTGTAGTATGACAGTTGATTTTCTTTTCTGTACGAAATCTGTCATGGCATGCAGGGCCGGTTCTAGAATTCTGCTGGCCCTAAGCTAGATTTCTTTTGGTGCCCCCCAAAACCATGGATGAAAGTGGCTTGGAGTTCTTGCATGAACTCCTGGAGTTGAAAATCAGGGACATCTCTTGAACGCGGCTGAATAAAAATCATGACATGAAAATGAATGATAGTGATCCACAGATAAGCCCTAATCATTTTGATGTCTGATGTTTTTGTTTAATCTGTTAAAAAGACCTACAGTAGCAAGTTCACACTTTTGAGTGTTACTTGCATAATATCCTATGTAAACCACACTTCACACCCAAATATGTCTGAGAAACGTTAACATTTCCTTCTTCTGCTGCGTGTTTTTAAAGTGTTGTGAGTAGCCTACTGAAAACTTAATTTGATATTTTCGTGCCCTCTGGTTTTAACAAGAAACATGGAGACTGCCATGCTCGACTGAAACGTGTTCAGACTTATGAGGATGAGAAAGCAAAGCAACCTAACCTACAGACATGAGAGCAAAGTGGAGAGCAACTGTGGTTCAACAAGACCGCCTCAGATTATTTTACTATGCATTGTAACGTTGTATTTACATGTTTTTTTTATAGGATAGTTGTATGTGTTTCTTATATGGACCCCAGGAGGATTAGCTGTTGCTCCAACATCAGCTAATGGGGGTCCATTAAATCCCCTACATGAGGCCGATGTATCCTTGAATTTCAAACATTCCTATAACTAATCACTGTATTTTACTCCATAGTAGGATAGGCATCCACAAGCTTTCAGCTTCCGCCTATTCCTTTTGATCACATGTAACAATGACTAAGTGGATGTGAGGGATCAAATAAGCTAAAATAAACTAAAATTAACTAAACTAAACTAAACTAAACTACAATATGTGCACCTGCACCTGATGGAGGCACCTGATGTCACAGGTTAAACTGCATGCTACACAGGGACTAGGGAGTCAGTCGCTGCCAATGAAATTAGTGCTGAATTGTCAGATGTCATGAAAGCTGTGAAGAAGCTGTGAAGAACACACTGCTCTACTTCACCATTCTGAGGCTTGATGGATTTTACATTGTCACACATTTTTAAGTTATGTATTTTTACTTCTCCAAATTGACTGCACAGAGCTGGCTGACAATTTCAATGATAATGTCTGGGTTGTGAGCTGCACAGAATGTTAAGGTTCTATGCAAGGCTACATTCTTATTTAATATTCTAAATTCTTTCACAAACCCTCGTGACGATCTTCTCATTACCCCTTCTTCCATCCTCTGCGCCAATTTTCAAAAATTCTTTATAGAAAAAATCTCAACCCTTAGATTAGCTCATATCTCCACCTCTGACCTTGCACCCCCTCCGTGCCCCCCACAAGCCACTAGATCATTTCTCACCTATAACCCTGTCCTCCCTCATTGACATAATTATGCACCTCTGACCCACAAATTGTCCTTCTGATAGTATTCCCTCTCGGCTTTTAAAGGAAGTCTCCGGTACTGTTGGCCCAAGCATCCTCTCATTAATTAACTGCTGCCTCACCTCTGGATGCGTCCAGCTGCTTTTAAGCATGCCGTAGTACACCCCCTCATTAAAAAGAAAAGTCTCGACCCATCTATTCTTTCTAATTTTAGGCCAATCTCCCAGTTACCGTTCTTGTCAAAGGTTCTGGAGAAGGTCGTCTACACTCAACTACAATCATTTCTACTCACCAATAACTTACATGAACAATTCCAATCCGGTTTCAAACCAGGCCACAGCACTGAGACAGCTCTCCTCAAGGTTTTTAATGATCTGATTTTAACAGTTGATTCCGGAAACCCTGCCATTCTTGTTCTTCTCGACTTATCGGCTGCTTTCGACACCATTGAACACCATATTCTCATACATAGACTTCAACATTATCTCGGCATCACAGGTGCGGCACTATCTTGGTTCGAGTCCTACTTGGCAAACAGGACCTTCTCTGTCCATTTGGGGGATTTCTCCTCGCCTAAGGCCCCCCTAACATGTGGTGTCCCCCAAGGCTCTATCTTAGGTCCATTACTCTTCCTATTATATATGCTGCCGCTAGGGTCTATTTTTAACAAACACAACATCTCATTTCATTCCTACGCCGATGATGTCCAGATCTATTTACCCATCAAAACAAATTCCATTAACTCCTTTCAGTCTCTGCTCGCCTGCGTAGATGATGTTAAAACTTGGATGGACACAAACTTCTTGACCCTAAATGAAAATAAAACTGAAATCGTACTATTTGGCCTTGACACTAATTCACCCTGCACTATCCCAGACTCTCTCTCCCCATATATCCGCCCATCTGCCAAAAACTTAGGTGTCATTTTCGATAGTGCCTTTAAATTCACCCAACACATCAGTTCCATTGTAAAAACTAGCTTCTTTCAACTTCGTCTACTGGCCAAAGTTAAACAATATCTCCCCCGTCATCAATTAGAGATGGCTATTCACGCGTTCATCTCAAGTAGACTTGACTACTGCAATTCTTTGTACACTGGTATTGAGCAGACATCACTCAAGCGTCTGCAAATTGTCCAAAATGCAGCAGCCCGCCTTCTCACAGGCACAAAAAGGCGCGACCACATTACCCCTGTCCTCGCCTCCCTCCATTGGCTCCCCGTAAACCTTAGAATTGACTTTAAGACGTATTTATTTATCTATAAATCATTAAATGGGCTGGCTCCAGCCTACTTAGCCGCACTTGTAGAACCCTATACCCCAGCGAGGGCCTTAAGGTCTGCTGACCAGCATCTGTTGGTAGTTCCCACCAACAAATTTAAAAAGAGTAGGGGTGACCGTTCCTTCACAGCCACAGTCCCTCGGCTTTGGAATAGCTTGCCTATCCATATCAGATTGGCACAGTCGATTGGGACTTTTAAAACCTTATTAAAAACTTACCTTTTTTCCTTAGCGTTTAATGGCACCTAAATGCTTACATTAAGCATGTCGATATTCTTTCTATTAATAATAATAATAATAATAAACTTTATTTGTATAGCGCTTTTTAAGACAACGTCACAAAGTGCTTGACAGAAAATGCAATAGTGCAATAAGAAAATAAAAATAAAAAAGTAAATCAGCATTATCAATACAACGAAAACATATCAGCAATAGAAAAAGAGAATAAGAAAAAAAAAAAAAAAAAAAAAAATTAGCTTCATGCTGTTGTTTCCCTTGCTTTGCTGTTTGTTGGTTTAAACTGTTTATTTTCTGCTTGCATTGTGTTTGTTTTACCTGTACAGCACTTTGGTTCAGCTCGACTGTTTGTAAACGTGCTATATAAATAAAATTTGATTTGATTTGATTTGATACAAATCAAGCACCATTCACGTTTCTGTATGACAGAATGGAAAAGCATTCTAAGAAATAAGAATATAGAGTATGGGGTCCCTGCTTCATCTCTCTATCAGCTAAGGGGTCCTTGGCTTAAAAGCAGAAATACTTCATCCAGGTGCACAGACCTATCCATACAGTATATCCAGGGCCGAAAATCTCTAAGGGGGTCAAACTCCCCGAAATGCTTAGAAAACTGCATTTTGGCACAGTTGTACTGTACCTAACAAGTAGGTCAGGAGTGGCTTATTGTCGGTATCAGCCGGTAACACGCGGGAGTCTGTCCCCTTTACAATGCGCTAGTCCCCTGGGAGATGGAATGCTGAGGTGGAGCGCCACACCTACCATCAGCTCCCAGTACTTGCCGCACAACGTGCCAAGTCGTGCTACTGCTACTCATACGCTGAGTTGGCGGTGCCCGGAATCGAACCCTTGACCTTGCGGTATAAAGGCGAGAGCTCTACCGACTGAGCTACCCAGGCAAACACTCCCAGCACAACCATCCTCTGATGTGGCCCCCCTAGTGGTTGTGGCCCTAAGCGACCGCTTATATTGCTTATAGCAGAAACCGGCCCTGATGGCATGAACTAAGGCGTGCGTGCGCGTGTGTGCACAATATTAGGCTACATTGTCCATCATCGATTAGAATGACAAAATCAAATGAAAAAAATATAATAATAAATTATAATATAACATCAAGCTAAATGTAATTATTTCCATCCAATTATTTTCCAGAATGAATGAATGAACGAATTAATGAATTAATGAATGAAAGTAATGTCACATAAATAAAAAATGCATTTATTTTCCTATTTATGCACAGTTATTTTCAAATGACCATCACTTTTCTTTCTTTCTTTCTTTCTTTCTTTCTTTCTTTCTTTCTTTGGTTCTCCATTATTACGGTGCAGTGCATTTACGTAAGTCTAACCCTTAGTGGTGCTGGCTACTATACATGTGCTCAGAAGAACCATGCAACCACAGGTGGTTACTGCTTGTTGTGTGTAGGGGGCTATGCAAGAATACACAAGCGCTTGCTCTTTTGCGCAACTTTGGCCCATCCCCCCCACATTAAATCATTCCACAGTCAAGAGGGAGACAGACAGACAGAAAGACATAGGCCTACAGTGTATAAGCCTACTTTTACTGTGTTCGCATTACTAGCAGTGTCAGTTCATATAATCACTGTTATTTACATAATGTTGACCACAATTGCCTACAGTATATTAGTTGGTCAAATATTAGCCCTCCCCACTACCCCACCCTCTGCCTATAGTTTCTGGTAATATTACAGACCACTTGTGTGGTAGGCCTGTGGCAAACATCTAATTTTGACAAAATGTCTACAACAAGATGGCATGGTGACATCACAGACATGATGATAATGATATGCAAATGGTTCATATGTCTGTCAATGAAGAAAGAGGTCTATCATCATAGCAGACATTCAGCAATACAGCAGTGGTTCTCAATCTGTGGGTCGGGACCCCCAGGCGGTCCCTTAATGATTTGTGGGTTGTCCCCAGATGATTGACTGAATGTGCAATATTGTTTTCTTACTCTACAGGAAACAAACCAACATAAAGTTTACATGTATAGATGGGTATCTGGCATCTGCACATTTCTAAAGTGACAATTTAAGAACTTTTTAATGCCTCTAAAATGACAAATTAAACATTCGACAAATTGGCAAATATTATAGGCAGAAAATTGTGAAAATAGCCGATCTACATGCTCATAAGTGAACATGTAGATCTGCTATTTTCACAATACAACCGTGATATACAAAATGTAATGCCTCTTTAGCCCGTTTTCCACTGACATGGCCCAACACCACACCACTCCACACTGCCCACTTGTGCCAGATTTTCCACTACAAGGACCTGGGTAGAGTTGTGTGCAAGTGGTACTAAACGTGGTACTAAAAAGTATCCAATCCAGAGTAGGTCAGAGCTAGGCCAAACAGGGCCAAACACTTCATAATGACTGATCACTCACTGACTTTTCATTTAGACCATCAGGATAGTTGTAATACATGATAATAGATCCTATTGTGTTATAACCACTATCATAATCTATTATAGTGTATTATAATTATCATACATTAATACTTTCTAGTGTATTATAATCACAGTTATAATCCATTATAGTGCATTATAATTAGGATAGTTGTAATACAAATTTATATTGTATTATAATCACAGTTAAAAGGTTCAATTTGTTTCTTACCGATAGAGATACTTTTGTGTAATGGAAAATGTAGATATTTGCATGTGGTGCAGCGGTGTGGTGCAGTGGTTCTCAACCTTTTCAGGTGGCGACCCCCAAAATAATCATATTTTAACTGGGGACCCCCCACCCTGACGAGCACTAACAGTTGAGGAATTATAATTTCACGGTTCTATTGTGAAAATAGCAGATCTACATGCATGTAGATCTGCTATTTTCACCAATGTCTGCCTCTAATATTTGACAATTTGAACCAATATTTAATTTGTCATTTTAGAGGTATTAAAAAGCCCTCAAATTGTCACTTAAGAAATATGCAGAATGCAGATACCCTCTATACACTTAAATGTTATGCTGGTGGCGTGTAAACTGTTGAGTGACAAAACAATGTCGCACATTAATTTAATCATCTGGGGACCCCCCAAAATAATGTAGGGACCCCCTGGGGGTCCCGACCCACAGGTTGAGAACCAGTGGTGTGGTGAAGGAGTGTTGTGTAGTGTGGTGCTAAAATTGCAGTCGAAAAGGGGCTTTTGTGCTTGTCAGAGAGTGTGTGTGTGTGTGTGTGTGTGTGTGTGCGTGTGTGTGTGTGTGTGTGTGTGTGTGTGTGTGTGTGTGTGTGTGTGTGTGTGTGTGTGTGTGTGTGTGTGTGTGCTGTGTGTATGTGTGTGTGTGGGGGAGGGGAGGGGAGCGGGGGCTGGGAGTCCCCAGTTACAACATGATTATTGTGGGGGTCGCAGCCTGAAAAGGTTGAAAACAGCCCCTTTTCCACTGCAAGGTGGAACCAGAACTTTCAGGAACCTGAACCTATTTTTTTTTTTTTTTTGGTTCTGGTTTTGTTTCCATTGCATATGGCCCGGTTCCAGACAAGGTTCCTGGAACCTTTTTTAGGTCCTGCTCCTGAGAGAGAACTTTAGTTCTGGGAACCTATGGGAGGGGCCAGGGACATGCTGGGCCCCTGTTTCAGCCCGGGAAAAAGAGTTGGAGAGGCCCTCATTGAGATCTCTCTCTCTAGCGCTGCTGCTACTTTGCTATTTCAGATCATTACAAGTGACAAGCCAGTGGGCCAATTATGAGTTATATTTCGTCGTTGTCGGGTGGAAACCTTGTATGTCCAAAACCGTTTGTTTTGTATTTATCATTTTAAAAATGATTTAAACTAGTGAAAACAGCCGATCTACAAGCACACAACGCCTCGCACCGCGAGGCGTTGTGTGCTTGTAGATCTGCTGTTTTCACTACTTTTGTGCGACAGCCTTGTATGATGAAGCAGGGCTTTGCTTTGCGAAAAGATTTACAAATTTGAAACTTGGAGATACGAGGTTTCTGCCCGACAGTGACGATTTTGTTGGCCGCCCAGCCCCCAAAATGGAATGAAGGCCGACATTTTATTTTAATTTTTTCCCCCCTAATGGCCGGCCTGGACCGTCCGGGAATGAACCGCCCGTTTGGGAGTTGTCCCGCTTTTCCCAATGGCCAGCACGTCCCTGGGAGAGGCCAACAGCGCTGCTGGTGTTTTTTGTGGGATCTCCCCGGTTAGTTCTGGTTATATTTAGTTTTAGTTTCCCGAAAAGTTTTAGTTTTAGTCTAATTTTAGTCGACTAAATATCATACGTTTTTAGGCGACTACAGTTGATTTAGTCAACTAAAATGTATTTTGGCAAGCCTTGATGGCATCGTAATGAATGATTTTGCACTTGGTTGCGTGCTGAAAATAGCAGATCTACAAGCTCACAGCTTGCAGATCTGCTATTTTCAGCATGCAACACTTGAGAGCAACCAAACAACCAGACTTTCTCCTCCACTAGTCCCTCCCTAACATTTTAGTCTAGTTTTTATTTTGTTGAAGAAATTGTCAATATATTTAGTCTTAGTTTTAGTCATCACAGCTTAGTTTTTATTTCGTTTTTATTTAGTTTTGGTCAGTGAAAAAAAAAACGTAGTCGACAAACATTTTTCGTCATAGTCTTAGTCGACAAAATCAACACTGCTTTGCATGTTCTTGAAAGTTCTTGGTTCTGGAAAGTTCTGGTTCTAGTTCTGGCTTGGCCCTGCAGTGGAAATGGGGCTACCCAGCAAGCACGGTCAGAACCTGGACCAAACGGTGACGGCCAGATCACAGCCCATATGGGAATGATCTTGACGTCATTACCAGGACGTCATATGGACTTTTTTGTTTGACAGGATTTATGTTGGTTGAAATCAGGTGATATTTTAGGCCAAATGAATATCATAACTAGTTAGATATGTCCCAGAATATAACCTTATATGCTCATATTTCAACCCTAACCCTAACCCAACATTACAAACAATAACAATAATCCGGTCAAACTAAAAAGTCCATATGATGTCCTGGTAATGACGTCAAGATCATCCCCATATGGGCTGTAATCTGGCCCCAATGGAGACGTCACTGATTGGTCCAGGTCCTGAAAGTGCTTACTGGGTAACCACTGTCTTAGCAGACACTCTGCAGACACAGTGGAGGAAGGAATGTGTTCATGACCCGTAAAGCTTTGGTGAGAGAGCAAAGCCAGTCAAGCCACATTGTCCACACGTCGCTACCTGCCTGGAGTGGACCCGCCTCTCACTGGACATCCATTACTGGCTGTCTCAGTGGTGGAAAAAGTACTCACATTGTTTTCACTTGAGTAAAAGTATCAACACTGCAAATGCAGAAATACCCTGTTACAAGTAAATGTCTGGATTTCAAAATGTTCTTTAAGTACAAAAGTATTGGCATCAAAATTCACTTAAAAGTACCAAAAGTAGCACGTAGCCTACTCAATATGCAGAATGTCCCTTTTCACACATTTTATAATATAGGCCTATAGCTAAAATGGATACAAAATATCCTTTGAAAATCGCAGATCTACAAGCACACAATGTGTTGCATCGCAACGCATTGTGAGCTTGTAGATTGTCTATTTTCAAATGGCCGAAATGTGTATAGGGCTGAAGTGATTAATCTATGTTTTGTAATAATTATCCAAACGAAACTGGATAGGCCTACTAAAGTCTTCAAATAACTGTAGTGCAGTAAAGGTGCAACGTTTGCCTCTGAGATGGAGTGGAGCAGAAGTGAAAGCAGAGAGAATTGGAAATACTCAAAGTACAAAATACCTCCAGATGTCACTTTAACTTTTGAGTAAATGTACTTTACAACACTGGTGTCAGTCACTTCCTGTGGGGAAGGGCTTTAACCCAGCACAGAGCAGACACTTCTCACTCTCAGAGCTCCAAGATCATGGCGCGCAAGAATAGCTATGAGCTTAATCCACTCATACAGATACAGGACTTGGATTCAAATGTCGGCGGGAAGGGGAGGACTGATTACAACCGCGAGAAGAGCAGGAAGAAGGACATGGTGAGGACTTGGTATCTTTGTTTTGTGATTTGTTTACTGTCTGTCAAGGGTGTGCAGAGTCTGTTATAGCAGGGGCTGACATTTCTAAAAGGGCCTTTTGGTGAAAATCTCGAAAATAGCCGACCTCCAAGCTCACAACGCGTCGCTCTGCGACGCGTTGTGAGCTTGGAGGTCTGCTATTTTCGAGATGCTTGATTTCTACACATTGAGGGCAATTCTTTCAACATGCTGCATTCAATTCCAGGAGTGTTTTGACAAGGCAATTCTCCTGAATGCTGTCTTCAGGTATGACATGGAAAGAGGGCATTTGCATTTCTTTCACCATAGTGAAAACTGCATTCATGGTCTGGAGAGGGCACTTTTTACAGACGGATAAAAGGGCAGGGGCTCAAGCCCCCTTTGATGTCTATGTGTGCACGTGCCTGCTGTGTGTCATATAGAACTTAAACTGTGAGTAGCCTCTCATGAAGTGTTATTTAGAGTTTCTTTATCAAGGTATGGACAAGATTGATGATGATTCAAGAGTGCCTGGAAAACGTCTCTCGATAGAAAGCTATGAAAAACAGGAAAACAACTCAACTTGCAGACAGGGTTTAAAGTAAGGCTTGCCTAGGGCAGGAGCCTACTGTATCTGTTGTTTCTGTAGCGTGAGGCAGCTTGGTGTCAAACTACACCCTCTGGACATGAGGCTAGTATGCAGGGGCGTCACAAGGGGGAGGGGGAAGTGGGACTGAGTTAATAGGGCCCAAGGTGGAGGGGCCTTAATCATTTTATACTTTAGCTATTGACAAACAGCAGATACCGAGTGCCGCGCTGCAAGCTTTTAGATCTGCTATTTTTGAAAAGTTGTGAAAATGTGTGCAAATATTTGTGTATTTTTTAAGCAAACATTTGTAGATCAAATGTTGCTTCTGGGGGGCCCTGGAACTAAATATTTTGAGATGGGGGTCCGTGGTCAAATACATATCATTTTGGGGGTCCTTCACTTGAACATGTTGGAAGCACCACACACATAGAAACGTTTTTCAAAAAACCTTAGAAGGATTTCAAAGACTTGCGAGCTGTGAGCTTGTATATCTGCTATTTTTCAATAGTTATCAAAATATCAAAATCTAAATAATGCGTTCACAGTCTAAACGGGTTAAACCCCCTTCCCCTATGAAGAACATTCATGGGGGGGGCCCACAGTGAATGCTTGCACCCAGGGCCCAGAATTTGGTGCGACACCCCTGGTAGTATGTCTCTGAGATTTACCCCCAATCCAACCCTTGATGCTGAGTGCCAACTAAGCAGGGAGGCATTGGGTCCCATTCTTATGGTATTTGGTGACCCAGCCGGGGGTTTAATGCGGATTCAAGTTATCGGCCGTACAACCACCCCAAACCTCAATACTTTATATTGTTGAGCATTGACCCTAACCCTGAAGGTTCATACATCCCCAAACACACACATTATGTTGTATTTTACACCGTTGTGCAATTGCATCGGCCTCTTTCTCTCTATCTCTATCTGGTGTAGCTACTGTAGTTACAGTCTCTACCTGTGAGTCAGAAGGCACATTAATTGACACAATTCGTCTATGTTGTCCAGATGAAGCTTTTGTTTGTGTGTGAGGCATACAGCACTGTGACCTCTGCTCTGACCTGTGCATTCCTACAGACATCCCGGCCTGCCCAGGATCATCACAGGCAAGGCTACAGCGTTCATTACAGGGCCGCGGACACATCACATCACAACCATACTACGGTAAGTGCAGGAACACCTTTGAATAACCCAGCGTTGGGAAAGTTCACTTTCTGTATGAACTAGTTCAAACTGTAATTCTGATTTTTGAACTAAAAGTTCATTTCCAAAACTGAATTATTTGAGTTCTGTTTAGTAATTTCCCCCCCTTTTTCCCTGTTTTTTTTTTTTTTTTTTTTTTTTTTAATACGTTGCTCTGAGCTATTATTTGGCAACATTATTTCATCCAATTTAACATTGAGGTGCCCACAATGTTTAAATATGTGCCCACTGCACAAACTCCTGCACCCCTTTGCAATGTGAAATGCCACTGAATCCAAATCCGTTATCCTTTCCCACAATGCTGATAAGCTTTTATTGTGAAGGCAAACGTTTCTAAATATCCCACATCCTGCAAGTTTCCGTAGGCAGAAAATAGCAGATCTACAAGCTCACAACGTGTCGCGGAAGCGATGCGTTGTGTGAGCTAGTAGATCGGCTATTTTCGACATGCAGCACGTCGTACGACGAATTCTACGCCAGCCTTTACTTGGAAGTGTGTTACTGTTGGACGAGGAGGAGAAGAAGGTGATGCACATCATGCACTGTGCGCACACAGCAATGCCCAGCGCTAAATAAACATTTAGGGGGTCATTACATGAGGTCGATTTTTTTGTAGACGATAGTTTTTACTATTGATTCGGCCATTTTGACACACGGAGACGCGGTTTCATGACCCTAACCGATACTTTTCCGAATTCGGCTCTGAAAGTGCATTTCTGCGGTTTCGCATCAGTTTCGCAACGGTGTAATATCGGAATTCGGCCGTGAGGGAGAGTGCGATGATGTCATAGCACCCCCTCCTCTGCTCCCCTTCCCCTGCTGCATATAAGTGTCAGTCTGTCAGACTAACCGAAAATGTATTATTATTATTTGTGTTGTTGTAGGCCTAATTAAAACCCACAAAATAGCCCAGTGATCTATTAGCACAAACCTCATTTGAAAAATGTCAGGAGTAGTCTATATGAAAGCCTTTTAAAAATGTCTAATTACGCACAAGTCGTCGCACCTGGGCTGGTACCCTATCTGGCCTGTCGGAGTTGCAACAGCTCTCCTCTCCGCAAAGTTAAATTAAACCATTAGGCTATGGTATTCCATTCTAAGCAAAGCAAACCAATGATTAATGACTATTTTGCGTCCCCCTTTTTCAACTTCTCACCAAAAAATACTGGATTAATTCTTCATGCACCGCACCGCGCCACATCACAGACGCAGCGGACTTCAGGTAATGAGTGAGTTATTGTAATATGCTGAGTCTTGCTGACAGACAGACAGACAGACAGACAGACAGACAGACAGACAGACAGACAGACACAGACAGACAGACAGACACAGACAGACAGACAGACAGACAGACAGACAGACAGACAGACAGACAGACAGACAGAATAAACATAACTGTCCAGTCAGTCAGAGACCATCACAAAAACTTCCTCCATATCCTCGCTCCCTCTCCTCCAGTCAAAGAAATCATGTCGCTTTTTCTCTCCAGTGCGTCTAGCCTCCTCTTAAGGCACGCATGTTGCTTCCAAACTAGGCAATTTACTTAAAGCCATAACGGAAGGCTATGATTGTGACTTCCAGTGAAATAACAGACTGCCAGTGGCGTATGGCGTCAGTTCATTAATTTATTCCGTTAGTTTATTTTGCGACGGCGATGGCACATCATCCTCCATTGCGCCGCATCCCAGTGCAGTGCGTCAGTTCAGTAAGAGCTAAGGTATGGCAACATGACTGTTGTCTGGTCTTGCACGTGCAAGGCACGCATGCAAGACAGTCATGTTGCCAATACTTAGCAACAGGCATGATGAATTTATTTTAAGAAGTACATTTTATTATTTTCCCTTGTAATCAAGGTATGGTAGACTACCATACCCATATGTGCCTCTGTAGGCTAGCCTACTCCGTTAGTTGCCTCGCATGGTGCGTTATACTTCTGTGTTGCAGATAGAAGACAGAACTCACTTAATATAGCCCATCCCCGTAGATAATGTCCAGAAATATGCTCCATAGGCTATAAATGTTCCGACCTTCATCTTCCAGGTGACTTTTGTTGGTGTTTCACTTCACCTCGCTAAAAACCTCCTTTTGCGGGACTCATTGAATATGCGAACAGACGATAATAATATGGATTTGGGAGCATAGCCTAATTACAAAGCATGTCTCATTAAAAACAATATATATTTTATAGTTGAAGGGTAAATACACAGTATAGGCCTATGTAGGCTGGGAACATGACACATTTTGCTTGAATTCATGCGTGTCAACTTGTAGTATAAACACAGAAAAACGAACCAACAACAAGGTGTAAACGCGACGTTTTTTGGGTAATAAATCCAAAACGAGACCGGCAGCGTTTCCAATCGTCCTGGTATAAAGACCCCCTTAATGTAAAGCGTAGATGCTTTCGAGCGGCAAAGACGAGGCGACCGCGGGCGCGGCATGAACGAGCCGAGTGACGTTCATGAATGCCAGAATGAGCGTGTTCAACAAGCGGAAATAAAGAAAGTTATTCATTATGTCAAAGTCCTATGATGTCTATGACATCTGACATCATACATACAATCCCTTTTATGCCCATGGAGATCCCTGTCTGTAGAACCAGCCATACAGATATGGGCTGTCTTGGCCATATATGTATGTTGGTGGTATAGCTGGAGAACGAATTAGAGCCTTGTTTAGTAAACATGATTAGTGGAGCTGCCTCTGGTGTTGTGATCTGGACATCCTTGACCTTTAGAAAGTAGTTAGTCAGGTCCATGGGTATCTTGGAGGTGTCTTGTACACCAGGCCCATTGCAAGATGCTGTACTCTGGGAGTAGATTCTGTGAGCCACACCACTCTTAAGTAGTGTTAAGCGGAAAGGTGGTGGGCCCGAGGAGGAAGACCAAGCACGACCCTTATCAGTTTGTTCTGGGCTGTTTGGAGCTTTAACTTTAAGGCAACTGGGGCATCGCGATACCAAACGAGGATTCCGTAATCAATGAGGGGCCCAATAAGAGCACCTTCTAGAGTCTTTTGTGTACCCTATGCAAGAAAAAAAATTGTTGGTTGACTTTTACCTTGGTAGTCATTTTCTCACTGGATACTCCATACGTTCTTTTACAGAATTAAAATAGTTAATTCTGGGGTATCTCTCTCTCTCTCTCTCTAGCGCAAGAGGTCTTTTTGCGTGTGACCTCGCGCTGGGGTAGAGAGCCCAATGTGCCTTCTGAAGGGGACGGTATACAGTATGTGTATACACTTCTGCCAGACTATTGCGTTATGTTTTGGATTCACTTCCCCACAACAGCTGTCTGCTGAGTGAGCAAGTTACTTCTGCATTTGTCATTTCAAATGACCGGTCACCCAATTAATGTATATCTATCCAGGCCTGGAATGTCTTCATTCTTTGGCCAAATGAGCCAAAAGACTGGCTCATTTGGCTCATTGTATATTCATGTATTTTTAAGAAGCATTTGTTGAAAAACATGAATCCACAAGGTGGCACCACATTCCTCTGCTGACAGTTGAGATCACAATTTTGTATTTACCCTTTTCATAAAACGTGTGTGTAAATTCATTGCTACCTCGACTTACGTTATTCATGACAAACCTCCAAAAATCAAGCAGGCAACAATGGAATCACTCCTCCCCTTGTTCTCTCTCTCTCTCACTCACTCACTGTACTCAGTCAGTGCTCAGTGGAGTAGCAAGGAGGAGCTTTTGTTTTGACCCCCCCCCCCCCCTCCCAAATGAACGGCTCCCTACCGTGCGACCCCGATCCCATCGTTCACTTCAAAGAGCCGTTCAAAAGATTTGATTCGTTCGCAAATGTCACATGTGAACTCTGCTCTGAACCTGTGC
The DNA here is from genome assembly GCF_963921795.1 of Nannobrachium achirus. Taxonomy (NCBI): domain Eukaryota; kingdom Metazoa; phylum Chordata; class Actinopteri; order Myctophiformes; family Myctophidae; genus Nannobrachium; species Nannobrachium achirus. Next base: position 2,259,719 of record NC_137811.1, read on the forward strand.
ATTCCTACAGACATCCCAGCCTGCCCAGGATCATCGTAGGACTGACGACAGCGGTCATCACAGGACCTCGGACTCATCACATCACAGCCGCAGTCCGGTAACTGCAGGAACACCTTTGAATAAGATCAATTCAAGCTGCTCACGGCATTTGATTATTATTTAATTCATTTAACGCTGTCTGTCTTGCACAGGATTAAAGTTAGGTGTAGCTTTTCCATTTAGCTGAATATTGCATTATTTCATTCGGTAACATGTCCTTAGGTCGAACTCCCTTTGGTCCGACCACCTAAACCTAATGTTAACCCCTAACCCTAACCTCAGTAACCGTGACGCGGGTGAGTAGCTAACCTGCCAACGCTGGTGAGTAGCCAACCTGCCGACAGAGTTCAGACCAACGGGAGTTCGAACCATGGGGCAGTCCCCATTTCATTCTCCACATTCATAAACTATTTACTATTTTGTCTAGTGAGTTTACGTCTTAAAGGGATAGTTCACTCAAAAAAATACTTTTTTTCTATTGATTACTCACCCCATGGAGACTTGAATGCATGGATTTCTTTTAGATTTTGTCACATTCCTAAGCCAATAATTTGATGACCAGCTGTCATAATAATTAATATATAAATATAAAGAGAAATATGTATTCAAAATATCCCAGTTCCCCTCTTTTTGGTATTTGAATTAAGGTGACTTGTTGTGTAATTGCATCAGCCTCTTTCTCTCAATCTCAATATGGGGTAGCTACTGTAGTTACTGTCTATCTGTGAGTCGGAACGTCATCCTAATTAGAATAATTCAATACGTCTATGTTGACTAGAAGCTTGTGTCATTGTGTGTGAGGCATACAGCCCTGTGACCTCTGCTCTGACCTGTGCATTCCTACAGACATCCTGGCCTGACCAGGATCATCACAGGACTGATGACAGCGGTCATTACAGGACCTCGGACACATCACATCACAGCCGCAGTCCGGTAACTGCAGGAACACCTTTGAATAACTGGTTATTAGCCCATTTAGGCCTAGAATTATTGAATGCTTTAACCAGTGAAAAATTGCAGATATACAAGCTCACAGCGCGGCACGAGCTTGTAGATCTGCTATTTTTGAAAAAGTCATGAAAATGTGTGCAAATCTTTGAATATATGTATTTTCAAAGCGAACGTTTGTAACTCAAATTTTGCTTCTGGGTGGTCCCTGGAACTAAATATTTTGAGATGGGGGTCCGTGGCCAAATACATATCATTTTGGGGGTCCTTCACATGAAAAGGTTTGAGAACCACTGACATAGCGAGCTCCAGTTAAGTGAAAAGGACCTTTTCTTTGACGATGGCCGGCCAGATTGCTGACATAGAAACATAGCTTTTTCAAAAAACCTTAGAAGGACTCAAAAGACATTTTCACGATTTTTCAAAAATAGCAGATCTACAAGCTCGCAGCGCGGCACTCGGTGCCGCGCTGTGAGCTTGTAGATCTGCTATTTCAATAGTTAAAGCATAAAATAATAATACACAATAATGTGATACACTGATATATACACTGATATTGATGAATTCCAAATATTATCAAAGTATTTTGCGACACCCCTGGACTTGCACCCACAAGTTACTTTTATTGCCACACAACCAGGTTGGTGGTATTTGGCTTCAGTACACAAATGTGCTGCAGCTCTGACTGGGACGTGCTGGCCACTGGGAAAAGTGGGACAACTTCCGAACGGCCGATTCATTCCCAGCCGGTCCAGGCCGGCCATTAGGAAAAATAAATAAATAAAATGTCGGCCTTCGTTCCATTTTGGGGGCTGGGCGGCCAACAAAGTAAATCGTCACTGTCGGGGAGAAACCTTATACAGTATCTCCAAGTTTCAAATTTGTACATTTTTTCGCAAAGCAAAGCCCTGCTTCATCATACAAGGCCGTCGCACAAAAGTAGTGAAAACAGCAGATCTACAAGCACACAACGCCTCGCACCGAGGCGTTGTGTGCTTGTAGATCGGCTGTTTTCACTAGTTTAAATCATTTTTAGACATACAAGGTTTCCACCTGACAATGACGAAATATAACTCATGTAATTGGCCCACTGGCTTGTCACTTTATCATGATCTGAGATGGCAAATCTTTGAGTAGCAGCAGCAGCGCTATAGAGAGGGAGAACTCTCTCAATAGCGCACAATGAGGGCCTCTACAACTCTTTTTCCCGGGCTGAATCAGAGGCCCAGCATGTCCCTGAGCTCTGACAAAACAAGGAACAGGACATAAGTACATGTAGACATTTACACCATTACCACTACCAACAATAAAAACATGAAAAAGAAAACAAAACAGACAGCCATTTAGCTAATGTGAGGGGGGAGAGGGAGTGGGGTACTGAGGGAGTTCAGAGTTCGGATGGCTGTAGGGCAGAAACTGTCTTTGAAGCGGGTGGTCTTGGCATGCGTTTCTCTGATGGTAGAAGGTGGAAGAGACGGTCCTTGATTATCGTACTGGCACAGGTGATGGTTCGGTAGGTATATAGAGAGTTCAGAGTGGGGAGGTCACAACCAATGATTGTTGCTGCTTTATTAATAATATGCTGTAGTTTCAGTGGCGGCTCCAGAGAATTGTGACTGGGGGGTGGGGGGTGGGGTGGGGCTATGGATGGGGTTTTTGTGAGGCTGAAGATGCTTTCCAGCATAAAAAGTATGATTTTATAGTATGGTTTACATAGAAGTCAGTCAATTGTCTTTCACATATTCATATTCATATACATTTTATTTATTTATTCCTTAAATATTTTTCATCAGTATTAGGTTTGTGGGGTGGGGGGGCTTAGGGGGTGCTAAGCCTTCATAAAGCCCCCTCTAGCCCCCCCCCCCCCCCCTTTGAAAGTTGGTCAGCTGAACCATACCACTTTGAGAAACCCTGACTTTAGGACAATGATTTTGATATATATATATATATATATATATATATATATATATATATATCCACAAGTTTCCAACGCCCCATAGTGCATTGCGCAGACGCTGTACCGAGCTTCCGGCGCCGCAGCCGAGTGTGATTTACAAGCTCACAACGGGTTGCATCTGCGACGCGACGTGAGCTTTGTATGTCTGCTGTTAAACCGGAAGTGTGGTCCAAACAGGTCCAAATAATCTCCAGTAAACTCCAGCAGAAACAGGTGGATATATATTTATATTAGGGCATTAACCAAAAAGTCGACAAATCTACTCAATCGACTTGATTACATAAGTCGACTCCCTTCAGGGAAAGTTGAAAAAGAAGGTAAAAGAGACATTTGAGGTGCCTGTTTCATGTAATCAATTCCCCAAATGTGTTATGTTGGGGACAGACGGCTCAGTCTCAGTGCATGTTTCAGTTCATTTGTACCTCTTCTTTGTTGGCTGGAGAGACGTATGGTACGCTCCTAGTGAGACATTTAACTTCACAGGCCGCCGCGACGGCCGGCATTGAGAAGTGAGAACAGCTGACTGAAGGCTACAAGCTTCACTGCTTCACTCATACAGTATAAGTCACTCACATTGCATCGCGGATGTGCCCGTTATGAAAGCTTGAAGGTCTGCTATTCTCTGCACGCAAAACCGTCGCGGGACTGAGAATAAATTAATTAGGCTTGCTTGATCATGGGCTGCAGCTGCTGTGATTATAGATGCGTTGCAGCGCGACATGCTGTGAGCTTGTAGATGTAATATATGTAAGTATATTACATCTGGTCTCATGTTGTGAGGCATACAACACTGTGACCTCTGCTCTGACCTGTGCATTCCTACAGACATCCCGGCCTGACCAGGATCATCACAGGAATGATGACAGCGGTCATTACAGAACCTCGGACACATCACATCACAGCCGCAGTCCGGTAAAGTGGAACACCTTTGAATAAGATCAAATCAAGCTGCTTGTGACATTTGATTATCATGTAACGCTGTCTGTATTGCACAGGATTGAAGTTAGGAGTATCTACCATCCAAATCCAGCTAAAACCTTGATGTTGAGCTTTTCCATTTAGCTGAATATTGCATTATTTCATTCTCTACATTCATAATCTATTTACTGTACTTATTTTGTCTAGTAAGTATATGTCTTAAAGGGATTGTTCACTCAGAAAATATGTTTACAAAAATCCCAATTCCCCTCTTTTTGGCATCTGTCACTTGAATTAAGGTGACTTGTTGTGTAATTGCATCGGCCTCCTCTCAATCTCGATATGGGGTAGCTACTGTAGTTACTGTCTACCTGTGAGTTGGAATGTCATCCTAATTAGAATAATTAAATATGTGTCTAGATGAAGCTTTTGTAAAAAAAAATGTGTGTGTGTGTGTGTGTGTGTGTGTGTGTGTGTGTGTGTGTGTGTGTGTGTGTGTGTGTGTGTGTGTGTGTGTGTGTGTGTGTGTGTGTGTGTGTGTGTGTGTGTGTGTGTGTGTGCGCGTGCGTGCATGCGTGCGTGTGTCTGACCTGTGCATTCCTACAGACATCCTGGCCTGACCCGGGTCATCGCAGGACCTCGGACACATCACATAACAGCCGTAGTCCGGTAACTGCAGGAACACCTTAAATGTGTCTTTCTTACACAGGATTAAAGTTAGGTTTAGCTACCAATCCGAATCCAGCTAAAACCTTGATATGGACATATTGTGTGAGTCTCATGTGGTCTATAACATAAGACATCTATGATGTCAGAAGTCATTCATATTTTGCCCACATTTTGTCCAACTTAAACAATCAACCGCAACTCGAATCACACTTGCAAATGAATTAATTCCTGTGTGAATTCTGTCTTGCGCGACCTCGCCCCTTGTTGAGGTCGCTTTTAGCCCTTAGGCTTCTTACTGGTATTTAATGTTGAGCTTTTCCATTTAGTTGAATATTGCATTATTTCATTCCCTACATTCTATTTACTTATTTGGTCTAGTAAGTAGTGAGTCCTAAGAAGACATTTGCTTCATAAGAAGTGTTGATGAATGAGGCATGTTCTTGCATCAATTAAAAATACACCTGGTCGTCAGTAAGGAGACACACTGTACTAGTGGGTTGACCTGGTCGTCAGTAAGGAGACACACTGTACTAGTGGGTTGACCCACGGTGCAGGCGGGTGGGTTAAGATTTCAGACTCAATTGGCAGGCGGCGGGGCGGGCGGGTCTTCACCACTCTCATGTGCCTTTTATTCTTAATAAGAGTACGAATAAGAATAAAACGGTTGAGCACGAGCTTGGAGCGAGTTTTTCCTCTGCTCCTTGTCTTACCATGGCTTATGTTATCATTCATCCCCAAAGATCACACCCTGACTTAGGCCTATTGATAACCATTTATGTCATAATGTTTGATTAGTTTATCACACAATTAATTCATCGTGATTGTGATTGTGATTGTGAACTAGAGAGATGCAATTGGAAATTGCAAGTGTGTGCAAAGTTTATTTAGGAGGCCCTGGAAGATGGATGGATGGAATAAAGTCTGACAAGTAGTCTACTATAGTCTGGTTGACCATGAAAAGCACATAGTCAATGTTTAAAATAAAATGCTTAAAATAAAAATACAAAAATAAATAAATGAAGACAAGAAAATGCAAAGATCAGCCAGGACGCAAAATTGATTGATTAACATGTAAAGACAATAACATGAAAGTCCAGTTTAAAGATTTTAAATTACAGTCTTTTGGTTTGCATTTAAATGAAGAGACTGTTGTAACAGACCTTAGATCAGCTGGTACAGACTGAAAGCACCATAACCTGGTTTAGAGTTTATCAGGGGCGGACTGGGACTAAAATTCAGCCCTGGCATCTTGGACCAGACCAGCCCCCAACCAGCGCACGGTACCGACCCGACCGTCGGGCCGAGGCACATATACAGTACACAAGCTCTTATTACCCCCACCTTTATGGAATAATAACAACAACAACAACAACAACAACAACAACATAAATTATAACTACAGACAACTACACAACCCATAAATTGCATAAGTTAGCCTACAGTAACCAACAAGGGGAGTTTGTTGCTCTTACAAGAATCTTCACTTGAGATGATGTACTGGGTCTATCACAAACCTAGACATGTGATTAATGAGAAGTAGAGGACTGTTATGAATGGGTGAAGTATGGACATGATGATTACATGCAAAAATGTGTCTGCACTCTGCATGCAATCAGAACTTTGGCTAGTTAGAATGGAAAACAAGCATATTGATCTGAGAGTTGGACACACACTTGGGTTATATTATATTTTAGAGTGTTGTATTTAATTGCTTAATGTGCAGCATACTGTATAGGTTATATAGAGCATGACAAAAGTAAATGATTGTGCTACTTTATTGTAACTGCAAGATAATGCAGTGTTTTAATAGTAATTGTTGTATTACCTATGATAATGCTGAAACTGAAGACAAATAAACAAAAATACACCATGATTGAAACAATATGTGTACTGACAGTGCCAGTGACACTGAATTCAAAGATCCACATGAGTGGAAAAAGCAGCACACCAAAGTGAAAGTACAAGACAAGCTCAGATATTAAGTTCCATTTATTCTGTGACACTATCATTTATTTTAGTTTGTTGTCTTTTAACACATAAAGTAGCAGATCTACAAGTTCACCTGTTTATTTTTATTTTCCTTCTATTCTTATTATTTTGATTTTGTAATTGATGTTATTCTATGCAAAGAAAGTACTGTGTTCTATCCGTCTGTCTTTCAATGTTATATGAGATACATAAAGTGGCTGTGTAAATAAGCCGAAAAGCTCCTTTTAGTTGACCTTATCAGTGATTTATACTGTCATACAGGTTCAGTTTCATGACAGTAGGCCTACAGTTCACTGGTACAAGGTTAACTAAAAGGAGATCCTAGTAAGCCTTTCTGCTTATTTACACTGGAACAATGTGGAACACATGAGAGTTGTGACTGTGAGACATAAAATGTGCTTAATGACTCAGAATGAATATGATTGTTTTCCAGGCAATACATTACATAACTGCATAACTGCATAGGTGCAACACATTACACACACCACCACAGGCACAGTCAGACCACACCATGCACATGCAGTTGCAAACTTGCAGACAGTTTCTAGTTAATAATTATGTATTATTTATTCATGATTGAGTCAACTGAACTGTGTTCATAGATAGAGCTAAACAACCATTTCTGAACCATTTTGTTGATCTTGATACTAACCGTTTTACTTTTTGTTTTACCATGTCATCATGACATGAGTAGCAGGAGCATATGTATGTTTATTTCCACACCACACCATGCGTTTTTTTTTTTTTTTTTTTCAAACCATGCTTGTTTGCTGGGGGGCACACAAAGGCTAAGCCCCACCATGCTTACCACATCACCACTTGCTCCTTAGGCTTCACATAATGGTGGTGGCAAGCCTTCCTCATCAACAAGTATAATTCCCTCCTCCTCCTCCTCCTCACTGTTACAACGTCCTCGGAACTAGCAGCCTCCGCTGGCACTGCTTCACTCTCTGACTCGGTCGGCAAACTGTAACTCGACACCACAGGCTGAGGCTGTTGTTGGAACGCTTTTCTTTTCTTCTCCCTCACCTTCTCCTGACCACTTTTAATTTTACGTTTTTTGGTCTCCTGACTCCTCCATTTTCTCTGTTTGTTTTCGTTGAATTTGTACATTGTTTTGTTTGTTTCTTTCTCTCTCTCTCTCTCTCTCTCTCTCTCTCTCTCTCTCTCTCCACACTCCTCTCTCCTCCACTCTCCTCTCCACTCTAAGACGGGCTGGCTGGGAGTGGGGGAGGAGGGATTGTAGCAACATGTGGGTGGTACTCCAGGGCCACTGTAGCCTGTGATAGGGCCGCTGGCGCTGCTGGGCCGGGCTGGCCCAGGTATTGACTTGACAGACAAGCTAGTGGGCCAATCATGTGACGTCCCTCTGCTACCGTAATGGTGAGTGTGGCCGCGCACACAAAAACGCGGCCTCTCAGCTACCGTCATTATTATAATTTATTTTTTTTTCTTTTACGTGATGACCACCGGCCCCAGCGCAGCCCTCCACCCGGCGGCCCACCGGGCATCTGCCCGGTACGCCAGACGGCCAGCCCGCCGCTGGAGTTTATCCAGGCTACAGTGAGAAGACCTTTGTCAGATGAAGGGTTCTGGTTGCTATGTATGATCTAAGCATGTCAGAAATATAGGAAGGAGTTTAGCCATTGATAGATTAAAAATAATAATGTTAAAATAAATAATAATGTTAAAATAAAAAAACAAGGAGAAGCACTTTAAAATCAATGATTTGTTTTAATGGGAACTTTCCTGCCTGGGCCTTATGCTGTGAGGCATACAGCCCTGTGACCTTCCAACGTACTACATTTCAATTGTATTGACTATACTTGTACTGTTCTCCATTTTTGTCTAATAAAATAATCAATTAATCAATCAATCAAACCTCTGCTCTGACCTGTGCATTCCTACAGACATCCTGGCCAGACCAGGATCATCGCAGGACTGACAACAGCGGTCATTACAGGACCTCGGACATATCACATCACAGCCGCAGTCCGGTAACTGCAGGAACACCTTTGAATAAGATCAATTCAAACTGCTCGTGGCATTTGATTATTATTTATTTATTCATTTATTCTTTATCTTATCCATTTATGGCATATTGCAGTACATAAATACGTAAATCTTTACCCTTAAAATACAGAATGATATGTCTATTCCACACTCCGACCCCGTACAAAACTATGGCACCACGTCTTTAACAGAAAGTGCTGGGGATGTTCCTAGAACAATGACATGTAGAAAAGGACATTGATTTGTAAACGCTTGTTGACTAAACTGCAGCTAAAGCTTGTATTTTGATCTCTTCACACAAAGCATGACGAGAATGAAGCTGTGATTTTAAAACACACAACTCTGTTTCTACCAGGAACCAACAATGGGCTCATGGAAAAACAACATCAATGACCTTCTAGACGAATTAGGAGACCAAGAGTTCCACGATTTCCAGTGGCAACTGAGACAGCCTGTTAACTTTGGAGGCTGCCAGCCTCTCCCAAAGCGTCGTCTGGAGAACACTGACAGGATGAGCACAGTCGACATGATCCTGCAGACGTATCCAAATGATGCCACTCAGATCATCATGAATGTACTCAGTAGCATCAAAAGGAATGATCTAGTGAGGGATCTAGGTGAAGAAATCTATCAATCTATTGACCTTAGAGCTACAGTATATTACAGTTAGCCAGGGACCCACAAGCCCAGAATGGGAGATGACCTGTGATGTCATGCCGTACTTTTTATTTCTGTTTTATCTATTAGTTTGGTCATTAAGGTCCGCAGAATGAGAGGCCTGCTCTGCCGGAAACATGAGTGATGACATTTTGATGACTCACTTTTTACAATTTTGGGGGGCCGAAATTTAGCCCAAGGAATGTTTTTCATGCAAAACAAATGCTTGCAATGGATTCAGAATCATGAAGAACCCCTAGTTTGACCCCTCACATGATACTAAAAGCATATTTATTTTGGTGTGTTTTTCCTGTATAGTGAAGTCGATGGGATAGTGAATATACAAATGGCCATAACTTTTTTTCGCGATGTTTCCGGCAGAGCAGGCTTCTTATTCTGTGGACCTTTATGACTAAACTAATAGATAAAACAGAAATAATAAGTACGGCATGACATCACAGGTTCAACCCTATTTCTTGAGCTTTTTGGCTTGTGGGTTCCTGACTAAGTCAAAACAATACATTTTGTGGGGATGTTGTAGGGGCCCCCTTTGTTTTAGCACATTATCAGTTGTGCTGAGTTTAAAGTCATCTGTACCATGCTTGGATATGCTTTTCCCCATACAGTCCATAATATGAATATGATGAACATCAATTTTCTCAGGAAATGAACTCTGGCAGTTTTAATCATTCTATCCACCTTGTCATGTAACTTCTTAAACTCTTTGTGTAGCTGCAGAGCCCACTTTTGTACAGCTTTTATTTATTTTTGTACATTAGGCCTATGTTTATTGAGCCTTTTTCCCCAGCACAGGATAGATGGATGAAAACATTTTTTTTCTTTCTTTTTTTTTTTTTTACTGCTTCTGGTGCTCTTGATGGACGAAATCAAATAATCGGTGAGATCTAGTGATAATGATCAGAGCCAATTAGATGCAGCAGGGTATTTATATTTCCTTATAAGATAATGGACAGGGTGCGTGTGCTCAGAGTTTAGTTGATATGCAGTGAAGCCATGGTTGCATCCACCAGAACTGGAGGCCCAGCTCACACAGTCCTTTAGTAGAGGTACGGACGTCATATTTTTGGAACACAGTCCTTATGCTCAAGCTCCCTCAGCCCTATGTTCCCTCACCGAGGTTAGGGTTAGGGTTAGGGTTAGGTATATAGTGGTTAACATTGAGGGAACATTGGGCGGAGGGAACTTGAGCATGGACCCGTTCTTATGAGGCGATCTAAACAAAAATAACAATATGAACCCGGGTAATAGCACCACCTAGTGGCAGTGAGGTCAGACTGCGGTGTTCTATCCTGCCTCTCTAAAGAGTTGTCAATAGAAACATGGATGCTCAAAGCTCTAATTGTTGGCTGATGTCCTATTATGTCTTGGTTTCTGACATGCTTTCTCCTTCTGTATGAATTTTTGCAGATCCTTCAGGGGAGTTTGCAGCTTCCCCTCGCAGCCGGAATTATGGTAAGCTTCTTTATTTCCATAGGATATAGTCAATTTACTGGGCTAGCTTTGTAGAAATAATTTTATCTCATTACCAGGGGCGGGGGTGGAGTTGGGTGTGGGGGGCTGTTGAACATGGACATTGTATGTGTACAGGTATAGCTTGGGGGGGCAGCATAGCTAGAGAAACCGACAGACATTAGAGCACGAAGGGTTCCCGAAGGGTTCCCAGTTTGAATCTGGGCTCTCCCAGAGTTAATGTCGAAGAGTCCTTGAGCAAGACTCTGAACCCCTAGTTACTCCCGCTGAACAGGTTGGTGCCATGCATGGTTTCCTTCGCCATTGATGTACGAATGTGTGTGTGCGAATGGGTGAGTGTAATGCACAATCTATGTAAAGCGCCTTGGATAAAAGGTATGTGTGTGTGCGTGCATGCATGTGAGAGAGAGGTCTGCTTAAAGGGCAACTTTTCCGATGTTGAACCTAAACCTTTTTTAGGAAGGTGAGGATATAATAAAGATGATGAGTGTGTTTTCTGTTTTTCTGTGTTCATATGTTGAACATGATTTTGGCGACTGTGACATAATCATAGAGAATGTCAGTTCTTTCTGGACTACAATGGACTACAGCCCCCATGTTTCCTGTAGTTCCAGTCAGAGTCAGCAACACATTCTCACCCCCAACTTGTCACTTATTGCCTGTGAGTCAGACCTCCTCCTCCAGCTGATATCAATCACCTTGTTAAGACTGTCAGATAGGTCGTCCTTTAAGCACTTTAGGGGATGATTGGAGTCAGAAGTGCTATTATAGATCTCCTCACGAGTAGGGGGACAGTGCGTGTAGATAGATACCTTTATTATCCCACGGGGGAAATTCAGTTGTGTGTGTGTGTGTGTGTGTGTGTGTGTGTGTGTGTGTGTGTGTGTGTGTGTGCCCTGCATGCGTGCGTGAACTCTATTTTAAATTTTATAAGCCTAGATGAATTTGTATTGTAGATTCCAATAATTTTTCAGTATGTTGTAATTATTTATTGTTTCTCCAGCGCCATTTGGAAAGATACATTCACCAACTTCACCAGCGGACCCTTCACAATGTGAGTACATGTTAATGAGTAGTGTTGTCTAGAGATTTGGGTTGCAAAATATGTTTTTTGTTGAACCTTTTAATGGTTAAAACACATGTGTGTGTGTGTGTGTGTGTGTGTGTGTGTGTGTGTGTGTGTGTGTGTGTGTGTGTGTGTGTGTGTGTGTGTGTGTGTGTGTGTGTGTGTGTGTGTCACACATGTTGTGTGAGTAGACCGTCCAAGGCGTAAACACTCCTTGAAGTTTCTGGGCCTCTGTGTGTCTGTGAGTGTGGCTGTGTGTGTGTGTTTCTATCTCTATCTAGGCCGAAGCACACCACCAGGTAAGCATGCATTTATTTCTATTTCAGTAGGATAGAGTAAACTCTGTGGGCTGTTCATGCCGGCCAACAAGGGGTATTAGTAGGGGGAATTAAGTGAAAATCGTTACGCGGCGGATACAAATTTGATACAGAGGTCCATAACTCACTTCCTGTTTATGATTTTTTGGGGCACCCCTTCTAGGATGTTTTAGGATGACCCAAGGGACATGTGTGCCAAATCTTATGCTTTTTGGAGATTCTTTTAATGTCTTTTGAGTAAACAGTCAACAGTTTAGGTGGCCATTTTGAAATTTGTCCATAACTCACTTCCTGTTTAAGATTTTTTTGGGCACCCCTTCTAGGATGTTTTAGGATGACCCAAGGGACATCTGTACCACATTTGGTGCTTTTATCCACCGCGTAACGATTTGGCCATTTTCTGAGGTTAATTCCCCCTACTATATGGCAGTGGGTGAGAACTATGGGACAGCATAGCTAAAAAAAATGTTAATCCAATTTGTGGCACGTGTTGGTAGATATTGGGATACTGGGAACAAACCTGAACATATAGGAAGGACCATCACATATTTGATTTCTCATTTGCTCAAACAAAGTGCCATGCCATGGTCCATGGTATGTCTTACCTTAGTATTAAAATAGTATTTACCAATTTCACAGTTTTTTCAATTTAGTAGTGAATGGACAATGTCATGAACCCCTTCCAGTGGTGTAAATTAAATTCAGGCCTAGAATTATTGAATGCTTTAACCAGTGAAAAATAGCAGATATACAAGCTCACAGCGCGGCACCGAGTGCCGCGCTGTGAGCTTGTAGATCTTCTATTTTTGAAAAAGTCGTGAAAATGTGTACAAATCATTGAATATATATTTTTAGAGCGAACGTTTGTAACTCAAATTCTGCTTCTGGGGGGTCCCTGGAACTAAAGATTTTGAGATGGGGGTCCGTGGCAAAATACATATCATTTTGGGGGTCCTTAACATGAAAAGGTTTGAGAACCACTGACATAGTAGTCTCTCAAGAACAGACTAACTGAGCTCCAGTTAAGTGAAAAGGACCTTTTCTTTGATGATGGCTGGCCAGATTGCTGACATAGAAACATAGGTTTTTCAAAAAAACTTTTGAAGGATTCAAACGACACTTATAGAAGCAGGTCAAAATTCAAATTTTCACGATTTTTCAAAAATAGCAGATCTACAAGCTCGCAGTGAGCTTGTAGATCTGCTATTTTTTTTGTATAAATAAAGCATAAAATAATAATACACCATAATGTGTACACGTTCTGAAAGGTCCAATTTTGAGGTACTGTACTTTACTTGAGTATTTCCAATTCCCGATACTTCTACTCCACTTCATCTCAGAGGCAAATATTGTACTTTTACTCCTCTACTAATTACTTGAAAACTTTAGTTATTAGTTACTTTGTAGATTTTGATTATTATTACAAAACACATTAGCCACTTCAGTCCTTAGAACATAGCCGATCTACAAGCTCACAATATGCAGCGATGTGACGATTGTGAGCTTGTTCATCTGCAGTTTTCTAAAGATGTGTATACATTTGGAAACTTGAAATGGGACATTCTGCATAACGAGTACTTTTACTTACATTTTGATACTAATACTTCTGTATTTTTACTCAAGAAAATGTTGAATACCAGACTTTTACAATGAAGTAACTTTGACTTAAAGCTATACTGTGTAAGTTGCTCAACTGGTGGTCTGTAGCAGTATAGCAAACCGCGGTCGCGTTTGCTTTTTTCGTCCGTTTTTCGCTCGCGGACCGGGCCGTCAGACCACCGCGTCCGCCTCGCCTCGCCGAGACGCTTTCAATGAGGTCTCCCGTGTCCTTCTACGAGCAGCGGTTGGAGAGTTACATGCTAGACTCCTCCAGTGTAAACACTGCAGTGTACTTCCTGAAGGCGTGTTTCCTAAACCCACCAGAGAGCCCGGCAGTGTATGTTCTGCGCTGTGATTGGCCGGCAGTGTATAACCCTCGCTGTGATTGGCCGGTAGTGTGATGACGCAATTTTTCCGCGAAAACCGGTCCCGGGCAGGGATCATAGAAAACATATAAAGAGAAGGCTTTAGAAGCTGAAAATAACGGAGTGGGGGTTCTAAAACTTTAGCGATTTAACATCTAGGACCATTTTAAGATTTGTTTTATAAAAAAAGTTACATGGTATAACTTTAAGTAAACAATTTCAGTACTTTTTCCACCACTGACCCCCTCCAGAGTGTAAATCTTTGAGAACACTCCACCTCGTGTTTCCACAATAAGCTCTCTTTCCTTACAGTGCAGAATATTGTGAATGTCTATCCCTACTGGACTGGTTCCCTTCCTGGACGCCTTCTGGATCCTGATGGAACCCCTGCTATGTTCATGCGTCAACTTGCAAGCAGAGGACTCGGGGAGAATCGCGTGAATGTCACGGAATCTTTGAACCAAAGTAACATCATCATAGCTTTCATCCCGACCACCTCACAAAGTGGAGATGACGTCAAGGAGGCAATGGAAGAGATTCCATACAGTGAGAGATCTTACAGTATTCAAATTGCTGGATTAATTCATGAATGTATTAACCCATCGATCCATATGTTAGTTTAAGTTAGTTAGTTTGTTAGTTTTTTTTGTCTGTCTGTTTGTCCATTTGTCTGTTTGTTCGTTCATTCATTCATTCATTCATTCATTCATTCATTCATCCATTCATTCATCCATTCATTCATTCATTCACTTTCTTTCATTTGAAAGGTGGCAAACCCGTGATTCTGGTGGTGATGCATAACATTTCGGATGCTGGAGCTTCTCTAAATGACAGCAGTCAATATGTGAACAGAACCGATGTAGTCCTCACTGTCGACTATCAGTTCTGGGATGGCGAGTTCCTGAACAGCACCCTCAATGATGACGCTTTCAGTGAAGTAGTGGTAATGGATTAATTTACTCATACTATTTATTTTCTTCTTGGTGAATTGATCTCTGTGGGGAAACGGATCACCTCTCACTACATGAAGATGAATACAGGGTCAGGTGAAAAACAGTGCTCCTTGGAGCTTGTTAGGGATTCAGGGCTGTATCTTCCATGACCAGAGTTATGCGCTTGAACTTATTATAGAACTATTATATTATCTTCCCCACGTGCAACTGCTTTGTGCTTACGATTGCCTTGCAGCCACTGGCACCTAACCAATGGAGCCAAGGAGAGCACTTTTTCAATGGGGGAGCTGCCCCGATTAAACAGTACATTAAAATATTCACAGTATCTGAATACATTTTAAATAAGCAACACAGTGACATAAACATGCCTCACACTGCCGCTCTCATTGCAGATGTGACTTATATTCATCAATGGGAATCAAACGGGTGAATGAAATCAAGATACATTCATTTATAGTATATCTATACAGTATGTTTGTGTTTACAGGAAGTAATTACAAATGGACTTTTGGGGACTGTTGACAAAACAATACACACAAAGTGTATTTTTTTTTTTACATCCTGTGATATACAGTAGGCCTTTTATGTCCTCATTATGACAATTTGATTGTCAAACGCGATTCCTTTTGCCCTGGACCGTTCTCGTCTTTGACAGTTCGATTGTTTATGGAAAGAATATTGTTTGTAGTCTGTTGCTAGTCGTTTTCCATGTGGCAACATCTTGAACAGACTGTGGTTGGGATGGTGTTCGTCATACAGGACTTGGATTGGGTGGAGGTCCCATGGTGTTGAGAAAATATACTGTTGTGCTCTGTCTGATAGATTTTCTTTCTTTCTTTCTTTCTTTCTTTCTTTCTTTCTTTCTTTCTTAGGACTACATTCTGGAAATCGCGTCGTTTGGTAAGTTGCACCACCTCCATTAGATTTCTTTAAACAGAGATTAGCCATATTCTTGGCTAATCTCTTGGCTAAATATGTCATTTAATGTGAAAATGTAATTACCCAGCACTAGTGCTATATATCACAGTCTAGGAAATGTTGTTTGACAACATAAGACAACTTTAGTCGTCCATGACAGTGAATGTAATAGGGGTATACAAGACTTGAGAAATATCCCTTTAACACATGGGAAGCCAAGGTTTCTAACATTTCTAGCTGTTGCTGCTGCCGCCGTTCACTCACGCTTTATTTTGAAGAGCCTCGGAAGTTTTGTGCGTGTGCACGTGAGTGTCCGCTGACGATTGAGGAAGAAGATCCATTTGTTTCCAAACGCTCGCGAAACTAAAATCCAAACGAGGGCCGACCGTCGCGTTATAGTGTCGCCGTGAAAACAATCAGATCTCTGCTTCCCTGGCGTTATTTGCACCTCATTCATAGATAAAGCCCTTTTTATGTTTGAGCCTAGAATGGAAATCAATGCAGCCTGGTCGCGCCATTTTCTCTCTCCGAGCCACGTTGTGACGTATGGACTCCCGGTCACTCACAGACAACACAAGATGCGCGCAGCACGCTGCACATTAACCCTTTGTTGACTCATTGAGGAACGAGATAACTCCTTTTGGCAGAGTGACATCTAGTGGCCGTATCTCGTTGCTGAACGAGTTTGGCCTCCCAAGTGTTAAGGTACATTGTGAACAGATAAAAACGGATGACTTATTTGCGATTAACTCATCGATTAATCGTGATTAAAATATTTAATTGTTGGAGCACTAATATATATATATATATATATTTATATATATATATATATATATATATATATATATATATATATATATATATATATATATATAGTAATGAGAGAGAGAGAGAGAGAGAGAGAGAGAGAATCTGCATTATGAAGTGTTATCCACAGGAAGGTAATCCAGCGTCCAGCCTCTGGTGAGAATATGTTGATGGCAGACTCCTGAACTTGATGTCAAGCTATACAAAAAATTAATACCTTCAGCTAAACTCACTCATACTTGTTGTCTACAGATTGTGGTCCCCCTGGAGATGTTCCGTATGCTGAATTCAGTCTCACAAAAGGAGAGGATTTTGTCTTTGGCTCAGAAGTGGAGTACACATGCCATGAAGGGTACAATGACACATTGAATCTATTGTTTCCTACAGTATGTAAATATGTTTAATTTGTTTTGTCTTTGAATGAATTAAACTGCATGACATTGACTTTGAGTTAAGAGATAGCCATCGATGTTAATTAATTTATTGTTGTTTCATTTGCATTGTTTCAGGTACCAAATGAACAATGGATCCAGTAAACACAGCTGCACTCAGAAAGGATGGGAAGGTGTTCTCCCAGTCTGTGAGGGTAAGACATGCACGCGCACACGCACACGCACGCACGCACACACACACACACACACACACACACACACACACACACACACACACACACACACACACACACACACACACACACACACACACATCTAACCTTTTTCAAATCTGAATTCAACAGTGAAGAGATCATCTTTCTGGGGGGGGGGGGGGGGGGGGGGGGGTCCCCAGTTCAGGGGTGCAGCCTGAGAAGGTTAATTGAGAACCACTGCTATATACAATAGCACCTGTAGTATAACAAACAACCAATTCTGCCCCTATGTTGTTCTTTAGAGACTCTCTACTGGTTCTTCCGTGTGGTTTTTGCATCTCTAAAGGTTCTAGGTTCATTTGGCAAACATGTACAAACCTGTACCATAAGGACTCTATCACCAAAGAGGTCACCTATATGATTACAGGCCAAATAACCACTTTAGTGCTATTAGTTTGGCGTGACTGACTGTGCTCTTAGGGCACGGTCACACCAGAATAATATTTTACCTATTTCGATGGGAATTACGGCGTGGATTCACTCCATTCCCATTGAAATGCATTGGCAGAATCAGCTCATCAGCTGGCAACCACACTGTGTGAGCATACTAGTCCGGAATTCAACATTTACTTGAGTAAAAGTACAAAAGTATTAAGGTATTGGCCTTAAAGATATAGGCCTACTGAAAGTACTGAAAGTAAAAGTACTCATTATTCAGAATGTCCCATTTCAAGTTTTCAAGTGTTTGAAAATCTTTTGAAAATAGCAGATATACAAGCGCACAATGTGTTGTATCGCGACGCAATGTGAGCTTGTAGATCGCCTATTTTCAAATGGCCGAAAAGTATTTAGGGTTGACGTGGTTAATGTCTTGTAATAATAATCAATCTACAAAGTAACTAGTAACTAAAATTGTCATATAAATGTAGTTGAGTAAAAGCACAATATTTGGATCCGAGATGTAGTGGAGTATAGAAGTAAACATTTTGGAAATTGGAACTACTCAAGTAAAGTACCAGTAAGACTCCCTAATAGGGAGATAAGCGACCGTCAGGTCGCAGCGTGATTTTAGGGCAAAATGTGTAGGAGCAGTGTCCAAAAAGGTGTTTTAAAAAATCGGCCTGAAGGTGGCGCTATATGGGACAGATCCATGTTGATGACATGAGTGTAGACATACTGTGTACCGATTTGCGTGATTTTAGGGCAAAATGTGTAGGAGCAGTGTCCAAAAATGTGTTTGAAAAAATCGGCCTGATGGTGGCGCGATATGAGACAGATCCATGTTGATGACATGAGTGTAGACATACTGTGTACCGATTTGCGTGATTTTAGGGCAAAAATTGTAGGAGCAGTGTCCAAAAATGTGTTTTGCAAGAATCGGCCTCATGGTGGCGCTAGAGGAGGGTCATGTGTGAATTGGTTGGGTGGAGGTTGTGATATAACAGGCAAGGAGTATGTGTGCAAAATTTGACATGGATCGGGGCAACGGTTGCGGAGATATGAGCAGGGCAAAAGTGTGACGTGTGACGTGTGACAGACAGACGGACGGACAGACGGACAGCTGGTGGAGGTTTTGATAGTAAGTGCAACCTGACGGTCGCAACAAATACCTCAAAATTGTACGTAAGTACAGTACTTGAGTAAATGTACTTTGTTACTTTCCACCAATGTGAACATTAATAAAATGTCTTCAACTGCTCATCATAAAGTTTTTGTTTTTTGTTTTTGTTTTGTCAGAAAAATCCTATGGGCACCCTGGGGACGTTCCATATGCAGAATCCCATCTTGTGAAGGGAAAAGGATTTGTCTTTGGGTCAGAAGTGGAGTACACATGCTATACAGGGTATGAGGACACATCCAGTGTGTTTCTAGGTGGGACATTCGCGAACAAATCGAATCTTTTGAACGGCTCTTTGAAATGAAGGATGGGATCCGGTTCGCAGTACAGGGAGCCAGCCATTCCTTTTTTTGAGGAGGGGGGGAGTCAATTCATTAATTAAGTAAAATTATCAACACTGCCACAAGAAGACGTTCGGAATTGAAATGCATTTGAGTAAAAGTATTGGTATCAAAATGTACTTTAAGTACTAGAAAGTAGTTATTATGCAAAATAGTGCAAGTCATTATGCAAGTCATTATACAAGCTCACAATGTGTCATATTGCGATGCATTGTGAGCTTGTAGAGCTTGTATTGTGGAGCTTGCATTGTGGAGCTTGTAGATCGGCTATTGTATAAATGGCCAAAATTAATATAGGATTGAAGTGATTAATTATAATCAAAATCTACAAAGTAACTAGAATGAGCCAGAGATCTGTCTCACTTCAAAGAACCATAAATCCCGTCTCTATTTCTGAACCAGTTGCTTTTGTTGACCAATAGAGGGCACTAGAGCACCACCACACCACTACCATCTTAGACCTTCATTGAAGAGAAATGTGTTTGAAATATCTGATATTGCATTTTCACTGCACAGCTAGGATGCATAATTGTACATGAACCAAATAGTCACTAAAATGTACAGTATGTGCCATAAAATGTAGGCTATGATGTTCCATGTTGTGTAGTGTTAACACTAATAGTGCCTCTTAATCTGAAGGTTGCTTGGTGCCTCGGTGCCACGCCGTTTCCTCCATAGGCCGCCGCTATTATTTTGAAGGGCTGGAAGGGGGTTGTTTTTGTTTTTTTGGATTATCACTTGACGGCAACGATTACGTCATCTAGTCACATGACAGTGTGGGTCCAGAAGAGAACATGGCTGCGCCCATCTTTTGTGTATAGTATGGAAGAGTGGAAACCATCCTTTGTATAAGAATGACTCTTTTGGAGAAAATGAAGTTTCTTTATGGGCCTCTCAATGGATTTACTATGGAGGGCGTTCACTTCGCGTGCACGCCCAACGTGCGTTGTAAACAAATCGCGGACATTACCGATGCGGGCGGGACCGGAGCGACGTACAGTAAGTAATAATACCTTTACTGTATATACAGTAAGATTCACAGTCCTCGCCGTCAACGGCGCCATGGTATTAACCCTTTCAATGACGGTGAGCGCCGTCAACAGCAGCAGAACAGTTAATGATGCTGCCCCCACCCTGGCCCTGTTCAAAACCTCAAGACATTCGGGTGGCGCACCCACCACCACAGAGCTTTGAATAAGAAGAAAACTGCTGTATAAATTATTATTATTTAATAATTATTATAATTATTATTAATGTGACATGAATTAAGAGTCATGACCATTGACATTTGTGTTTCATTTATTTGCATTAAATTTAGTTACCTAATGATCAGTGGAGCCAAGAAACACAACTGCACTCTGAATGGATGGGAAGGTGTTCTCCCAGTCTGTGAGGGTAAGGACACACGCACACACGCACGCACGCACGCACACGCACACACACGCACACGCATACACACACACACACACACTATATATACAGTATATATATATATATATATATATATATATATATATATTATATATATATATATATATATATACATCACTTGTGGGGACATTACATAGACTTCCATTCATTTTTATGCAAAAAATGGTTTCATTGTGCACTCTCAAGAGTTAAACTATTGTTAAACATCTGCATTACTCAATTGACAAGACACTCATAATTACAGAATACAGAAAAATTGTTATTTTGATCAATGTTTGCCTCTCATCTCTCGAGTACAAAATGTTATCCAAGGACAACAACATATTCTAAGCTAAACCTCATCAAATGGTGGTCCGTGGCTGAAATGCCGAATGAATAGGCCGAATGGACCTTGATATGAAAAAGGTTGAAAACCACTGTGATAGAGGTTCTCTGCTCACCCTTCAGTTCAGACACCTCTCGAGGAAGCAACATTTGACAGAAGTGATACTATATACCAGGGGTCCTCAATAGGCGGACCGCGGTCCATGTCCGGACCCAGGCGCACCTCCGTCCGGACCGCGGCACATTTCTGAGAAATCTCCGCACAGTTGTATCTGACGATCGGACTGACTGTGTGTGATTTGTGTTTGTGTGTGCGTGGGTGTGTATGTGCTCATTCGCTCAAACACATACACAGGCTCACAAGACACACCCCGTCCCCTACGCCAATTTGCAAGCCCACAAAGCGTCGCGGGTGCAACGTGCTGTGGGCTTGTAGATCAAAGGTTTTCCTTCCCTCCGAAGCAGTCTGCTCTCCATGCTGCTCCCCCCTCCCCTCCCCTCCTCACACACTCATGCCGCTCGCTGCCTTAAAAAAGTTGCTAAAACCTCTTGGAAACCATTGCTCCCACTGGATTAATAACTTAGAGATCTTCTACCTTTGGCTGTTCAATTGGAGAGGACAACAGCAACACATTAATATCCACGATGTAAGGCTCCAACTGCTTGCATTAGACGAGAAATGGTCGCGAAACTCGCGATGCGTGATCATGCGTCTTTAACAATGTGATGTGTCGTCGCATATTATTGCCAGCTATCCTAGGCTGTGTTAGGTTAATAACTATGACTCGTTGACCCTGATTTGACTGGCCATTTGACATAGGCAACAGCACAGTCTGGCTTGTGCAGTACGTGTGTCAACTGAATGTCAAGTAATCCTCTCCCCCTCACGCTAAGTTTCACTTTATTTTCCATTCTGAACGACAAGCCTAATATTGCATTTATGCTCTTTAGTTTCCAATAATGAAACTATAAGCCAGTGTTTTATTGCTACACAATAAATGTAAATAATGTAGCCTACTCTACATGCATAAATAATTATCCATTCATCCATCCATCCATCTTCAACCGCTTATCCAGCATCGGGTAGCAGGGGTAACAGTTCCAACTGAGATTTCCAAAGTTCCAAATAATAATAATAATAATTAAAATAAACAATTCTAATGATTATAATAAACATACATACATACAGTACATACTGTATTAATGTATCCGCCTTATTTCGCCTTCGCCTTTTTTTTTCCGGACCCGGACCTGTTTCAAAAAAATATTTCTGGACCTTCAAGATTTGTATTTGAGGACCCCTGCTATATACCAAGGGTCTTCAACAGGGGGTCCGGGACCCCTAGGGGGTCCTCAGAGTTACTACAGGGGGTCCTCCAAATCTTTGGGTGGTAGATTTTTTTTCTCCTTTTTATATTAACAACTTGAACCCTAATGTCCATATTATTTAGCTAAAAATAGCAGATCTACAAGCTCGCGCTGCGTTGAGCTTGTAATCGGCAAAGAGGTTTGGTGTAGAGGGGAAAAAAGAGCACAATAAGTACAGAGTGAAAGGTCAAGTTTATTAAGTATTGACGGTTCAAGTGGTTAAATATCAAAACACACAAATTGACATGAATCCCAAATACACTGATGATTGTCAAACACTCTGGAATCTATGAAAAGGTTGTGGGGGGGTCCCTGCTTCATCTCTCTCTCAACTAAGGGGTCCTTGGCCTGAAAACGTTGAAGACCCCTGCTATTTACAGTAGCACCAACTGAAGTGCAGCTGAATCTGGAATTCCCATTGTATTGAAAACAGACAATAAGTAAACAGGCAACAATGTAATGTTCTTTGATGTACATAATGTCTTCAACAGCACTTTCTTGTGAATTTTGTTTTCAGCTAAATCCTGTGGTTCCCCTGTGCAAGTTAAGAATGCATATATCTATCTTGTGAAGGGACCTGGTTATGTCTTCGGGTCAGAGGTCCTGTACGAGTGCCATATGGGGTATGATGACACGTTTAATCTATTGCTTTCTATGAATCTTTATGTTTCTCCATGTGTTTCTGAACCAGTGGCTGTCGGCCAATAGGGGGCACTAGAGCGCCACCACACCACTCCCAACTTTGAAACTTTGAAATATATATTTTATATATTTGGAATGAGTAAGCCAGCATGAATATTAGATTAAAGGTCTTTGCACACTGCTGCGTTTTTCGGGCCGGCTATCGGAGTGAATTTCGGAGTGCGTGAATAAAAAAATCTACCTCACGTTATGTCAATCACGTTTGCACACTGCCGCCTGTTTCGTATTCATTTTCGGACCAGGGTTGATTTTTTCCGATTTTCGCAGCTGTCGCACTGAGTCCCTTGCTCTCTCTCTCTTTCGTCTCTCTCTCCCTGGCCTACGGCTTTCGGATTTCCAAAACGCAACGAAAACACGCAGTGCAGTGTGCAACCACCTTAAGTCATTAATTAGAGAGTAAAATATATGATATTCCATAACATGTACACTACAGTATATAAAACTGTAATGTTGTGTTAAGTTCCCACTGAGCACGCCGTCTAAAAGTGGTCTAATAGACGTATAGATTTGAAAGTTTTTTAGTTGTCTAAACTTAGACTAGACGACTAATAGACTTCTAATAGTCGTCTAAATGTAGACGGTCTATATTTAGACGACTATTAGAAGTCTATTAGTCGTCTAGTCTAAGTTTAGACAACTAAAAAACTTTCAAATCTATACGTCTATTAGACCACTTTTAGACGGCGTGCTCAGTGGGTTACTAATTGGTCATGGCCATGACATACTTTGGTTCACTCAACTCTTTGCACATTGACTTGTTATGAGTTGTACAGAACATGCTTAGTTTACTCCTCTGAGATACAAGCTGGCTGGGGCACAAGTTACCTGTGCCCAAGAGCACAGTGTTGGGCTTGTTACGAAATTCATTACTTGTCTCTGTTTTCAAAAGTAATATCACTTGATTTATTATTCGTTAATAGTAAAAACACAAACAGAAAGTCCTGCACACACTGCACACTCTGTCCATTTTGTCAAAATTGTACATTCCTCAGAGTTAATTAAAACTGTACTGTGTAGTCAACATACAATGAAAAAAAGAAATAAAATAAAATAAAATAAAATAAAATAAAATAAAATGTAAAATGAACAGTTTAAAATATTTTTCAAAATAGTAAAAAAAAAAAAGGCAAGAAAGTTTAGGGGTTTAGGGTTTAGCTTGGCGAAAATAGGGCCCAATATTGTGTCAATGTGTGTTCAATGAATCTTCTTCCCAACTTCTAATCTACAGGTTCCACTAACCTCTATAATGAGACTCATTATTAATGAATACCAAATTGAAATTCCGACCGAATTCCAAACATTAGCCTTCCAAAATAACCTACCTGACCTGGTGGAGACTTGAGCAGTTTTTCATTTCAGTTTCACATTTTGTCCAAATAATGCATTGAACGGCACTCCATTGATTAATGACTCATTAATCACTTCATTATCAAATGTTGAATTAAGAGATGGCCATTGAAATTTTTTATAAATTGTGTGTGTTTTAGACACCTAATGATCAATGGAACCGAGAAACACAACTGCACTCTGAATGGATGGAATGGTGTTCTCCCATTCTGTTTAGGTAAGGATACACACACACACACACACACACACACACACACACACACACACACACACACACACACACACACACACACACACACACACACTCATGCGATGACTGCATCTGACACTGTATTTATGTACAGCATAACTTGCCTGAATCATACGTAAGATGTCTTCTGACTTGTGCTCAGTGGTGGTGTACAGTAACAAATTATATTTACTTAAGTACTCTAACTTAAGTACAATTTTGAGTTATTTGTACTTTACTTGAATATTTCCAATTTCCAGCACTTTCACTTCTACTCCACTACATCCCAGATCCAAATATTTTACTTTCACTCCACTACAATTATTTGAAACCTTTAGTTACATGTTACTTTGCAGTTATAAACGATTATATTATAACACATACATTAATCCACTTTAGCCCTATTTTATACCTTGGCTATTTGCAAATAGCCGATCTACAAGCTCACAGTGCAACACATTGTAAGCTTGTAGATCTTCTATTTTCAAGCATTTAGTATTTTTACTTTTGGTACTTTAAGTACATTTTGATGCCTGTATTGTACTTTTATACATTTTGAATTGAGTACTTCTGCTTATATACCATATATTCCTACATTGCAGTATTGATACTTTTACATTTCACTTTACATTAAAAAAAAAACAAAAAAAAACAAACGTATTTGTTTGATTCAATATTTAGATATTTGATGTAAATGTTATCAGGTCCTCCAGGCCCAGGGCCTCTCTCTATACGCACCCATTGTAACTTCAAACTCCATTTTAACCAAGATAGATTCAATGATAACATTGAAATGATAACATTTACATCAAATATCTAAATATTGATTCAAGCAACTTAATCTGTTCAGGGTGTTCACAAAAGCCTGATTAGACGATAATGACCACAAGTTTTTTTTAAAGTGAAATATCCCTTTAAGTAAAAAATGTGAGTACTTTTTCCACCACTGCTCTTGCTGTTTGTTGACAGAAATATCCTGCGGAGATCCCGGAAATACGTCTGCTACTGTCGGTAGCGTGAAGGGAGGTAGAAATCTCTATGGGACAGAATTGGATTACAAGTGCGGAGCGAAGTACGATCATCTTTCTGTTTCTACAGTAACTAGACCTTACCCGTTCGAAGATATGTGCTCCAAAATATGTGCAGAGTGTCGGTTGTGGGGAAAGTTACTGTAACTGGTACGTGCGTGAGAAAATGTGGGAGCATCATAATGTAAGGAGCAGCTCATGGAGGAGTGTATATTTATGATGGATACAAATAATTTAACAGCAAAATAGTTTTTTCATACCCGTTGGAAGATGAGACACACATGAAACGCACCTGGTGAAAGCGAGAGAGAAGAGAGAGAGAAAGAGAGAGAGAGAGAGAGAGAGAGAGAGAGAGAGAGAGAGAGAGAGAGAGAGAGAGAGAGAGAGAGTGTGCACATTCCTAACTGTGAGAGAGGGGTGTGTGTGTGTGGGGCTACAGATCCCATGGCCTGGAGGAACGGACCGTAACCCTGACGACAGGCTAAGAAAACGCTAATAAACAGCTTTAATTTGGGAGAAATGAAATTCGGGCTCCGTCACCGTTGATATAATGCTAATGGCCAATACCATGTGAACTTTGGGATCAGTTGCTGATGCGAGTGAATAGATAAACGTAGATAAGCGTGAGCGTTAGAGCGTTAGAGCGTGAGTGTGTGAGTGAGTGAGTTTGCTGGTTTAATAGATAGATATCTCCTTAATTAAAGGACAACTTTGTTTGTTTTACAACAAGGGTTCATATTTTAGATTCTTATTAAAGAAAATAAAAGATGAGTGTTAAAATGTTCTATCGTTTTAGAGTTTTTAAGGATTTTGATTTAAGACAATAAAGAAATATTTAGCCACTTGCACGCATGCCAAGATCAAGAGTGCTAAACGTGCTAAAACGATAGAACGAAGTAACACTCACCTTTTCTCTTCTCTAATTACAATCTAAAATATGAACCCTAGTGGTCCTTTAAACAGCATGCCGTTGCACACATCCAACATCATGTTAACTGATCATATTGAATTAAGAGATGGCCATTGTCTCTTTTTCATTTGCATTCATTTTAGTGAGATAATGGTCGGCGGAAGCAATATCCTCCGATGCTCTGCGAATGGGACGTGGGATGGTCCTCCTCCGGTCTGTGAGGGTAAGGTCACACACAGGTGAAAGACTTGCCTGAGTTATTGATTTATTTTTTTTCAAGTTAAAACACATTCCCAGCCACCCCAGAAATGGCTGTGTGCTTATTCTCCCGGGAATATTCTGTTATTTCAGGAATGAATTGAAAATGATGTGACTGCAAGTGCATTGGTTTTACAAAACCACCAGCAGGGATGTGCTGGCCATTGGGAAAAGCGGGACAACTCCCGAACGGCCGGTTCACGTTCGGGAGTTGTCCCGCTTTTCTGCAGTCACCGTCGAGCAGAAAACCTCGTATCTCCAAGTTTCAAATTTGTAAATTTTTTCGCAAAGCAAAGCCCTGCTTCATCATACAAGGCTGTCGCACAAAAGTTGTGAAAACAGCCGATCTACAAGCACACAGCGCCTCGCGTGTGTGCTTGTAGATCGTCTGTTTTCACTAGTTTAAATCATTTTTAAAATGGTTTTGGACGTACAAGGTTTCCACCCGACAAAATATAACTCATGTAATTGGCCCCCTGGCTTGTCACTTGTCATGATCTGAAATGGCAAATCTTTGAGCAGCAGCAGCACTATAGTGAGAGAGTGCTAAACGTGCTAAAACGATAGAATCTCTCTCTATAGCGTGCAATGAGGGCCTCTCCAACTCTTTTTCCCGGGCTGAATCAGGGGCCCAGCACGTCCCTGACCACCAGAGAGCGCTAACTACATGTCCGTTACACTGAATAGGCTTTCAATGTATTTGGTTGAGAACCAGTGATTCAGATGCAGACGCAACAGGGCCAACGTCTCCATTTCCCAGCGCTAGTGTTATCTTAGTGAAAATATATTTCCCGTCAGGCGCTCCACATGCGCGATTGGTGCACGTTCTTAGAACGGTTAGCATGGTCTCTTCTCACACTCCATAATAACTTTTCCCGAAGGAATGCAATGGTGACCCGGAACCGATCGCGCACTTCCGGTTATGCTTCAATGGCCCTGATCAGCGATGATTATCGTTTGCGATACTTATCGTTTGAGGTTCACAAAAGCCTGATTATGCATTAAAATGACAAACAGGGACCATCATTTACAGAAACGCATATCACGGTAATTGAAAGAAGACTTAAACATAGCGACTGAAAGCATGAAGTATTTATGAAGTCTGGTCAAAGTCTGGTCAAATCAACGTGCATGGTGATTATTCTGCAGGTGGAAATAGCAACACCTTCCAGGCCACATCGTGTGCCCAGGATTATTCAACATTAATCATCAGGTGCCCATGGCAACCCGCCATTTTACGTACCTTTGCGGTCCTGGCAAAAAGAGTAATCAGAGTAAATGTAATCCAAGTATGTCCTGTTTATTTTCACGATAATACTTTCTTTCAGTCAGGACCGTTTTTTTCAACAATCTTGGGCTGCACTGCTTTTGTAACGGCCGGTAGAGAAGGCTGCGTTTTAAACATGAAGGTGATTTGAAAGCTAGATTAGGTGAAAAATGCACTTTTGTGCAGCAGCGTAACACTGCTTTGGATGAGGGAGACAGCACTTCCCGGTCACGTGATACCGCACTGCATTTCGGGAAATGGAGTGTTTTTCGTCAACGCGGCAGCCTGGTACAGTAAGTACAGTACAGTATAGTTTACTGAACAACACGTCGAACGCGTCGATGGGCACACGTAGACATCAAAGAGATTGAGCCGTTGACACCTCGTGGGCATCCGATGAGTTAATAATAACTACGGTTGCTGAAAGTCAGCTGAGCTTCCATGATCCATGCCGCCTGATCTAATTCTGTACATCATTTAAGCCTATACTTGTATTTGTTTTTTCCAATGATTCAGCACTTGTTCAATTGTCCATTTCTCCTCATATCATTTTTCTGTATGTTTATACCAATGTAAATATTAAATGAAAATGACCAAGCAGCTAATAGCATTACTTAGGGGTGCGGAGCCTGTGGCACCCAGGGGCCCCTGGGCCTGACAGGCTGGCTTCAGCTGCTTGTAGGACCTGTCCTCTTGTTATCACGTGTTCTCTCTGTTCTAATGTTGGTGTCTCTCTGTCTCTCTCTCTGGTCTCCTCTCTGTTGTGTGTCTGAACGTGGCAGTTTGTTCCACGCCTCTCGGTATAAAGAATGACACGGTCCCAGACGACCAGATGACATCGTCCAGTGTGTATGAGTCATTCGGCACTAAGTGGCACCCCTACTTTGGCCGCCTGGACAAAGGGGGCGTCACAAATGCCTGGTGGGCTGGCACCGATGATCAGCTTCAGTGGTTACAGGTAATGAATGACATGTCTCAGTGGTTACATGTAGGGAACGTGTGTTTCAGGGGAACATAAAAGAATAAGGGGTCATGACTTTTTTCATGTTTCCTGACCTCAATTACACCCCAAAAAAATGAACATTCAACATTCAGTGTTTTTTTCTGTAATCTGTAGCTTTTTGAATAATTAGGCTAAGAAAAGTGGGTTCATTTGGACGTACAAATCAACATTTTCTCACCCTTAAAGCGTCATACAACCGACGCCTTGTCAAGTACTGTACTGCGTCAGACGAGGGGACACATTGGGTATGCCTACTGTGTCAAGGGTTGGACGAATTGGGTATGGCCAGTGGCCTAAGAAGAAAGAAAAAAAAAGTTGTTCCCGAAGCGAGATTCGATACCGCTATGAAGGGTTACCAGCCACCCGACGCTACCGTTCACGCCACTATAAACAATGGAGCCGCGCCGTCTCAGGCTTGAGCTCCGAGAGCCGCCGCCGAGGGAGCGGTAGCGACTGAGTCGCCGCTGTGAACGGTGAGAACGGCGCATGAGCCGACTCAGCGGCGTTACCGAATGATGTGCCTTTATGGACAGAATGTACATTTTGACCAGGGGCCCTGCTTCCGCGTCTGAATGCGGCTCAAAGAAGGGACTACGTTATTATCCACGTTGTCAAAGATAAAAGCACAAAAAAAGGAATTTCCCAGTCGTCTCCTTAGCTCAGTCGGTAGAGCATGATGACAGCTTAAAATGAGACTTCGATTCCCTGTGACTGGAAAATATTCCAGTAAACACATGTCGGCGCATGCGTACTAAGACTCTCCGTTCTCGTTCTGTTCTCGTCTGACTGTAGA
The DNA here is from genome assembly GCF_963921795.1 of Nannobrachium achirus. Taxonomy (NCBI): domain Eukaryota; kingdom Metazoa; phylum Chordata; class Actinopteri; order Myctophiformes; family Myctophidae; genus Nannobrachium; species Nannobrachium achirus. Next base: position 2,289,630 of record NC_137811.1, read on the forward strand.
CGCTGTAAACGTTCCAAAGCGTCGCACGGGTGAAGCAGAAAGCGAGTTGGGAACGTGTCGGGAGGGTGAAGCAGAGGGGGTGAGAATGGGCTGTACACATCATCATCCAGGGGAGGATGTGGTTGTAGGGGAGGAACACAACAACTGAACTGGTAAATGGTGCATTGGGCCAATGCAAAATCAAAGGTGATACACCCTTCCCTACAAGTCCAGAGGAAAATGAACTCACTTTTCTGAGCCTAATCATACGTGTTTATAATCATGCATTGCAACGTATAACACGGTTCACAAAGTAGTGTAGTATAATCTCTGCAGAACAGCACACTATAACTACTAGGTAACATCTTACTTGAAGTGTCTCTAATGCATAAACCATAAAGCTTCATTAGTTATAAATGTTTATAATTACTTATAACAAAGATGCTAACTGACTAAGTTATGGTAGTTATAATGTGCTGTTCCATTGAGCATAAGTAAGTAGGTCTGGGAGGCCTATTGTCCATATCGGCCGGTAACATGTGAATCATTCCCTGCTACAATGCACAATTTGATGTCTAAAACAGGGGTGTTCAACGTTTTTTTCAGCCCAAGGGTCCCTTAGCTGAGGAGAGAGATGAAGCAGGGACAGGGGCTCTAGACGAGCTTGTAGATCTGCAATTTTTTGTCTAAAGTTCTCCTCAGAATAGGATCACTATAGGGTTCAAGTGGTTAATGTGAAAATAGAAAAGCCTAGCTATCACACAAAGATTTGGCGGCCCCTTGTAGTAACCCTGAGGACCCCCTACTGGTCCCGGACCCCCTGTTGAAGACCTCTGGACTAAACCACTCTACCAAACTAAGTTTACAAAGTGCTTTACGTACAACTGAAACAAAAAGAAACAAAATAAAATGATGACTCAGCAGAGAATGTTAGAGAGGCAGGGGCTGACCTTTCTAAAAGGGCCTTTTGGTGAAAATATTGAAAATAGCAGACCACCAAGCTCACAACGCGCCGTGAGCTTGGAGGTCGGCTATTTTCGGAACTTGATACCACGCTGAACTGAGCATTATCAAGGCAATACTGGAGATGTGGCGTAACGGCATGGCTTTCTACACAGAGAGGGCAATACTTTCAAAATTAGATGCTGCATTCAAGTTCAGGAGAGTTTGGAAAAGGCAGTTCTCTCGAGAGAAAGAGGGCATTTGCAGTTCTGGAAATGGAAAGAGGGCATTTGCATTTCTTTCACCATAGTGACTTTTTACAGACGAGTAAACGGGCAGGGGCTCAAGATGTCTATGTGTGCACGTGCCTGTGACTCAGTGTTTCTCATTGTACTGTGTTATGCAGGTGGATCTGGGGCGTACTATGATTACCTCAGCCATCATCACCCAAGGAGCCGGTGGACTATCATATTATGTCAAATCCTTCAAAGTGTCCCACAGTGTTGATGGACGGTCCTGGACCGTCATCAAGGATACCAGCAGGTCAGACAAGGTCAGTTCAGCAGGAGTAGCTTGGTGGTTGCTGAAGTGTGTTCTTCAAGGGAGGTGAAAGTATTCTGTCTACCTTTACCAGCTGGTGGAAATAGTTTTATGTTTATTTAAACTTACATGTACAAGGTACAGCACGCATGGTGGCCATTCCACTACCATTTCAAAAACTGAGAACCAATGTCAATACTATCAACAATCTGTCAATTGCACAATTAAACATGAACAGAATCATGATTTATTTTTTTAACATAAATGTGGAAAATGTTTTAAAAATATTTCAAGACAAAATGGTAAAAAAAATAATAATTAAAAAAAGCTTGGTGTAGTGTGAACTGCTCTAACTTTCAGCGTTCTGATTGGCTGCCATGTCTCCGCCCATGTCCAGATCTTCGATGGCAACAGCGACAGAAGGACCCACAAGAAGAACCTGCTGAAGCAACACATCACCAGCCGCTATGTGCGTGTGCTGCCATGGACGTGGGAGGAACACATCGTCCTGAGAATAGAGCTGCTGGGCTGTGAGGCCTAGTGATCATGTTGATCCCTGGAACACTAGGTTCTCAACCTGTGGGTCGGGACCCCCACCCCCAAATTATTTTGGGGGGTCCCCAGATTTTTAACTTAATGTGCAACATTGTTTTCTCCATCAACAGTAAACAAACAAAAGAGACAATTTGAGGACTTTTTAATAACCCTAAAATTGTCAAATATTAGAGCCAGACATTGTGAAAATATCCGATCTACATGCTCACAATGCTTGTGAGTCGTGCAGTTAAAATAAGATTATCTTGGGGGTCCCCAGTTAAAATATGATTATCTTGGGGGTCTCGGCTTGAAAAGGTTGAGAACCACTGTCCTAAAACACTAATGTCGGGTGGTTTTCACCCTCACAATCACGGTTCTGTGATTCTCATTGTGCTGCTGATTGTCTGAGGTGGGTGGGTCCTATAGCGTAACTCCAGGCTGCAAGGTCTAACCTTGCCTACTTGGGTTGCATCCTAAAGACGTTTTATGTTTTACAGAGGATCGCCTCACTGCTCAGTAAAAATGCAATGAAGACTCTAGCAAGAGCACCCATTCAGTCCCACTTTGACTATGGATTTGTACTATCGCGACGCCTCAAAGGCCCTAAAAACAATTAAGGCTCCAAACAGCACAAAACAAACACATTACAGCATCTTGCAATGGTGTACAAGATACACTACACCACTAAGATACCCATGTACCTGACAAAATACTTCCAAAACGACAAGGATGTTCACAATTATAACTCCAGAGGCAGCTCCACAGATCACGTCCAACCCAGTTTTGGCTCAAACAAATGGTTAAATGTGTTCTCCTGCTATGCTGCTAAAATGTGGAGCGCCCTGCCGAAGGCCTTAAAGGAGTGTGAATCACTACTTTTCTTTAAAACAGCTCTGAAAAGTCACTTACAGGCGGCTGCTACTTGAAACACTTAAAAAAGTAACCTATCCACCTGTTTCCGCGGGAGTTTACTGGAGATTATTTGGACCTGTTTGCACCACACTTCCGGTTTAACAGCAGACATACAAGCTCACGTCGCGTCGCAGATGCAGCCTGTTGTGACTTGTGAGCTTGTAAATCACACGCGGCTGCGGCGCCGGAAGCTCGGTACAGCGTCTGCGCAATGCGCTATGGGGCGTTGGAAACTCGTGGATTGATGTTGATGTATTGATGCTTTGCTTATTGTAAATTGCTCTGGATTAAGAGCGTCTGCCCAATACCTAAATTGTAAATTGTATGTTGTATGAGTTAAAAAGGGACCCCAATTGAAACAAGCCCAAAAGCTTTATTGCCGCGTGTTTATCCTTTTATAGTTGACCTTGTACCAGTGAACTGTACTGTCATGTACCTTTTCCAATCCAAACTTCTAATAAAGTTTTCTGCTGCTTGAATGAGTCAAAATATTGTGTTCTCAACTGCATAGTACGGGAAATGTCATTCTCTATAATGGTCCGTTTCAGTCTAACAAGGCTTTCTGTCGAAACCACATTAACGGCCATGGCGGTAGCGGTGTAGTGCTTCGATCTTGGATCCTCTACCTCATCCTCTTGGGTCTGCCATCAGGCACGTGCACACAGACATCAAAAGGGGCTTGAGCCCCTACCCTTTTATCTGTTTGTAAAAAGTGCCCTCTCCAGACCATGACTGCAGTTTTTACTATGATGAAAGAAATGCAAATGCCCCACTTTCCATGCCATATCAGAAGGCGGCAATCGAGAGAATTGCCTCATCAAAACGCTCCTGCTGAATGCAGCATCTTATGTTGAAAGAATTGCCCTCTCTGTGTAGAAATCCATGCTGTTACACCACATCTCCAGTATTGACTTGATTATGCTTAGTTCAGTGTGGTATCACGCACCGAAAATAGCCGACCCCCAAGCTCACAACGCGGCTTGGAGGTCTGCTATTTTCAACATTTTCACCAAAAGCCCCTTTTAGAAATTTCAGTCCCTGCCTCTCTAACATTCTCTGCAGGTCCCTGCTCTCCCTCATCCTCTCGGGTCTCTCCCATATCCTCTCCAGCCTCAGGGAGGTCTGCTCACTCTGCAGCGGGGGCTACGCACATAAACTGTCAGCGCGCCCAACAATTAACCTAAATTTACGCACCCAGTATAACATTAGCAGCATCATTTGGCACATGTGGCTCATCAGAACACTGGTAGTCAATCTATCAATTTAGAATGATCAATCTGAATAACTGGCACCTATCAATCAAATAGGTGCCGGATCCAATCAAAGAGTTGAGGAAACTTGTCCCCCGACAAATTAAGCACTAGATGTGTCTCCCCTCATTTACAGAAGTAAATACAGATGTATTCGTATACAGAAGTATTCGTATCAAAAAGTACAAAAGTAGATAGTACTCATTATGCAGAATGTCCTATTTCACACGTTTTCAAATATACATCCTAACCCTTGAAAATAGCAGATCTACAAGCTCTACAACTCACAATGCGTTGCATTGTCGAATTGCCGAAAGGTATACAGCATGGGTCTTCAACAGGGGGTCTGGGACCCCTAGGGGGTCCACCAAATCTTTGAATGACGTATTTTTTTCTCCTTTTTTTATATTAAGCACTTGAACCCTAATGTCCATATATTCTGAGAACTTTAGCCAAAACTAGCAGATAGCAGATAGATTGTCTATTTTCGGCAAAGACCTTTGGTGTAGAGGGGGGAAAAGAGCAGACTAAGTACAGAGTAAGTATTTAACCACGTTTCAAGTGGTTAAATATCTGAAAAAACAAATTGACATGAATCCAAAATTCACTGACGATTCACAATTGTGCTGTCAAACAATGAAACTATATGGAATCTATGAACAGGTTGTGGGGGTCCCTGCTTCATCTATTTCTCAACTAAGGGGTCCTTGGCCTGAAAACGTTGAAGACCCCTGGTATACAGTATAGGGCTGAAGTGGTTAATGTAAGTTTGTTTCGTTAATAATTTCAAATAAATAAAGAGTAAAAGTAAAAGTGCAATATTTGGATCTAAGATGTAGTAGAGTAAAAGTAAAAGTATTGGAAATTGGAAACCTCAAGTAAAGTACAAATGCTTCAAAATTGTATTCAAGTACTGTACATTACTTTTGTACTTAGTTACTTTACACCACTGACAATAGGACACACTGGACTAGAACAGTGGTTCTCAACCTGTGGGTCGGGACCTCCAGGGGGGTCCCCACATTATTTTGGGGGGTCTCAGATGATTAACTTGATGTGCAACATTATTTTCTCACTCAACACTAAACAATCCAACATAAAGTCAAAGTGTATAGAGGGTATGATACCTCTAAAATTACAAATTAAACATTGGCCAAATTGTCAAATATTAGACGCAGAAATTGTTGGAATAGCCGATCTATATGCTCACAACAGCCCTCACAACTCGAGGCGTTGTGAATGTGAGCATGTAGATCTGCTATTTTCACAATAGAACCGTGTTATACAAAATGTAATGCCTCAACTCAATAGTGCTCGTCAGGGTGGGGGGTCCCCAGTTAAAATATGATTATTATGGGGGTCGCGGCCTGAATAGGTTTGAGAACCACTGGACTAGACAGATGTAGAGCAGGAGTTCAAAACAAGGGGTTAGCAAACCCCTATAGGGCTGCTTGCAGGGGTTCACATAATTGTGAGGAAAATGTTATAATAAAAAAAAAACACAATCAATATAGGGGGTTCAGTTTAATCTTTGAAGTTACACTTTACAGTTTTTTACGCTTTTAATCCAAGTTAGGTGTGTGTGTGTGCGTGCGTGCGTGCGTGCGTGCGTGGTGGTCCTTCACATTGGGGTGGTGATATGATTGGTTATTACAGCAGTGGGCGTAGCTTTGTGTTCTCGCTGGTGTTCTTGCCACTATCTTGCATTCAGAAGTGTCCAGACGTATCGCTAGGCAGACATCTCTGATGGTCTGGCAACAACAGACTATACCCAGGTGGATACTGATTAAACATGAGCTGGCCAATTAAAGGCAGGTGTGTGTTTCCCGCTGACGACATCTGGCCCAGGGGTGATGAAATGAAATGAATAGTGAGTCAACAGGTGCAACGTACTCTGAAGATAATTAATGTTAAGGTCCACTGACACCAAGACTCTAACCCTGAAACTTAAACATGCTATTGTACATGAATGAATTAACATGGACACAGGGGTGCCATGTTTACAACCACTGTCTGTAGCTTGGTCTATTATGCATTTCATAATAGACACAGGGATGGCCAACCATAGATCAAAATGGTTGTTAATACAAAATACTCCAAATATCATTCTAAACAAACTACAGTATTATAATGGCCGGTGGATTTCAGATAGGAAGAATGTCATGAATACTTTTCATAAGAACAACATTTTATTTGTGACACACTAAACCAAGCCTCAAGCCTTCACATGAGGAAACATGTGGACACCACAACTACCCCTCTCTACACATGCACACTGATTACAACACTAACTCATGGTCATGGACCTCATGACAAATTAAACTTAATATACACGTTGCCTTGCCTTGCACTACACACAGCATGCCAAGGCAGACCTCCTCGACCGCTATCAGCCTGTATTTTAATAGTTCCCCTGTCCCCAGTCACGCAGTCACCCAACACAAAGTCCACTTGAGATATTCCTGGGATTGAGGTGGACAGCTCTCTTGCTTCCTCTGGCGTGAATCAAAACAGCATCCCGGTTTCGACAATGGAACAAGGGGGAGCGCTTGTTTTCGGTGGAGATGGCGGAGACACGCCGGCGTTATATTATAAACACAATCTGATCTAGCAATCATGACATAGGCTATTTATTATAATCACTAATTCACTATGAAGTGTCTTTAATTATAATTAAAGTAAAAATAGTCAAATAACAAACCAGTACAAATTGTTCTGCCCATGCACAACCTTATAAAACTAAAATGCCTAAACTACTGTAAATGTAAGCCTATTATAACTGTCTATGATAATGGTTCTTAATTAGTCACAATTATTAAGTTTAATACTTGACCTTATAAATATTGAATGTTATGTTTATGATTATATGTTATGAAACATCGCATAGTCGAGCGTTGCGATGGTCGCATGAGCCGACTCAGCGGCGTTACCGATTTATGTGCCGTTATGGACAGAATAGTAAATCTTCAGCCCCCCGAATTTCGTCACCTCCGCGCGGTCCAGGGGAACACAACGGAGCGCTCCCTACCTCCGGTTCAGCCAATCACAAGCTTCCACTGCAGATACCGGGATGCTGTTTTGATACACGCCTTCCTCTGGGCCCAGAGGCTGGGATGCCTCAGTGTTTGGGTTACATGGCATGGAGGGGCTCTCTGTCTCCACCTGCTTCATTTCCTTTCAAAAGGGCCACACCGATGCTTCCAAAGGAAACTCATTACATCAGTACTCATAAGAGCATTTAGGATGCCATAGCCGCGGGAAGTCATTTAAAGCAGGAGGGGATGTCACGCGCCAAAAATGATCAGTTTTATGCGGTTTTGTTTGTGTTTTATTCGGGTTTCCGCAGTTTATTTTTTAGCTAAATGTAACACAATTGGGAACTGCACACTACACTTTCTCTTTGCCTCTCCACACACACTGTGGACAGTGTGGAGACAAATAAAAAAGGCACACACAGTAGCCATGCCACTGATCTGATGGCAGCCAGCAGGATATTTGAAAGGTCACAGTTAACTATGGAAACCGACACATCTTGTCCATGTATCCCTATTATGTTTTTTTCTGTTTTTCTAATAAAGTGTTAAATTGGTTTGGTATGCGGTCAGGTCTAGGCCTGGCTCAGGGAGGAGAACGCCCCTGCCATGCATAGTCCACTATGGCAGGGGTTTTCAAACTTTTTTGTCTCAGGGCACCCCATAAATATGTTTTGACTAGTTTTGTGCGACGGTCTTGTATGATGAAGCAGGGCAAAAGACGTAGACATTTGAAACTTGAAGATACAAGGTTTCTGCCCGACAGTGACGATATTTTAGTAGAGATGGACCGATTGCAATTCTTGGCCGATACCGATCCACCGGTTTTATGAAGGTCTGATCTGCCAAAACCGATTTTTCCGATACCAATTTCTTTAGCTAAGACCTAGAAAATAGGGTTGCTCCAATACCCTTTTTACAGTACAATATCCAAAATCACAGACAATATCCAGTCTAATATGACCGTCTGCACTAGGCAGGAGGAAAGCAGGTGACGCATGCTTTTTTTTTTCCCTTCTTTTTGGAGACGACATTGACACAGGATTATGGAATATATCCTTACATTGCAAAGGTAATCAGCACCATCTGTATTCTGTAGGCTGCCACTAAGTAGACTGGCTGCTACTTGCTAATGTTTACGTTAGTCACAGGACCAGAGCATCATGCTGTGCAGTGCCATAGACACAATTGGCATAAAACCGGTATTTATGTCAGTGACCTGCCGGTCACCAATTCGGCCGGTTTGATATCATACCTGCCGATTTTTTATATTGGCCGATTACGATTTCCATCCCTATATTTAAGTGATTATGTTGCGAGGAAAACATTGAGATAATAGCCATTTTGGTTAGAACTGACTGAAAATAACTTTGTACTTCAAGTTTAAAATTATATGAAATATTGTGTGTCCAAAAAAAATCCAAATATTATCAAATGATCTTGCGGCACCCCAGGGTGCCCTGTCACCCACTTTGAAAACCCCTGCACTATGGGCATCCGAATTAATGACGTTACCCACGTTATCCTAGTTTAGACAGAGCAGAAACTAAATAAATTAGGCTCTAAAAGTGGAGTATGAATCGACCCTAAAACTCGCACCGTTACAACAACTGTCAACCTTTAGATAATGAGTTAAAAGGCTTAAGAATCTAATTACACAAGTACTTTCAGTTGGATTACTTGTACTATAATCACTAAATTGTACTGTATCTAAGTCAGTAACAATGAAAAAGAAAACACAATAGTTTTTGTATATCGAACCATTACATTTATTTTGTATCTTATGTGAACACATGTATTCTTGAGAATATCACTTTGTAGTACTTTAGAAACATTAGACATACAGTTTTCTTTATAATGTAAACTTGTCTCTGTATCTGAAATCAGTTATTCTCACAATGAACTTTAAATCAGCGTATTCACTGTTAATGGCATCTATAGACTGTGGGCGGAGAATGGCCTGGTACTTCTTTACCAGCACAGCAACATCTGTTGATCCGATGTCTGAACTCAGTGCTGCCATGTCAAATGCAGAGCACTCTTTTAAACTATGCACTGGAAAACGAGCATCAAGGTGATCACATGTCCCTGGTAATATCCCCATCAGCTGCTGAGGCCCTTAGCACCGCTTTGATTCTGTCACTCCACTGAGGCTCTCCCGGATCATTCAGGGACTGCAAACGCAGCTTCTCAATCTTTGCTCTTCCAAGGCAATGCAATGTCCTTCCATCACTGTCAGGCTGTGTTTTTGAAAAGGAAGGCAGAGTTGTGCCAGCTCACTCAACACATCTCCAAGAGCAGTGAGTGTAACCTTGTACTTTGGATCACTCAGCTTTGTGTAGCAGTATTTTGCCACTGGATCTCCATTATCACTGTATGTTGTTCTGCAGTATTTCTCAAGAACAGTGTAGTTCCTGAGAACGGCATTTACAGCTTGGTTGCGTGACGGCCATCGCAATTCATTCAAAGGCCTGAATGACGATTCGCCCTTCTTTAGTGCTGACCGGGAGAACATGTTATAAACACTTCTAAGAAGAGTTTCCACTTCTCTCAACAAAGGCACATCTTTCTAAGCATCAGCAATGTCAAAATCCTCCCTATGGGCAACACAGTGTTGTTCTGTGAGATTTACCACAGTTTACCATGAGAAAAGTCACAGCTTGTCTCCGTGTAGGTGTGTCAAAATGTGTCATCATGATGTCATCATGCTCTGTGATGCCAGGGGGAACAAATCCCTTTTATGCCCATAAATGGAGATATGGAGATCCCTAGGATGCCAGGGGAACAAATCCCTTTTATGCCAGCGATGTATATCGGACCAGTTACCCATATATGGAGACCCCTGGTACCCATAAATGGGAGATCCATGTACGGTATATGGAGATATGCTGTGAGAGCCCAAACATGCTTACTCAGTTATTCGTTATGTGAAAGTCCTATGATGTCTATGACATCTGACATCATATCCTTTTTATGCCCATACATGGAGATCCCTGTCTGTAGAACCAGCCATTAGTGTGGTATGGCCGATGTGCCATATATGAAGTCCTGTTTGATATGGGATGACCAGGGAATGATCAGGGAACACCATATATGGGCTTAAAAGGGATTATTTTAGTGTGACATCACAGTGAAGCCAGAGCGTGATGTCAGAGGGGCAAACCCATGGGGCTTTTAAGCCGTGAAATCATTTTGTAGTCAGACCTCCTAGCAGATTTATTGTCAATATCTGTCCTCGCTATTTCAACAGATCTGAGACAAAAATAACGACTAAAGTATAATTCTACCACTTTCCTTTCAACAACAAAGAGAAGAAAAAATTGTAAATAGTAAAAATAGTAAAAAGATTCGCTATTTTGGGGGGCAAAAGTTCTCCTCTGCCTACAAAATGATGTCAGACTTAACAGCCCCATTCTGTTAAGAGTGGTTCCCCTGACATCACAGTGACGTCAGAGCATGATGTCAGAGTGGCAAACCCATAGAACCACAGTGTCAGGCGTGACATACATACAGTACATTGATTGATTGAAGACTTTATTAGAAGTTTGCATAGGAAAAGGTACAGTTTCATGACGGAACAGTTCACTGGTACAAGGTCTACTAAAAGGAGATCCATGAAAAGACTAAGCTTATTTCCACTGGAAACCATTGAAGTATCTCATATAACATTGAATGACAGACAAATAGAACACAGTACTATGCAGTAGATATGTAAAGAAAAACAAAAAAGAAAACAGTAAGTCTAAACAAACAGTACAAAGAAGGGGCAGGGGAGGGTAGGGTTGGGCTAGGTTAGTTTTTTTACCAGTTGCGAACGGCTGCTGCCTGTAAGTGGTTTTTCAGGGCAATTTTAAAGGATGTTTGTGATCCACACTCCTTTATGACCTTCGGTAAGGCTTTCCACATTTTGGTGGTATAGCAGAAAAAAGAGTTTGACCTTTTGTTGGTTTTGACTCTGGGTTGAAAGTGATCTGTGGCGCTGCCTCTGGTGTTGTAATTATGGGCATCCTTAATGTTTATAAAGTATTTTGACAGGTACTTGGGTATCATAGTGGTGTAGTGTATCTTGTACACCAGGCCCATTGCAAGTTGCTGTACTCTGTCATCTACTCTGAGCCACCCCACTCTTAACTGGTGAGTAGCTGTGAGGTGAGTCTGATAGGGAAGGTGAAGTAGGACCCTAATAACATTGCCGGATAACATTACAAGTTTAGAAAACACAGGTTCACTTTGCCGGCAAAAAACATACACGTGTACCAGAGCATACGAGTGGAGTGGAGCGCGAGCGGCGCGGGGAGTGGAGCACGTTTTTGACGTGAGCGTGAGTGAGCGACTTTTCAAACGGGTCTGAGCGGCTTCGGAGCGAGGATTTTCCTACGCTCCTTGGAGCGCAGACCTCCTCCGCTCCTGGCCGACCCTGTTGGGGCCGCGCACCGCATGTTTCCAACAAAACAGTGCCGGGTGCAGTAGTGGCAGTGCAGCCATATGTCGTTACCGTGGAGGAGAACAGACAGAGAATTCCCTTCATCAAGATTTCACAAAATGTATCTATATCATCCACACAAGTAGGCTAGGCTATGTTATAATAAGTAGCCTACCTTGTGTCAGTTAAGCCAGTCAAAGGATACGATTTTAAACGCAAGTGAGACTGATTTTGCTGAATGAAAAACACACGCCACGACTCGCCTCCCTCTCTCGGTTGTGGTGATTAGCCTAATCAATAACCAACAGGATTTAATATTGTCCGTCTTAAAATACAATGCCTTAGATTGCCTAGACAGATCTCCATCAAGCCGAGGCTCACATTACCGCAGGCGTTTGTGTTGGATGGGAACACACTGGCGAAGGAGTGTTTCGAAACTTTTTTTTTGCTGCTTTTTGACGACCCTGAGCGGAGCGCGGAGTGAGCGGTGAGCGGAGCGATACGCAAATCGAGCGGAGCGGGGGGGAGCGGAGCGGCGGGGGGCGCGACATGAGCGAAGAGTGAACGGTACCATAGACCCCTGGAGCGCGGAGCGGCTTTCCGTCCCGCTCCACTCCACTCGTGTGCTCTGACGTGTACTGTATGTACAGTATATCAGATTTCTAATATAACACGTATCATAATTGTCCAGTCTACATGTCTATACCAGAGATTCCGTTAGCCGGTATTTGCCGGCCTTTGACCTGTTCAAATCTTAATTGGCCGGTGTACTGGGTGTAGCAGGACGGGCGTGAGTCCCCACGGCCCCTCCTCCACCTGGTCAGTGAACTAATCGGTATCAGTATTAAAGCGGTGCATTTCCGGCCCTCGTTAGGTCTGTCTCTCTGTTCTGCTGGGTGTGGGTTTCACGCTTACCTCTGAGTTTGCTAAAAGTTTGCTTTGTGAATTGGGCTGGCCTGTCGGGCTACAGCCCATGTTCACAATACGCTTCAGCGCAGGTACGTCTCTCTGTCTTGCTGTTTAAGCAATCTCCAGCACTGCTATGCTCTGGACTTGACTCTGAACGTGACCTATATTGTTGTCATTTCTAGCTCTGCTACAAACACCTTTCTTGGGCTCCTGCACTGGTGTGCACTTACAGGCAGCAGCCGTTCGCAACTGGTAAAAAAAACTAACCTAGCCCAACCCTACCCTCCCCTGCCCCTTCTTTGTATATACTTACTGTTTGTTTAGACTTACTGTTTTCTTTTTTTTTGTTCTCTCATTTTCTTTTCTTTACATATCTACTGCATAGTACTGTGTTCTATTCGTCTGTCATTCAATGTTATATGAGATACTTAAATGGTTTCCTGTGGAAATAAGCGTAGTCTTTTCATGGATCTCCTTTTAGTAGACCTTGTACCAGTGAACTGCACCGTCATGAAACTGTACCTTTTCCTATGCAAACTTCTAATAAAGTCTTCAATCAATCAATGCGAGGATAATTCACCACGCAGATTAGGTAAGTTGGTGATCCTCCCTCTCCGCAGCATTGTTTGTTCAGCTGTTTCACCAGCATCTAAACATGGGCTTAATTTATATTTCAGTTATTAAACTACCTGGTCCCCGCCGCGGTGAGCAGTGTGAACGGCGCGCTGCGGTGCGTTCGGCTCGCAATAACGTGGTAGGTTTGTCTATGTCCTCTCTCTGCTCTTGTCTCAATGAACTTTAATATCAGTTATAAATATTAGTTAACAGATACAGAACCACTTATTGATTTCAGGGCGACACACAACTCCAACCCACGGCCACGGCCAGCAGGGATGGGATTCCCCGGCCGCTACGATTAGCCTACTAGGGTTGTGACTCGGACTCTATTGTTGGCCAGTGGTTTGCTCCCTTGATTTATTATTTGAGTTTGGGTTTATTATATTGACACCACTGCATGGGCACACAGCCAGACCCCTGCCCTTTAAACCTGACCAAGTCGAATAAGAAATTGGTTTTATGATATTATTCTACTGAAGTACTGATCTAGCTTACTGTGTTCCTACAGGACCAATACTGGGAGAGCTATTCGTTGGGATTCGGTGACGGACGCCCAGAGTATAGTGGTAACCTCCCCATTTTCTGTAGTTTGGTTTCGTTTGATTTATTCTTTTGTTATTTTGAGTGTTTGTTTGCTGTGATTTGGGGACCACTATCCTGGGCTGGTTGGTCAGCTCTCCCTCCCTCCTAGTGTTGGCCTGTAGGTCTTTTGTATGTTTATTGGTGCTCTGTGATAATGGACTTTTAATCATGTGAATGCATTCCTTCTTATTGTTGCTATGATGATGATGATGATGACGATTTGATATTATATAATTAAATAAAAGCCTTTTTGTACTTTGCTAAAAATCATGTTTCTGCCTAAACGTTATATTGTGAAACGAACCTGGGTGTGGAGTAATCATTGTACTGGTGTTGTTAAATTAGATATCTCCATAGCCTATATAACTATTTCCTGGGGTGTAATTCCCCAGGTGGCATTGTCCGGCAATTTATTACGATACCACCTTGTTACAAATGCATTATGAATTAATGGTCCAACCAACGTTTGTATCCGAAAATGCAAAGACAGTGCAGTATAAGTAATTGTTTATTACAGATCCCCATTAGTCCTGACCACAGTGAAAACGACTGTTCCTGGGGTCCAAAAACTCACATTTCACAATAATAATTAAAACATGATACACTGGAACAAACAAAATCTATCATGATTGAAGAGAGAGAGATGTGGCGTTTGATGGACATTGTTAATCTTTTATATCTTATCTTATATCTTATCATAGAAAATAGATAATGGAATATTAGATGTTTGCATCTCTGGCTGGACTGCATACACCAGGGGTGTCCAAACATTTTTCGAAGGGGGCCACATTAGAAAATATTAAAACACCCAATGGTCGACTATATTTCCTGACATATATCGACCATTGGGTGTTTTAACTGAAAGTACAATATTATTGTACTTTCAGTCGGACCATAACAAAGTCACATACATATGCATCGCATTTAAACAATTTTATTTAACTATCATCATCAACATTTAATATCAATGCATGGTCTTTTGTCAGGTGTCTGCTCTTGACAAAACACAAATAACGCTATTTAACGTTATTTTTCACATAGTGGAGGAAAGAATAGGCCAGAAGTTGACCATACCCCTACCCGGGGTAGAACAAAACGTGACATAGTTTGTTCATATCTTTAGGATGTCCCCTTCATGAAATGGATTGTCACAAGTTTTGCTTTTACTGCAAAAGTCATGAAATTGATCCATGAAGGGACTCAACACATAGGCAAAAAAAGAAAAGGAAAACGCCTATCCTGAAAGATGGAGTTCCAAGTCAAACATTTGTCTGTCATTTTCTACCTGCTGGTTGTTTTTACCTCATCCTTGCACAGATGGTCTACAGGTAGTGTCCCTACATCCCAAAACAATCAGAATGCAACAATTTGGTTCTGTTTTGAATCAGCAGGCTTTTATATAAGGACTAACTGTAGGCGGCAACTACATTTTTAAGGACATGTTCCCCTATAATCCTGTAAAATCTTCTATAAGGCGTATAACACAATCTTAGTGTTTTTTCATAACTTTGACTTGTCCTCTTCATGAAATGGATGGTCAGTAGTTACGTAATTCTTCAATGAAGTGATTTACCAAAAAAGTGCAGAAATATCCCCACAAGTTAATCATGCACCAGTTTCCACGTACTGGTAGGGATGGAGCTGGAAACAAGGGCCTGCTACAAACTTGTATCCCGGTATCAATAAGCTTTGGGCTTATCAAGCTTGAGCATAGCGGCCCATGACATGACGTCATGTTTAAATAATCAAGACAAGAGGCGATCAAGAAATTGTTACAGTACTATTCATAATATATAGCCATTCAACACGTATTGCACATTAATAAATGATTGTTTTAATTATATTAAATGATAATATGTTTTACTTTTGTCAATTCTCATCTTCATAGACAAACTCACAGTCACAACAACTGATCAATAAAACAAGATACCAGTTGTGTTCAGAATTTGTTATCTCACATCTTCCCACAAAATATTAGAAAACACTCAATAGTGGGCTCGATAAAAGCTGGGGTCAATAAGCAGGATCGATAATGTGCTCATTATCAATACAAATGAACAAGCTCCATCCCTGCTTACTACTTAGGTGAATTTACACAATATTTTCACAGATTGTCTATAGGGAATACACTAACACCCAAACGAAACCAGAAGAATATGTCATATGCTGCAGGTTTTTTATGCTATGCAGCAGTTTTTTTTCCAGAGTTCCTCTATCTATTAATACTGTAATAATGCCTCAAATACAACAACATGACTGTTTAATAACAGGGATTACAATTTGATACCATGTCTCTACACACTTCATATTCATATAGAATCTACGGATGGTTACAGTATGTGTGACATTCTTAATGCCAAATAATCAATAAGCTGCTTTTTCTCATTTTCATTTATTTTGTTTATTTCTTTTTCAATATTTTCATATCAACAACTATTTTGAGCAGTGTGAGGGAGACTGACCATGTTTTACCAGCTTGCTTGCAAAGCTGGTCAATGGATACAAAGCCATGATCTTCCAAATTCTGACATCATTTTGGCAGGAGATTTTGTGACGTAATCGGCTGTGTATCTATTGATCAATGGCTGGTCAATGGATTTATTGAATTCCGTCTTACTATTTATGTTATAGTAATAAATATGATATGATGCTATGTATTATTATAATATAAACAGTAAGAAGGAATTCAGTTCCCATGGATTACAACCAAGGGCCACTGCAGTGCTCCACAAGGCTGGTCCACAAGGCACAAGCTGGTATAAAAGGATTGTGTCATTTCTTGTTTATTTTAGTTTACAGTCAATGTACTGTAAATACAGGAGTAATATTATGTGCAACACAATCCCACAGAGAGACATTGAGGCACATACTACTTTGACTGCAACAATCCTTATCCTTGCTTGTTGCAGGCTATTTCTTGAAAAAAAAAAAAAAAAAAAAAAAAAACTATGTCGCGTTTTGTTCTACCCCGGGTAGGGGTATCTCAAGTAAAAGTAAAACTACTGACCATCCATTTCATGAAGAGGACATGTAAAAACACTGTCAGGGTTTGTACTACCCCTTATAGAAGATTATCACCAGGAGTACAGGGGAATTTTCCTTAGGAATGTCATTTCCGCCTTATATAAAAGGCTGCAGATTCAAAACATTTCGTCATTCGACATTCAACATTTTGATTGTTCTGGGATGTAAGGATGCTACCTGTACACCATCTGTGCAAGTATGAGGTAAAACAACCAGCAGGTAGAAAATGACAAAGGATTGAATTGGAGCTCCATCTTTCAAGATAGGCGTTTTTTGCCTATGTGGTGAGTCCATTCATGGATCAATTTCAGGGGGCACAGTGGCGCTACCCGGCGAGCGCTCGCCTACCTCGCTTCCTCCTTTACTGGCCAACCGCGGGGCTCCTCGCGTCCAAATAAAAAGAGACCGAGTTCAATTGTCGCCAATGGAAGATCTCCCCCGCGGTGGTTTCTTTCCAATCGGAACGCCTCCTGTCGCACGTCCATGTGTCTGCCAATAAAATCGCCGCACTCCTTTTTCATTCCTCCTCCCCTCCCCTCCCTCCCCCGATCAAAACACAACGTCCCTCGCGGGATTCCAACCAATCACGCGCCGTCTTTTCGGGTCGCTGTTCCGGTCTGGGGCCAGAGCGGATATGGAAACGCTACTTGCTTTAATGTGGGCTTACACATTACCGGATACAGTAGGCGGGCTCTAGACGGCATCTGAGCACAGATCAGCAAATAGAAACCACACGAGATGGCTATGAACAGTGGTAGAGTGAAGTGAGCCACATTATCTCAATGCAGCGTCCGACGTTGTCACGTTTAAAAACAAACAATTGTCACTTAGAGACCTTTGGATGCAATGGACACTTGGACACTGGCTTTGTTATCCTAACACTCAAGGTAAGTTTCGTGACTTCTACAAATTACTATGGTAATGGTCTGGTCATCTGCATGAAATGCATTACCATACATACAAAAACATTCTTCAAGTAGGCAATAGGCATGGTGATGGTGTCTGCTACTGTCTTTCATTTGATCCATGGCTGGCCAATACTATCTAGTTAATGCTTTATTTGTATAGACATTTTAATATAGGCCTATCCTATGGATTACATAGCTAAGTTACTGTCCTGCTATTGCAATATTAGGCTATTATTATATGTATATATATTTTTTAAGGTATTGTCAGTGTCATTGAAACATTAAGATAAGGAGTCATATAGTATGTTAATGAAAGTGAAAAGGAGAAAACTACATTTGGCTCATCAACAAAGCATAACAAACAAATTAGTGGTTTATAGATCTATGTGTTTCTCTTATACATTTAGTACAAAAGGACCCACATGTAAACACGCCATTGTGCTTTCTTGGGTTTAAATCCTATTAGTAGACCTTGTATCTGATTCTGAACTGTACTGTGCTTTTCCTTTGTGAACTGCTAACAAAGTAACTATTCAATCAAAACCATAAAGACACTCAGAGTTAAGGGTCTGTGCAAATAAAACATTTGAGAACCAGTATATCAGTGTCATACATAAACCTGTATGGAGACTTGACATTCTGTAATTGGATCTTATGATCAAAATAAGAACATTATAATAGTGTGTAAATCTGTGCCACATACACATGTCTGTGTACAGACATAGATGGCCCCTGCATGATGGCTGCTAAAAAAAGATAACGCCATGGTGGGATCTGATGTGCGATGGGCATACTGTATTATCACATAGGCAAACATAAACTGTCACCTGTGTGACACTGAATTTGTATTGATTATACATATTTCTCTCTATTTCTCCTTTGCTGTCTCCCAGACCTCAGCTGTTCTCTCTGCACCTCTTCACCAAAGGCGAAGCGCCTCCACGGCCAGATTCAACAAGCGGACAGTGCAGGCAAATTCATGCAGAAAGTGGCCAGTGCCCAAAAATACAGACACCATATCAAAAGAGGAGTGGCTAGCAGACAACAAAAAATAAATGAGCAGATGTTTGCATCTCCCTTACTTAAATTTGTGATGTAGTTGAGACTTGTTTTATTATTCTTGTGCAAAGTGTGATGCCACCAGAGCCATCAACATATTGTCGCTGTCGGGCAGAAACCATGTCCCATTCCTTTTATTTTATTGTAAATGAATGCCCTACTTTATCATACACGAGTGTTGCATAAAAGTAGTGAAAATAGCAGATCTACAAGCCCACATCAAAGTGTTGTCAGCTTGTAGATCGTCTATTTTCACCATGTTAGCAGATCTATAGGCCCACAAGATGCTGACGTGTTGTCAGCTTGTAGATCAGTTATTGTCACTATTTTAGATAAAAGATTAAAAGAAATGTCAGCAGCATTAGTTAGAATGAATGAAATACAAGGTACTTCTAAGTTAATTTGTTCCAAACCAAGATGAAATAAATACTGATCTGCATTTGCAGTGGATCTCTGAATAAGATATACATGTTGTATTGTAGTAATACAATAGTACAAATAGGTTAGATGATGGTGAGAAAATTGATTTTGAGGTCCATTTAGAGATGGTTAAAACAATGAGGACGTTTCTTTCATTCATTGAGTTTTATTTTTGCATGGCGTAGGTGGGAATCGAACACCTGACCCGGCGTAGGTGGGAATCAAACCCACGACCTTCGGATCCTCAGCAACCATACCTAAAATCGACAAAAGTCACAATTTTCATGAATCTATCATATATACTCATAAACCACTTGGACAGATCACTGGGGAGATGCACACGAAGACTGGCCTGTTGCATTTTTCATCCCTTCCACGCTCGTTTTCTCTTTCTTTCTCTCTTTCTCCTCTTTTTTCCTTCTTCCCCCTTCTCCCCCTCTCCCCTTCCATTTTTTTCCCCCTTCCCCCCCTAGGTAGGCAATCGTTCCCCAGCCCTGGCGCAGTCAGTAGTGCTGTCGCCTCACAGCTAGAAGGTCCTGGGTTCGATTCCTGCCGGGGGACGCTGTGGGTCCTGGGGGCGTGTTCTCTCCTCCGCGTCATCAGTGCCCACACCCTAGGTGGGGTTGGCAAAAGGGCCTTTCTGTGTGGAGTTTGCATGTTCTCCCCGTGTCTCTTAGGGTAGATACCCTCACAAAAACATGCAGTAATCCTGGTCTCTATAATGCCTCCCCCTGGCCAGCCGGGGCGCCTGATGGAGGGGAATGGAACTGGTTGGAATAATGCACTCTTAAAAATGTTGGGTCAAATGTTCAACCCTTTTGCTGGGTTGACACTGTTGGGTCAAAGGTTGGGTCAGTTTGACCAAACATTGGATTAAAAATACTTAAAATTAGTAAACCATCTGTTGGGCTACGGATGGCCCGCCCACATCATCAGATAAAATGCATTGAGTTCATAACCCAAGTGTTGGTATAGGCTTTTGAATTTGAGTTTACCCAACACATGGTTCACTGCATTGCACCAACTTGGGTTAAAATAGACCCGCCCTCTCTGTCTATCAACACATTGGTTTGTGAATTGCACCACTATTGGGTTAAACTAAGTGGTTGGGCAGTTACCCAGCATGCAACTGTGCTCCCAAACAGATATTTTTTACAAACTTTTCCATTATTTTATGGTTTTAGATAGAGAAAACAACATTGTATTGTAGATGATCGCAGTGGATGTAGCCCAGTCATAATCCCTAATTAAAAAATATATAAAAAAACATAGTTGCTTACAGAAACAGAAACCATGACTAAGATGGTCCAGACTGACACATACAAACAGGTTTGCTGTTCTTTTAATGTGAAGCACCACATAATCTGTTGTGTTCAAAGTTGTGATATATCGCCACGACTAAATGCATAATTTACTCCGCATGCATTCTTCCTTGAGTAGATTAAGCATGAAAAATGTCATTGAAGAAAATGTTGTAAAAAAAAAAAAATGAATAGTTTTAATGTGAATGAGCGTACAATCCCAACAACAAGGTCACTTTTAAGCCATTTTTGGGTGTTAGATTCCAACCCATCAGCAGTATCACATTAACCCAACAGCAAAGTCACTTTTAACCCATTACTTGGTTGTACAATCCCAACCCAACATGCTGGGTCACAGCCTTAACCCAACCCTGTTGGTCTGCAATAACCCATGTTGGGCTGGTCCAAAACAGTGTTACGTGTTGGGTTACATAAATAACCAACTTGGGTTGTTTTTGACCCAACAATTTTAAGAGTGTGTGTTCCTTCCACGCGCTACGTCCAACCGGGGAAGCTCCCCTTGTCAGGTGACAAGAAGCGGCCTGCTCACTCCTCATGCACTGAAGGAAGCATGAGCTCAGTTCGGGGCCCTGCCCAGGTTGGCAGAGGGAGAGCAGAGCCCAGGATTACAGCTTAGGCAATTGGCACCGGGTGAAAAAATGGGTTACAAAAATCGTGACTTACTGCAAAACTACTGACCATCCATTTCATGAAGAGGACAAGTCAAAGTTATGAAAAAACACTGTCAGGTTTTATTCTACCACTTATAGAAGATTATCACCAGGATTACGGGGGAACATTCATTAGAAATGTAATTTCCGCCTATAGAAAGTCCTTATATAAAAGGCTGCAGATTCAAAACAGAACCACATTTTTGCATTCTGATTGTTCTGGGATGTAGGGACACTACCTGTAGACTATCTGTGTAAGTATGAGGTGAAAACAACCAGCAGGTAGAAAATGACAAAGGATTGACTTGGAACTCCATCTTTCAGGATAGGTGTTTTTTTTGCCTATGTGATGAGTCCCTTCATGGATCAATTTGATGACTTTTGCAGTAAAAATACAACTTGTGACAATCCATTTCATGAAGGGACATCCTAAAGATTTGAAAAAAACTATGTTGCGTTTTGTTCTACCCCGGGTAGGGGTATCTCAAAAACTAAGGCTCTTTTTTAGGGTTTTTTCCTCCACTTTTGACTCAACAGGGAACAATCCTGACAAATTATACACTGGGGCCCGCTTATAATGTACAATTTAGGAATGAAGACCCAGGCCGTATAACATTTGTCCTCGGGACGCATTTGGCCCCGGGGACGGACTTTGGACACGCCTGGCATACACTTATTGTTACTAAAAAAAGACAGGACATTTATTATCGTAGATGTTCTGCTTCTACTTCTTGGTGGCACCACGGCCCATGATGGATTTCTTAGTATTTCTCTCAGGTTTCAAAAGCATTATATAACACTTTGGTCCAAACAGCACCACCAGGAGGCCAAAACTAGACGCTAAAATAGCAAACACCTCCACCACATCTGCATATTTGCCTGGAGAGCTGATGTACGCTGGGATGAAGGCTATCCACACGGCACAGAAGATCAGCATGCTGAAAGTGATTAACTTGGCTTCGTTGAAGTTGTCGGGAAGATTCCTTGCCATGAAAGCTAGGAAAAAGCTGAGGAGTGCCAGTAAACCAATATAACCCAGTAACACTGCAAAACCAACTGTTGATCCCACGACACACTCATAGACGATCTTATCACTGAGGTATTGTGTGTTTTTATTAGGAGTTGGTGAGGCCGAAACGAGCCATACGATACAGACAATTGCCTGAATGGCAGTAAGAAACAGGACGGTTCCTCTCTGCTGCATGGCACCAAACCACTTCATAATGTCTGCTCCTCCAGGCTTGGAGGCCCTGAACACGGCCAACACCACCATAGTAGGGCGGGTCATACTTTTTTTATTTTGGAAATCCAAACGTGTTGGGTGTCCATTTAATGTGTTTTTTTATGGGGAATTCAAATATGACATTATTTTTGTGATAGGACAACTCTAAGCTACATCAATTTGCATTTTTACATTGTTAATTGTACCCGTTCTATCTCATTTATAAGATAGAAAAATCCAAATGAAATCTTAACATGTGGGGTGTCTAAATTGTGTGTTTCTTTATGGGGAATTCAAATATGTAATTCTTTTTTGGATAGAATAACTCTAACCTACATCATTTTGTACTTTAAAAAGGGAGAAATGTGCGATTTTTACCGCTTTTTAGGATATTTTTATAAGACACAAGGGAAATGTTTTATAATGACAAAGCCAAATCAAATGTACCTATTTATTAACCATTTAAGTGCATAACAGTGAATACACTTATGGATATCAAATATCACTTCCAGAATGTTGCTAAGTTGAACAAGTCCTGCTTTGACTCAGCCTTGGACATCAGCCTCCTGCTGGTATCCTGATCCCTGATACCTCCATCCCTCTTTTCCTGGGAGAAGTAAAGTATTGGAGGAAGCTTCAGTCACCATTTTGACAACCCTCTCAATACTTTGGGTGTGGCATGTTGGCCAGTGAGGTACCTCCATGGGGGTGTTGATAACGTTATTCAACTCTGAGGTGTTTATTGTACAGGTGCGAGGTGGCTCTGCACATCTTCTGACTAGCTAATTATTTCAGCAATGCTGGAAGCATCATCATTGATCTCAGGTGTCTTTCTGCTTCTTACTGAGGAGTAGTTGCTGCCAGGCTCACTGGCATCTCTACAGTATTGCCAGTGAGCCTGGCAGTAACTATCTGTTCCAATACCCCTGAAAAAGGGGCTAAAGAGGAGCCACATGCAGAGCGAATTGCCAAGCTTTTTGCATGGCTGAGAGAGAGGGGTTTTGATTAGACCTTAAGGGCCATTGGAGGGGACTCAACAAATCTTAACACTGGTGTCAAAGCTGGAGTAATGCAGAAGCTGGAGCTGCACCTATAGGCAGAAAGCTGGTCTGGTTGGTGAGGAGCCTACACACTGGTGAACTTCCCCTCCGCCAGGTGGTCATTGTTGAACTCGGTGGTCCTAATCTGTCAGACAACACCATTGTCTGGACCAATAAGAAAGCTCCTTAATTCAGCTACAGAGCTGTCTGCCAAAGTCATTGAAGATCTCTCGACTGATCAACACTATGGCTATCATATTGTTTCTGCAGTCAGGGATGGAATGGTTCCTGCAAGGCTGGCTCTGCTGGAGATAGGGCCAGCAAACCACAGCCGCTGGCTCATCACAGCAAACAGACTTCTTAGGCTCTGGGTGTCAAAGCATGGATTGAGAGGATTGAATCAGAAAAAAAAACTGCAATCTATTGTGGAATACATTGTTGGAGTGTATTATCCGTGAACGGATAATACACTCACCAACCAGACCAGCTTTCTGCCTATAGGTGCAGCTCCAGCTTCTGCATTACTCCAGCTTTGACACCAGTGTTAAGATTTGTTGAGTCCCCTCCAATGGCCCTTAAGGTCTAATCAAAACCCCTCTCTCTCAGCCATGCAAAAAGCTTGGCAATTTGCTCTGCATGTGGCTCCTCTTTAGTCCCTTTTTCAGGGGTATTGGAACAGATAGTTGCTGCCAGGCTCACTGGCAATACTGTAGAGATGCCAGTGAGCCTGGCAGCAACTACTCCTCAGTAAGAAGCAGAAAGACACCTGAGATCAATGATGATGCTTCCAGCATTGCTGAAATGATTAGCTAGAAGATGTGCAGAGCCACCTCGCACCTGTACAATAAACACCTCAGAGTTGAATAACGTTATCAACACCCCCATGGAGGTACCTCACTGGCCAACATGCCACACCCAAAGTATTGAGAGGGTTGTCAAAATGGTGACTGAAGCTTCCTCCAATACTTTACTTCTCCCAGGAAAAGAGGGATGGAGGTATCAGGGATCAGGATACCAGCAGGAGGCTGATGTCCAAGGCCGAGTCAAAGCAGGACTTGTTCAACTTAGCAACATTCTGGAAGTGATATTTGATATCCATAAGTGTATTCACTGTTATGCACTTAAATGGTTAATAAATAGGTACATTTGATTTGGCTTTGTCATTATAAAACATTTCCCTTGTGTCTCTAAGACACAAGGGAAGATTTCCCTTGTGTCTTATAAAAATATCCTAAAAAGTGGTAAAAATCGCACATTTCTCCCTTTTTAAAGTACAAAATGATGTAGGTTAGAGTTATTCTATCCAAAAAAGAATTACATATTTGAATTCCCCATAAAGAAACACATAATTTAGACACCCCACATGTTAAGATTTCATTTGGATTTTTCTATCTTATAAATGAGATAGAACGGGTACAATTAACAATTTAAAAATGCAAATTGATGTAGCTTAGAGTTGTCCTATCACAAAAATAATGTCATATTTGAATTCTCCATCAAAAGACACACAAAATGGACACCCAACACGTTTGGATTTCCAAAATAAAAAAAGTATGACCCGCCCTACCACCATAGTCTTTACCAGGATACAACTGACACTCAGCGCAAAACTGATCCCAAACGCTGCATGTCTCAGCTGACACGTCCACAGTCTGGGACGTCCAATGAACAGCAGGGAGCACAGGAAACACAGTTTGAGTGACAGCAACAGCTGGAAGCTGAGTTCTGAGTTGTTGGCGCGTACCATGGGCGTGTCCCGATGGTAGATGAAGATTCCCAGGACGGCGGCACAGATGAGTGTGCCTAACAATGACATGGTGGTCAAGGAGATTCCAAGGGCGTCGTGGTAGGAGAGGAACTCCACGCTCTTAGGGACACAGTGGTCATGCTGGAGATTGGACCAGAAGTCCTCTGGACAACTGGTGCACTCTGTAGAGTCTATCAAAGAAAGCATATATATACATATATATATATATATATATATATATATATATATATATATATATATATATAATACACATAATCACACACATTCACTCACATTAACCCTTAAGTTCTGTTCAGATTCACTACACCTTCGTTCTGTTCGGGTCATTTTGACCCGGGGGATATTTGGTTTAAAAAAAACAACACTAATATAAATTTCAACTTAACAAATCATCATGATACATTGACTTTGACTCAATACCAAGCAATTCATATGATATATATGGTAAATGTTTGCATTTCTGCTTTGCTATATAGAACGAGCTAGGCGTTTTTACTGATTTAGCTGGAATTCATGTAAAAAAACTACTTTATTTAATACTGCGCAATATTGCTCATGCTTATAGGAAAACATTTAAATCAGACAGGGGGGGCTTCGGAAGGGGGGTGTTAGAAGGGGGGGGGGGCTGTGTGTCTGTGTTTTGGCACAATACTGTGTATTTCTGTGCATAATTATGTGCTTCCGGGTCAAAATGACCCGAACAGCACTTAAGGTTCAAAAAATATGAGGGGGGTGTAGCGTGGGTGTAGTGCAAAAATATTTTTTTTACACGTTCATCTCAGAAGAATCTTTAAGGCCAGTGAGTTTCAGGCGGAAAAAATTTAAACTTCTACCTTTTTTCTTCAAATGAAAATGTAAAACGGGTCAAAATGACCCGAACAGAACTTAAGGGTTAACACCCCATGCACAAAATAATAATACAAAAAAAATTAAAGCTGCAAGCAGCAATGGCCAGGCCCTCGCACCTCTACCCATGTCACAAGGGGCAGCAGCCAATCAGAAGAGGGGCCCGCCCCCTCTTCTCTTGCTAAGTTACACCAACCAATTAAGGACAAGGAAACAAGTCAAATGACACCACCCACAAGTTTTCGTGATAAACGGTTGACAAGATAAACCCAAATATAGTTTTGGCCAATCAGAAGAGGGGGCGGGGCTAAGTTAAACCAATTAAGGTGAAGGACTCTTAATGAAGTCATATGACACCACCCACACGTCTGTACAACAAACGGTTCAAGAGATATAGATGTACTTCCTGTTTGGCAAAGGGCACTTTCTGTTTGGTGAAGGAAGCGCCAATTAAGGTTAAGGACTCTTAACACATGGGATGCTAAGGTTTATAACATTTCTAGCTGTTGCTGCTGGCACCGTTCACTCACGCTTTATTTTGAAGAGCCTCGGAAGCTTCGTGCGTGTGCACGTGGGTGTCCACTGACGATTGAGGAAGAAAATCCATTTGTTTACAAACGCTCGCGAAACTAAAATCCAAACCGCGGCCGACCATCGTGGTAAAGTGTCGCCGTGAAAACAATCAGATCTCTGCTTGCCTGGCGTTCTTTTCACCTCATTCATAGATAAAGCCCTTTTTATGTTTCAGAGTAGAATGGAAATCAATGCAACCAGCTCGTGCCTTTTTCTCTCTATCTCTCTGAACTACGGGGTGACGTATGGACTAGGGTCATTCAGAGGGCAGGCAGCTGCACGTAGAGCTGTACAGTTAACCCCTTGTTGACTCGTTCAGGAACGAGACAACTCCTTTTGGCAGGGTGACCCCTAGTGGCCTTAACTCGTTACTGAACGAGTTTGGCACCCAAGTTGTTAATGGAGGCATATGACACCACCTACACGTCTGTATGACAAACAGTTCATGAGATATAGAGGCACTTCCTGTTTGGCGAAAGAAGCGCCAATTAAGGTTAAGGACTCTTAATCATGTGATATGATACCACCAACACGTCTGTACGACAAATGGTTCATGAGATATAGAGGCACTTCCTGTTTGGCGAAGGGCACTTCCTGTTTGGCGATGGAAGCGCCAATTTTGCCTGGCTGCAAGCGTCAGACTCTTCACACATTACGATTCACTTCGTTTTGGGAAAGAGTCTGATCCTTCGGGATCGGGATCGGGAGACATTCCACTTCTGGGGGGGCGGGCTAAAGCCTATTGACGTCACACACGTTATTTCTTATAACATATTATATGATTGCATGTTTACGTTAGTGCAAAATGGTATTAAAACGTAATGAAACGGCACTATTGTATAGTTTATTAAAAGAATTTGAGTCGAGCGGGCGTCCGGCTGACTCCGCCATGACAGTTTTCACGGACCAATCAGAGTCCACTAGCGACTCTCACGTGGGCAGAAGAGCTCTGAAGGGAGGGGGCTGGGACCAGACGCCAAACCACGTGCCCCAAGCATACAACCCTGATTGACCCATTCAAGCCGCCTGCTCCTCGGGCGAGATGAAATAAAAAATGTAATCTCCGGGGTCAGTCCACACTACACCAACAGGGGGTGGTAATGTGCGGACTGATTTATCAGGCTAGCGCCAATTAAGGTTAAGGACTCTTAATCAACTCATATGACACCACCCACGCGTCTGTACGACAAACGGTTCATGAGATATAGAGGCACTTCCTGTTTGTAGAAGGGCACTTCCTGTTTGGCGAAGGAAGCGCCAATTAAGGTTAAGGACTCTTAATCAAGTCATATGACACCACTCACACGTCTGTGCGACAAACGGTTCATGAGATATTAATCTCGCGTAGCCAGACAACTATTCCACAATCTCTGAATGCTATATAGAGTCTGGAATGGCAGCTCCCGAACGGCGAGTATCGGAAGTAGCCACTGCTGCACTGAACTGTAGTCCCACTGGAAACATAACAGAAACACAATAGCTCAGACAAAGTCATTTGAGCTGCCTAAATAACGCCCCCAGAAATATTGAAAGGAGACATAACGCTTCCAGTAGGACATGTTATTGTTACTGCACCAAGGGAGCGGTTGCGTCACATCCGCTTTATCTCGCACTCTTCGTTTCTATTTCCGTTTGCCAGACTGTATGCCGGGAGCATTTGCCCAAATCGCGGCGGCAACAGTCTGGCCTCGCGAGACTGGGAGTGTTTTCTGCTGGTGTTTCAGTCCGAGTGTATCAAAGGGTGCGTTCGGAAATGCACACCGGTTCTGGTTAGGGTTAGGGTTAGTTTTAGGCATAGTTTTACGGAGGTTAGGGTTAGGGTTGGGTTTAGGCATAGTTTTACTGAGGTTAGGGTTAGGATTAGGGTTGGGTTTAGGCACTCACTACACTGAGCACACACCCGGTGTGCATTTCCGAACGCACCCTTTGATACACTCGGACTGAAACACCAGCAGAAAACACTCTCCCTCGCAAGACTAATGAGATATAGAGGCACTTCCTGTTTGCGCGTAGCGCTTTACTTTAACAATAACCCGACACGTTATAAGTTATCTTGAGTATGACAGTAGTTCGGGTTTAATGTTAAAGTAAAGGCGAATTCGAATAAGCTTTAAGGAAATGCTGAGTATGAACGTTAATTCACATTTTATGGTTTCCTAAATTGTTTCCTACAGCCCATGTTTTACAAATGTATTACATTTTTGGCTGTTGTAAATAAACAGTCATGTCTGCATTTTCTAAGTTATGTCTGCATTTTCTCGTAGTGAACAAAACAAGACAGTATATTTTTATCAATATCTTTTCAAAGTGTGTTGTGAGCCGTTTTCACTAATTCTAATTTATCTTTTTTGTACCATGTCAACCCATTAAAAAAACACCCAGCACAGAAGATAAATAAAATGAGAGGCCTTTCACAGTACAAGTGTCAAGTTTATTTTGAGCACAGCACAAAAGTGTCAAGTGCAGGCTTTAACAGTTTTTTAAAGTTAAGAGGGGCGTCTCTATAGAGTAA
This sequence comes from Nannobrachium achirus, assembly GCF_963921795.1. Lineage (NCBI taxonomy): Eukaryota > Metazoa > Chordata > Actinopteri > Myctophiformes > Myctophidae > Nannobrachium > Nannobrachium achirus. Next base: position 2,318,698 of record NC_137811.1, read on the forward strand.
AGGGGCGTCTCCACTGGCCGAACTGCGCCGCTGTTTTGAATCACGCGACACCACCTTAGCCTGGCGTTGCTCATACTAATTCCTCACTACATGACGGATATTACACAACACCCCCACTACCGCCAGGGGGTGGTGTTGTGCAGTATGGTTTATTAACCAGGCTAATATTACTCTGGCATAATTTTGCCTAGCATCGTGAATTAAAATTTAAAAAGCTCACACAACTTTGGACTTTTCCCGGCCAATAGGGACGAGCTGTAATTGATTAAGTCCCGCCGACTCTGTATTCCTATTGGTTGGGCTTTAAACAGCCATAACTCCAGTTCACAGCATGGTACCTACCATCTTGAAACTTGGTGTCTGGACTTAAATGGCCAATAGGGACTTATTACTTAAGCCCCACCCCCTATTAAGCCCCACCCCTATCTTCCTATTGGCTGAGCTTTAAACAGCTATAACTCCAGTTTGTAGCACGGTACCGTCTCGAAACTCGCTGTGTGTACTTATACAACCAATAGGAATGAGCTGTAATTGTTGAAGCCCCGCCCCCTCTCTTCCTGTTCACTGAGCTTTAAACATCCATAACTCCAGTTTGCAGCATTGTACTGTCTCTGGATTTGGTGTGTGCACTTACACGGCCAATAGGAATGATCTGTAATTGTTTAAGCCCCACCCCCTCTGCCTTCCTATTGGCTGGGCTTTAAACATCCATAACTCCAGTTTGCAGCATGTACTGTCTCGGGATTTGGTGTGTGTACTTACACGGCCAATAGGAATGATCTGTAATTGCTTAAGCCCCACCCCCTCTGCCTTCCTATTGGCTGGGCTTAAAACATCCATAACTCCACTTCCCGACACGTTACTGGTCTCAAACTCGGTGGGTGGTCCCACAGACCTAACGGCTAACCGCTAATGCTAATGTTAAAAATGCTAATGCTAACGTTAAAATGCTAATGCTAATGTTAAAATGCTAATGCTAATGTTAAAAAAATGTAATGCTACAAATGCTAATATTAAAAATGCTAATGCACACACTTAGCGAGCTGCAGGCACACACATTTTGTAGGAATTTTCAAGTCTGACACAACTTAAGGTTAACTTAGGTAGTAGTTCATTTTGCGTGTGGGCCCACAAATTATTAAGTGTGCCTGCCATGCAATGGCAAAACACTTATTGTAATCCGCCATACTTATATCACAATAATAATAATAATAATCTTCCCGCAAATTTAGGCACGTAATAACTGCCGCAGGATTTACGCCACCACTGCAATATATACATCAAAACGTGCGGCTCGGCCGGGAATGGTGTGCTATTACTTTCTTTCCAATCCACGTTACCATGGCGTCGCAATTCGTGAAAAACAACGCCCAAAAACCCCATTGAATTTGAATGGGGGACAAAAAAAAAAAAAAAAAAAATTAGTGCCACATTACTCTGGCATACTTTTGCCTAGCAATGTGATTTAAACTTTAAAACGCTCACACAAGCTAATGCTTATAAAATGCTAATGCCAAAATGTTAAAGCTAATGCTAAAAATGCTAACAGCAACCACTACACAAGGTTGCACACACTTAGCGAGCTGCAGGCACACTTAAAATTTCTTAGAAATATTATGTTCTAGTTGATTAATCCCTGTCCCCTCTGTATTCCTACTGGCTGGGCTTTAAACAGCCATAACTCCAGTTCACAGCATGGTACCGTCTTGAAACTTGGTGTCTGGACTAATGATAAGCCCCACCCCCTCTGTCTTCCTGTTGGCTGAGCTTTAAACCGCCATAACTCCAGTTTGCAGCAGGTTACTGGTCTCAAACTCGGTGGGTGGTCCGACAGACCTAATGGCTAACCGCTAATGTTAACCACTACCTCCGCAAATGCTAATGCTAACAATTCTAATGCTAATGCTAAAATGCTAATGTTAAAATTATTTAATGCTAATGCTAAAATGCTAATGCTAAAAATGCTAATATTAAAAATGCCAATGCACACATTTAGCGAGCTGCAGGCACACTTAACATTTCGCAGGAATTTTCTTTTCTAGTATATATTATTTGTTCCCTTTCTTGATGTACCTTGCTCTTACTGTACTTACTGTACTCTGTACTCTGTTCTTGTTTTTTCTTGTATTAATTGTGCCTGCCATGCAATGGCAAAACACTTATTGTAATCCACCATACTTAAAGGGGAGCTCCGGTCGTTTTCAAGGGCTTTTGTAACCCCATATTATCATATTCTAACTTGGAAAACAAAAAAGAAATTTATTTTTGTGGTACATTTCCATTTTTTGGGAAACGCGAAGCTATGACCTCACTTCCTACAGCACCAACCTCACTTCCTCCAGCACCCATAATCCTTTGCGCAAGCAGCGCTTGGAGAAGAGAGCCAAAGCTAAGCTAACAGCGCAACCATAATAACATCCTCGCTGCGTTGCTGTTTTAGTTTGTTTGTTGCTGTTGGTTGGAAGTCACGTAGTAAGAAGATGGGATGTTATGACCGCAGTGATGCTGAGCAGTTGTAGAAGTTTTGAAACGTGTGCAACTGTGTCGGTGAAACAACATGGCATTGTTGTTTTACCGTGGTGTTATGATTGAATGAAGCCGAGCGACGGAGCGAGCCCCGGGTGCTGCTGCTGCCTGCAGAACGATGGGACATGAATCTGCGGTTGTGTAGTGATTAGTAAACATTTCACAACAGATGACTTCCACCGAGATGTAATGGCAGGATTGATGGACACAATGCAAAGCTAAATGTCCCTTGTAAAGCAGAACATAGGTATGTACTGTATGTTTGGAATTAAAATGCCACTCTACGAAACATAATGTATAATGTACAAGCAAAGGTTGCAACTTGATTCATGTTTGTAACACTTATTTTGTTCCCATCTAATGGGTGGAGAGGCTTCATATCAAGGTGTATTCTTTCAAGAGGTAGGACTACTTTTAGGCTATTGTTATTGCTAGCGATGCTAATCTAAGGCCCATTCCCACTGGGCCAGATAACAGATATCTGGAGATATTTCTCCAGATATTTTTCCATGCAAAGTGGATGGTAGATACAGATAAAAGAAAAGTCTACCACAGATATTTGCCACAGATACTTTTATCTGTGGCAAATATATTTTTTATCTGTATCTACCATCCACTTTGCATGGAAACATATCTGGAGAAATATCTCCAGATATCTGTTATCTGGCCCAGTGGGAATGGGCCTTAAGCCTGTAACAGCAGTGCGGTTCCAACATTAATGTAAATGTGCGGGGCACCCAAAAGTGGTGAGATAAAAGTCAACAGAGGGGACTGTATTATAATGTATATGAATCGACAAACAACCCCTCCCCCAGTGGCTGCACAGTAATTATGATGTAACGTGAGCTATTATAAAAGATGATGATGATGATGATACTACACTCTGATTCCTAGTGTAGGCAACCAAACGTTGGGTACTTACAACTGTGAAGTGTGTGAATCACTAGAATATATTTTATTCAGACAAACTCATAAACAAACTGAATCCACATAACTCCATTAAAACACATAGCAGTACTGTAACACTCCCCTTCCCTCATTGACCATACATGAAGCTAGATCGCATTGTTTTTTTTTTAAATGTTTTTTACTGATGTGCGTGGTCTAAATGTTATTGTTTTCTAGATTGATATTGCTATGCATTTGTTATATTGTTGTTGATGTACTGACATTATCCTATTATATTGATATACTGTATTACCTGCTTATTGTACATCGCTTTGGATTAAAATCTGCTAAATGCCTAAATTGTAATCATCCAGCACTTTTGCCAGTTACTTTTTATTCTTTTGTACTACACTGTTTTATAAAGTAGGGTTTAAACTTACAAACAAAAAACTGTTTAAATATGGAGATAAGAGGTTTGTGCCCGAGAGCAACCCCCCAACATTACATGAAATATGTAACATGGTAAAATGCAGTGTTACTGTTGTTAGTTTATAGATCTGTTCTTTTTTTTTTTAGCAAACTGGTTTAGGATTCTCATTATTGCATGGTGTGATTACTAGAAATGGGGTAAAAGCTATGGCAACATTTTGAAATGTCATTGTAAATAATCTGTGTACCCTGAAACATTTTTCCTCCTCTTTGTCTATAATTGCATAAGGTGCTGACACATCACATAATCCACCATGTCCAAGATGATGTCCATAGCAGTCCTGCGGGAAGACAGCGGTACAACTGTCTACATCGCCCTCTGAAGAGATGCCGTAGAAGAAGCAGCTTACAAGGAACTCCCAGGAATATTATTTACTCTCTCGATTCATACAGCAATGTGATCTAATTTTTTAATATTAGACTACTCTAAAGCCTCTTTCAACTCTAATGTTGCCTCGCCTGTGCTCTGTACACCCAGTAATAAGCTTGTTATTTTAATAAGTCAAATTGGGAAATAAGATAAAAGTGAGAGAATAATTTTCCAAATCCTAGGGAGAAAAATAATCATTTACAAGAATCGTGCTGCCCTTCTGCAGATATAAGTGTCTGCTAAATTTCTAAATTAGATCAGCTAACACAGGGAACATGTCAGAACCCTAAAACATCCGGGACAACCATGTCCTAGCTCTGGTCGAGAGTGTGCGCTGCTCAACCCATTTTCAGTATTGGCTACAGCACAAACTATTAGAATAACGGTTTCAATTTCAGGTGGACTACACACTAAAAAGGCTAATAAAAACAATATATAACATCATGAGCTTTTTGGTTTCATCCTTGCAATCTGTCATGAAAATATGTATTTACCGGTAAATATATTATTTGCTGGAGTAGAGCAGTGGTTCTTACTCTGGCGTCCCTGCAACAATCATATTTGAACTGGGGACCCCCCACCCTGATAAGCACTTAGACTGTAGGAGTTGAGGCATTACATTCTGCTCGATTCCGTTCCACAGATAAATATTGTGAAACTAGCCGATCTACAAGCTCAAACTCCCAGACTCAAAGGTTGAGAACCACTGGACTACAGTAATGCTCTGAAACAGAAGTACTTGCCACTGTGTTTGTTACATTGTACTGTGTTTACTGTGTTACAAATGGCAGGTTCACACAGCACTCCATACTGTGTACATTATATTTCTTACAAGTAAAAACAGAAAAGAAGGAAAATCAAATGTATTGAATCTATTTTATTATCTATTATGACAAGGATCATAGAAATGTTCACATCTCTATGCATTTGTTATGTATAATACAATATAATGATGCCAGGGTAAGAAGACGTCGACTCTCCACTTGCGACGACTCTCCAGGACACTCCAAACGATACCGCAGTGCCTGCAGTGAGAAGAAGAAAATACTGTAACATGTTGCATTGTCTTTGTCACACACAAACGGTTCATCGCCATGGCAGCTTATCGTGTACATCAGGGTCTGCAACCTTTTACAAATGAAAAGTGCCATGGTTTTATTTTTTTAGATAGTGTGCCATGTCAACATGAATTTTAATGACAAGCCATCATAAGTGTGGACATTTTGATTGGAAGGACATAACAATCATTAGACTCTGAGCAATAAGTCACTTATCTCCCAGACTCCCTCCCCAGTCAGAGTTCATAGCTTTAATGAATGTAGAATTATATGCAGGATGTCATTTGCTGCAAATTAGGTGACTTAATTTAATTTACCATGTTTAAAATATATATTTGAAATAAAAATCCTGTCTCACACTTCTGCCAGTGTGACAGTGATCACCCCCCCCCCCCCCCCCCTGTGCCAATGTTGGCACTCGTGCCTAAGGTTGCCTAGCCCTGGTTTTTGTCATGGACATACAAATATTAAATATGACAAGAGACAGATCTGCTAGCCCTAAATATTAGCCTACTAGTGCTGTTCTCAGTGTGTTGAGGGACCTTCAGTTGAAGATGGTTCAAATGGATCACAGGTCTATTTTCTGAGAGCAGTGGTGTAAGCAGTGCTTGTAAAATGTTGAGGCTTTTGTACTTTGAAAAATTTCCAGCTTTCTGTACTGGTACTTGACTCGAGCTCGAATCCAAATATAGTACTTGTACACCATTACAATCATTTGAAAACTTGAGTTACTTTGCACATAAATGATTATATTATAAAAACTAATTAATCAAATTTAGCCCTATTTTATATCCAGGCTATTTGAAAATAGACGATCTACAAGCTCACAATGTGTTGATGCGATGTGTTGTGACTTTGTGGATCTGCCATTTTCAAACATTTTGTACTTTTAAAGAATATTTTGATGCCAATACTTTAGTACTTTTACTTCTTACAGAACGTTTTCTATATTGCAGTATTGATAGCCTACTTTTACTCAAGTATCTTAGTCCTTTTTCCATCTCTGTCAGAGTGTAGACCTACAAATGGGACCAAATAGACCCATAGGAGGTACTGGAAAATAAAAGTTTTGAGAGCCACTGTACTAGTGGACTCCTAATGTGAAATACATAGTAAAATCAGTGCCATCATACATATTTTAAAGTAAACTTAGGCCTACAGACTTTACATTCTGTAATTGGGATTAATATAGGAATGTGCATGCCAGGACACATTGATGATGACACTCACATACACAAATAAGTTATACATGAAAGAAACATACCATTGGGTCTCGGTTGTCTCTTCCAGTTCAACTTGGGGATCCTAGCAGCATGGAGCAGTAGTCACAACAAACGGGCAGAATAACTTGGGTGCAGAGAATGGTCCTATGACAGTGTGTATGATGTTAGCTTAGTGGAGTCCCAGCTGGCAGAGCGACGCCTCGTCTTTTCTCTCTGGTTCACGTCGCTGCTTTTTTTTTTTTTTTTCTTCCTTCTTCTAATGTAATGCATAGCCTACTCCAGTTCATATAAAAAGTAGTTCTACCGAAGATTCTGCCAGCAAGTCCCTATGTCAGTAGAAAACATGTCTGAAACAAGTAACAACCATACTGTTGTTGCTAACTAGCGTTCACGCTACGGCAACCACACCGGGTCAAATCCTACTGTAGTTTCTGCAGCTACAACGGCCTCCCACCACGTACGTCATAGCCAGGCGTTCCATTGGCCGAATCAGTCTATGACGTACGTGGTAGTAAGGCCCCCTACTGTCCACAGAACAGTAATGTAAGGAAATAGACGCGTTTTAGCATGAACGTAGTTGACTAAAAGAACACAGACTTGGTTGAAAACCGGCGAACCACTCCTTTAATAATCATCATAATCACCTAAAAAAATGTTGGCACGTAATAACGGCCGCAAGATTTACGCCACCCCCGCAATATATACATCAAAACGTGCGACTCGGCCGGTAATGGGCTGCTATTACTTTTCTTTCGGATCCGCGTTACTATGGCAACGTAATTCACAAAAAACGACGCCCAAAAACCCCATTGACTTTGGCGCCACATAACTCTGGCATACTTTTGTCTAGCAACGTGATTTAAACTTTAAAACGCTCACACAACGGGATGCAAGCAGAAGCCTCCACGTGGCGCATCCCAGGCAATGCTAAAGACAGAAACTGTACCACAGTGACTGACTGAAGTAGCCAATTCTGCAACCACTGACCGTCAACGACAGTCAAGTTTTTCCTACCATGCAGGAAACCCACCTGGGTCAGACGAGATGAAACTGGTAGCTGAGATCTGTCAAGTATGGATTAGCCATGTTTGTGAAGCCCCTGCTGGATGTCAGGGACTTCCATACTAACAGCTCAGATACCAACATAGAGACTGTTAGGATATGCCTGCCAGAGATCTCCATTACCTCGCTGTATAAACCACCTGCCGGCCCCTTTCTATGGCCTGAACTACGATTGGGGGACTTTAATTCCCACCACACAATGTGGGGATATGACTCAACCAACAGTGATGGTGAACTAGTTGAAAGTTGGACGGAAAACACAGGCTTGCAGCTGGAGCTCATTCACAACTCCCCAAGGCCTTCAACAGCTGCCACTGGAGAAGAGGCTACAACCCTGACCTGTGTTTCATCTGCCAGAGACAAGCACATCTGACTGAGAAAACAGTGCTGAAACCGCTCCCCAAGTCTCAACATCGGCCAATCTCAGTTACGATCAAACCTGCCATCACAAAGTCGGAAGTACCCTTTCGACGCCGCTTCAACCTCATGAAGGCCAAATGGGACAAATATAGCGAAGGAATGGAAAACACTCTAACAGACATTGAACCCACACCTGACAACTACACCATGTTTGTTCAGGCTGTAAAGAAGACTGCTTGCGCACATATCCCACAGGGATGCTGAAAAGAATACATCGCAGGCCTCACAGTCATCACAGTTGCTGGAGTGCTATGAACTGGAGTTCGAAAAGGACCCTTTCTCAGATGCCGCTAGTGAACTGAGTGACAAACTCATGGAATCCCTAGGGAAGGAGAGGCGGAAAGCCTGGCAGAATAATGTAGAGAACATCAACATGACTCAGAACAGCAAAAAAGCCTGGTCTACTATCCGGAAATTTAAATGGTGATAAGATCACACCACCCGTTATATCCAACATAAGACCAAACCAGGTTGGGAGCCAACTGGTGGCCAACAGGAGACAAGCAGAAAAGCGCAAGGCTAAACCATCTCACTACCATCCCGGGCAGTCAGCAGAACATGTCCATTCTAACCAAGCCCTTCACTTTTGAGGACTTTGAAGCAGGACTAAGCACCATGAAGCTGGGCAAAGCTGCAGGTCCTGACGACGTACTGCCCGAGATGATCACCCACCTAGGCCCAGCAATGGCTTATGGAAATGTATAACACCTGTCTCCAAACCCAGCACATACCAACAATCTGGAGGAAAGCCATCATCATTGCTCTTCTAAAGCCTGGGAAAGGCCCCAACCTCCCCAAAAGCTACCGGCCCATCTCCCTACTCTGTATCACCTACAAGCTGTTCGAGAGACTACTCTATCCCCCCAGATAGACACTGCGCTGATCAAAGAACAAGCTGGATTCAGACCCGGGAAATCATGCTCAGGCCAACTGTTAAACCTCACCCAATACATCGAGGACGGATAGAAGAAGCTGATAACAGGCGATGCCTTTGTAGATCTGTCAGCAGCCTATGACACCGTCCAACACAGGCTGCTGATAAAATTTAAAAAAAGTGCAGCGGGCGCCAAACTGTGCAATACAATAAGATGTCTTCTGAGCAACCGGCTGTTCTATGTCACACTCAACAATAAAAAAGCAGATGGTTCCACCAGAACAACGGGCTGCCACAGGGCAGTGTCCTGGCACCTCTCCTCTGCAATGTCTATACCAACAACCAGCCCCTACTAGAAGGATGCAGCAGGTTCATCTACGTAGATGACCTAGCCATGACAACGCAACAGCATACCTTCCCAGAAGTTGAGTCAACCCTGGATCGAGTTCTCTCAGATATGTCAGTATACTATCTGGAAAACCACCTGCGTCCAAACCCTGGGAAGACCCAAATCTGCAGCTTCAAATCTGCTAATGCTAAAATGCTAATGTTAAAGCTAATACTAAAAATGCTAATGTTACAAATTCTAATGCTACTAATGCTCATGTTAACGTCAATGCTAAAAATGCTAATGCTAACACCAACCGCTACACAAGGTTGCACACACTTAGCGAGCTGCAGGCACACTTAAAATTTTGTAGAAATGTTCTTTTCTAGTAATAATAAGTTCCCATACGTTGTTTAAGTAAAGTATTCTCTTAACGAAAACCTACATTATATCCTATTCTACTATAATCTTACTATATCCTATTATGTGGAGAAAGCTCTGTCCTTTCTTCTGTCGGTCTGTCTTCAAACATTTATCTCCTTAGAGAGTTGACCTATCGATCTGAACTTGCTCATGGACTTTTGTTGGTATTTATTTCCATAGACTATGGATCTGCAGTGACAGTTTTAATCCCTCGTATCTTGTACACACATAGTTTGGGTGTGAGCGTCCTAATAATACAAACTAACCTGTCTGATTGCTGATCTCTCCATCAGCACAGGCAATGCAGTCAAAGCAGCAGACAGGTTCTCCTTTCCTTAAGGCCTTCCAGGTTCCAGGGGAACAGCTCTCACTCTCACTGCACACTGACCGAGGAGGCTGCAGAGGATATTATCTACGATCAATCTGCAATCTCAGTCTGAACTCATTACATTCACATCATAAGATCAACATTAGTTATTTTAGAAAGCTGAAGTGACCTCTGTGAAGTCTTCATCAAGGATGAGTTCTTCATCTCCGGAAGCTGACCTTTTGAACACACCTACATTTTGTACTTTTAGACCTCCATCAGGGAGCCACTCCCAGTTTATGACATCATAGATCGGTGGAGCCATTCCATGCTCATCAAACAATATATGTTCCCCAGATGTAGTGCTGAAGTTGACCTTTTCCATGTAATATGCAAGCTGGAAAGTGTGTATAAGACACTGTTAATGACACCCTTGCAGTTATTATGCAGTTATTTACAAAACAACATAAACATTGTATTGCATTTTTTGCAGTCGTGGACGGGGCATTGCTCACCCGCTTTCTGATCTGGGAGAGCCTGGCTTAAAAGTGTGAATTCGTATCATACCTGCCATGTCTGTACTGTCTGCAGGCTGGCACAGCTGTGCCCAGTGAAAGGTCCTCTTCCTGGCACACACTGCAACATGTCATGGAGGGCATGGGCCAGGGCATACACAGCCTTGTACACATTGTACTCTAGATTGTCTGTGTTATCAAACTTGTATGATACATCTGCCAGGTCCTCTTCTCCAGTACACCCCCGGTCACCAGGTTCCCATACTATACCCAACTTACACCCAAACATCTCCTCCCAAAACTCCGTCCACTGATGACACCAAACCAAACCATGACACCATGTGAATTACTTTAAATTAGTTTAAAATTTCAGCTTAAAGGTAGGGTAAGTGATATGTTTTGGTTGAAAAAAGAAACATTTATTTTGCCTTGTTTGTGTGACAAAGCATGTGCGGAATAGTGGCGAGCGAGCTCCGAACCGTTTCAATAGTGAAGTCAGACAGGATCAGCAAACAGAGAAATGGGCAATTTCCTGCCAAATTGGAGAATGGGTTTTTCTGGTCGCACATTGTTTGTGGTGTCACAACTCTTTCATACTTTCACCTACAAACCTCGTTCAAACTTTAAAATGTTCACTGATGTTTGAAGTTTCATTGGTGTTTTAATCATTCTGAAAAAGTTTATACTTTTAGAAATGTTTAACTTTATTCGTAAATATTTCATCCCATAGAGAACTAGCAAAGCAGTTCCTGCAGAAACTGCGTGGGCTCGCTCGAAGCTGCCGCACATTTTATGATGTAATAGTAGAAAATACATTTAAGCGCAAGGGTGTAAAGTAAATAGTTGAGTCGAATTTGATACTTCCGTGACCTTGGAGAGATAAAGGTCTGTTTCTCAGTGGTTTTGTCAACTATGAAGGTTAAATAACAAATTGAGCTCCCATGCCCCTTGCAAAAATGGCAGCAAAATGTTTGACAGCCGCTGAAAGTTTGTGTTTCATTCACTTACTATACAATATACTATAAAGGAAAACAAATACCCCCCAGAAATCTGCTTTAAGTAGCATGTGAGGGGTCAAACTAGGGTTTTTAATTATTCTGAATCCATTGCAAGCATTTGTGACCCAGCGTGGCAGAGGGTAAGTCATCTCGCATGCCTCAGCTTTACAGCAGAGCTGAAATTACGTTTTTTTGTTCTCTCTCTAAAATGTAATAAAGCCACAACATCTCATAATAATCAGGCTACATTTCACTTAAACACCAGAGCTTAACTCTGCATGTAAATAAGACTTTTTTAAATTAATGTGAAGAGAACGGGACATAATTCTGTTGGTCCTCCCGGGATGTAGCTACAATGCTAGTCTATTTGTAACTTAGCCACCCTTTGTTAGCCCTTTGTAGCCAAATGCGGTACTATCGGGGCTCCATTACTTAGCGTTGCAAACCACACTATTTATCCCGTTCATTTAGTGCCACGTATGTTCCAAATAAACAATTATTAACCAATTTCGATAGGGCATGAGTTATGGTGTTGCGCACATATCTAGAAGCGCATTCCCATAGAGCAACGTGGACTAGACGAAAACGGGTGCCCTATAGAATAAATACTTTACTTTTCTTATTTACTTTAGTAAAAGTATCAGTAGCCTACTGCAATTTAGATATACTCTGTTACATGTAGAAGTCCGGTATTAAATAAATATATTTTTAAAATAGCAGATCTACAAGCTCACAATGTGAGCTATTTTCAAGTGGCCAAAATGTGTATAGGCTACAATAACAGCTGAAGTGGTTAATGTAGTTTTGGACTATTAAAATCAAAATCTACAAAGCAATAACTAAAGTTTTGAAATAAATGTAGGCCTAGTGGAGTAGAAGTTAAAATATTGGAAATTGGATTTACTAAAGCCGGCCATACATTACACGATAATCGGGCCCGACTGAATCGGGTAGAATTAAACACTACAGGATCATTTTTTCAGATTATCTGACCAGATAATCTAAACGGGCTCACACTAGCCGTTTTGAACTGTCGGGCGCTCCGCACGCTACAGGATTCTATCCCGATTGAGTCGGGCTCGAACACAGCAATAATAAATATATATAGCATATAAATAATGCATTGTTTAGTTACAAATTATTTATTAATCATTTACAAATGTACAAATGTATATAAATGGTTTATTCATGATTAGTTTACCACTTACTAATACCTTACTAATAACATGTAAATAATGTTTAAAACAGTTATAAAATGTTTAGGTAAACATTTACAAATATCAATAAACAGTTTGTTCTTGTTTATTACTCATCTACAAACTGTTTATAAATGTTTATAAATGATTTATAACAGGTCATTATTGTAAAGTGCTACCCTTGCTTTTCCTGCTTTTTCCGCTGCTTTTTTTCCTTTCCTACTTGTTTCCTTGCTTGGCACTTTATCGCTGCTTGCAGCTATATCTATTATTATATTAGTACAATTTAAAGAGAAGTAGCTAACTCAATATTTTTTGACTAGTATTAACTCAATAGTTATGCTTAGGTGTTAGGGAGAAGCGTGGCTGTTGCTGTCAGCGACTACACTTCCTCCTCAGCTCCCTTGACCTGTGGGGTCCCCCAGGGCTCCATACTTGGTCCTGTCCTTTTTTCCCTCTATATGCTCCCCCTCGGCACCCTTATTAACAGCTTCAAAGGCATGTCATATCATTGTTATGCTGACGATACACAGCTGTATCTTTCCTTTAAGAAAAACAACCTCAGCAAACTCACAGTCATGCATGACTGTTTAACCGGCATTAAAAACTGGATGGCACACAATTTCCTACAGCTCAACTCAGACAAAACAGAAATTCTCATCATAGGCCCTGAGATTAGCGCAAATGAAATTCGGCTGTCCCTTGGACCATTGGCATCAAATGTCAAACAGACAGCAAGGAACTTAGGAGTCTTTTTTGACACAAACTTGAATCTTGAGTTTCACATTAAAAAGGTCACCCAGTCCTGCTTTTATTACCTACGTAATATTGCAAAAATAAAGTCAATTATCTCTCCTCAAGATTTGGAAACAATTATTCATGCCTTCGTATCCTCCCGTCTTGATTACTGCAACGGACTCTACACCACCCTGAGCTGTTCATCACTATCCCGTCTTCAATTGGTACAAAATACTGCAGCCAGAATCCTCACCAACACCAACCGTAGAGCACACATCACCCCGGTTTTAAAATCACTCCACTGGCTACCCATTAAAGCCAGAATAGATTTTACAATACTTTTAATTACTTTTAAAGCTTTGCATGGGCTGGCCCCGCTGTACATCATGGACTTACTGCCACCTAAACCTAAGTCAAGATCTCTCAGATCCTCAAACAAGGGCCTTCTGAAGGTCCCCGGGACGAACCTTAAAACAAAGGGAGACCGGGCGTTTGCAGTGGTGGCTCCTACTTTGTGGAACGCCCTACCTTTGGTGTTAAAAAATGCTGTGTCAGTCGACAGTTTTAAACGTTTACTGAAAACACATCTGTTTCAATTACATTTTATATCTTGAAGTTTTACTGGCCTTATTGCTAGGGTCACTGTTTTTTGCACTTTCTCTTTTCTTTTTGTTTGCTTTTATACTGTTGTAATAATAATAATACATTTTATTTGTATTGCACTTTTCATTCAATGAATCTCAGAGTGCTACATACATTGCAAGGAGAACACATACTAAAAGAATAAAAGATTATCAAAGTCAATAATATAACATTAGCAGGTGCATTCAATAATCAATAATCAAAATCAATAATATAATGTTATATGAAGATAATATGCAGATTTTTTTTGTTGTGTTGTAGGTTGACCTTGTTTTACTTGTTGTTATTGTTTTTATTGTATCCACTGTAAAGCACTTTGTAACATTGTTTGGAAAGGTGCTATATAAATAAAACTTACCTACTTACTTACTTACTTACTTAAATTAGTTTGTTCCAATTTAAATCTACTCATATTAAATGTGTTGAACAGTGTAGTGTTACAGGGTTATCCTGTCTGAGTTCTCTATACTGATTGGATAAAATTGGCACACTGACCTGAAAATGAATTTCATGTTTAATATCAGAGCTGGAGACTTGGGGACAGGAGACATGGAGATTCCCATTGCTGAACAAACGCTCTATAGCAATAGGTACCATAAGAATACACCAATACAGAGCTATTTAAAGCTATACTATGTAACTTTTTTAATAAAACAAATTCATCTTAAAATTATCCTAACTATTAAATCACCAAAGTTTTAGAACACCCACTCTGTTAATTTCAGCCCCAAAAGCCTTATCTTTATGGTTCTACTGAGCCCGTGTGGCCATGACCGGGACTGTTTTTTCCCAGCAAAATTAAGTCTTCTGCATCATTCTGTATACTGTCTCCCTACCGGCCAATCACAGCGCGTCTTGCGTCTCTTCAGGAAGTAGCTTGCTTCAACAGCAGTGTTTACGCTGGTCTAGGAGTCTAGTATAGCCTGTAACTCCCCAACGCCTGATCGCAGAGGGACACGAGAGACCTCTACGGATGCGTCTCGGCGAGGCGAGGCGGATGCGGTGGTCTGAAGGCCCGGTCCGCTGCGAAAAACGGCCGAAAAAAGGAGACGCGACCGCGGTTTGCTATACCGCTACTGAACACTAGTTGAGCAAGTTACACAGTATAGCTTTAGCACTTATTTTAACCAATGAAAAATCACTTACCCTACCTTTAAAAACAGAATGAAACTAAAGACTCACTAGGGTGGTGTCAGGGTCATAGAAAGGTTGTATTTTCATCAGGAAGTCCTTCAGACCTGGCATGTCCCCACCACGGATGGACAGACCCATATGTCCAGCAATGATGTTCCTGTATTCAGCCTTATGGAATCGAGTGTCATGTGTATAATCGGACACCCAGTGTATACCTGACACATTCTGGTCTATCACCTAATGCAGGGATGGGAAACTTTGATGATCGAGAGGGACACTCTATTTTCACAGACACTCCAGAGGGCCACATCCACATTGAACATAACGTTTGGCAGAAACCTCTTATCTCCGTATTTTAACTTTTCTTTAAAAATAAAATAAAAATAAAAAAGAGGTTTCTGTCCGACAGGGACGATATATTGGTGAATATCATTGCTGTTGTAAAGAAACCTTGTATGTTCAAACGAGTTCAGGAAGTGGAACACTTTTGTAAAATCCCAACAAGGCTTCCTCACACATTAAAAGGCCAATATCAATCACCAGAGCCAGGGGCCTGTGTTTTCAGCGGATCCATCATGTTTAAAACACACAGACTGACAGAGATTTTCACATTCATATTTAGATGCTTACAACATGTCCTTTCTGCTTACCATAAACGTAACAAAAAGCCTGTATATCATCCCTGTAGGGTGGAGACTTCAAGCTGTGTTTTTGTCCATGCCTTACCTCTTAGGCGCCGTACAGACATTTGCGTGAAACATCTTCTCCGTATCGTCTGAGAATGGCCACTGGGGGCGCCGTACTAATGCATTGTCAATGGAAGGTTGTTTGGTGTTTTGTCGTTGCCGTGTCTCTTGGCCAAAAGACAGCCTGTGGTTGAGCTAGAGACACGGCAACGACAACAAAAAAAAACTTTATTAGTACGGCACCCCCAGTGGCCATTCTCAGACAATACGGAGAAGATGTTTCACGCATATGTGTGAGTCCAGCCTTAACCTTAACTTGTGGGGTGCCGCAAGGCTCCATATTGGGTCCTAAATTGTTTATGCTAGAAGCTGGGCCGCCCGCTCTAGTCGGCGACCTGGCCAACTCGGGAACAATGTAAATAGGGAATGAATGCCCCGCCCTTTAATGCAAACCCCATTATACCTGTTGTCATAGGAGCCGTTTTGACCATCTGTTTGCCTGTGTCCATTTATGCCCATATATGGAGATATCTGTATCCAGGGCCGATTCTAGGGTAGAGCGAACGGTGCAGTCGCACAGGGCCCCGCACCTGCAAGGGCCCCGCGCTAGGCTTGGTTAATTGATTTAGTTTTGTTTTCATATAAAATCTTCACACAAACACCGCAATCTGCAGGACGGAGACAGAGCCTGTCAAAGATGGCTGTGATATCTCCCTGACAACCAGCAACAACCAGTGAAACGGCTGACTGTCCCTTCGGGCTATGGGATTTACTGTATCTAGTTTTGAGACACGGGATCTTACAACTTGATTCAGCGTTCCCTTCCCTTCCGTTACTTACTTATGAGAGAGTTGAGAGAGAGAGCATCATATCTGAGCGAGGTAAGGCCAGGGTAATGTTCTACAAAGTTATGAGAAATTCCCTCATCTGACAACATGACGATCTTGTGTCTGATTGATAGCCTAGTAGTAGTGAAGTAAATACATGGTCCCATCCAGCTATTGCATTAATTCGGCAGGAGTCTGCTTTGTGGCCGTGTAGGCCTACAATAAAAGCAGCAGAAACATATGCTTCTGTCTAACCGTGTTAGAGGTAGAGTTGCTGCATAATTCCATAGCATTTATAGATGCACAGCCACAGAAAATCGTTTGCGTGTGCGTGCAAGTAAAAAAGAAATGCGCGGGGGGGGGGGGGGGGGGGGGGGGTTCGGACAGACTTCGCTCAGGGCCCCGCATTTCTCCCAGTCGGCCCTGTCTGTATCTGTCTGTCGGCGTCCATTTTATGTCCATATATGGAGATCACTGCAGATACAGTTCTGGGTCCATTTTATGCCCATATATGGATATCTCTGTATGTCTGTCTGTGTCCCTTTTATGGCCGTATATGCCCATATATGGAGATATCTGTTTATCTGCGTCCATTTTTAGCCCATATATGAGATCTCTGTCGCTTTTTGTTTGTTTCTTCTTTAAGCAGAATACGCAGCCTGCTTAAATCTGCTTCATTCAAGTCATCCTCCCAGTCCCACGCTTTTTTGCTTGTCTTAAGTTTGTCTTTCTCTTTTATTTTATTTTTTGGAACGGGAGAGTTCAGCTTGAGTTTTTTTTTTTTTGGAGAACCTGTTTTTTGTCAGTCTTGTGCTGTTGATTTAGCTTGTCTTATGTTTGTCTCCTCCATCTGCACCTCAGCCAACCCAGATCTTGACTACTGATCCTTGTTCTCTTCAGCAAAAGCTGTAAAGTAATTTAAATCTGCATCGTCGATGTCATCCCAGTCACACTATTTGTTGTTTGTCTCCTCCTCCATCTGTTTGTCTGTGTCCCTTTATGCCCATTATGGAGATCTCTGTATCTGTCTGTGCCTCCGACTGTGTTGCAGACACAGTGCCGGTTCCCCCTTTAATGCAAACCCCATTATACCTGTTGTCATATGACCCGTTTTGACCATCTGTTTGCCTGTGTCCATTTATGACCATATATGGAGATATCTGTATCTGTCTGTCTGCGTCCATTTTATGCCCATATATGGAGATCTTTGACCATCTGTTTTCCTGTGTCCATTTATGCCCATATATGGAGATATCTGTATCTGTCTGTCTGCATAAATTTTATGCCCATATATGGAGATCTATGCAGACCCAGTGCTGGTTCCGGAAAACCCTGATGTCAGACATCAGAATCCGAACCTTTCGTGCTGGTTCCAGAAAATCGCGGATCGGGTCGGGTCGAGGCCAAGTACTGCACTACCTGCTGTGGCGGGGAACGTGCGTGCCGAATTTGAAATCGGGAATGAATGCCCCACCCGTTATTGCAAACCCCATGGACCCGTTTTGACAATCTGTTTGCCTATGCCCATATATGGAGATCTCTGTATCTGTCTGTGTCCCTTTTATGCCCATATACAGAGATATCTGTCTATCTGCGTCCATTTTTTGTTGACTCATGTGGCGTATGTGATGTCAGAGCCTTTTATGAAGTGATGTCACAATGAGTCAGCGCTTGCGCCGGTTTCCTCCGAAACACCTGATGTCGACAATCAGCTCCGCATATGGTGATTCCGAACGTTTCGCGCCGGTTCAGAAAAAAGGCGGGTCGGGTCGGGTCGAGGCCGGGCACGGCACTCCGCGCCGCGGCGGGGAACGCGCGTGCCGAATCTGAAGCCGGTGGGACGAACGGTTCTCGAGATACGCGGATTACATACAGACAGACAGACAGACAGACAGACAGACAGAGATTTGTCGCATTTATAGATAGATTATATATAAATGACATCTGTAAGGTCTCGGATATCTTTAAATATGTAGTCTTTGCCGATGACACTAACATTTTTTTGCGCTGGGGAGAACCTTCAGCAGTTGTTGAGGGAGGTCTCTGAGGAACTGGACAAACTGAAACTGTGGTTTGATATAAATAAATTATCTCTTAACCTTAAAAAAACGAAATTTATGATCTTTGGTAATAAAAAAATAGAATCAAATACACTGGTTGAGCTAATGATTAATAATGTAAAATTAGAAAGAGTTTATGAGAACATCTTCCTGGGGGTGATCATAGACCACAGTTTCAGCTGGAAACCTTATATAAAATATGTCCGGTCTAAAGTGACAAGAAGTGTGGGTGTCCTTGGTAAAACAAGGGATGTATTAAATTATAAGTCACTATTAACATTGTATAACTGTCTAATATTGCCATATTTGTCTTATTGTCTAGAGGTGTGGGGAAATACGTATAAAAGTAACCTCCAGCCGTTAGCTATAGTTCAAAAAAGAGCAATAAGAATAGTACATAAGGTAGGCTATTATGATCATACAAATGAACTGTTCTTGAGGTCATTTACAATGAAGCTATGTGATTTAATTGATTATAGAACAGCTCTATTTATGTTTAAGGTAAGGAATAAATTGCTTCCTAAGAACATTCTACAAATGTTCAGGGATAGGGAGGGGGTTATGATTTGAGATGGGATCTTAATCTAAAACAACGCATTGCTATTACCACTCGGAAGAGTATGTGCATTTCTGTTTGTGGAGTAAATATCTGGAATGGCTTGTCGGAGGAGGTCAAACATAGCATTAATATCTTACAATTTAAAAAACGTCTCAAACATATTATTCTGGCTAAATACAACTTAATTTAAATTAATAAATAAAATAAGGGGGTTACAGTCATGATGATTGTGTGATGGCAAGTATGGTAATATTGGTGGTATGGGCTGTGGTTTTGAGGAGGACCATTTTACAAATGATGATAATAATAATGATATTAACTATAAAACTACATTTGCATCTTTTTGGATACTGGTATATCCTTGATTTGGTAAGCTTTTTGTCATTTCTTCTTTGTTTTAGTCTTTTTTCTCTTTGTGCTTTTTTCTTTGTTATATTTTGCTGCTTGAATCTTTTGAAACCATGAGTATGTGCACAGGATAGGCTTCTACAAGCTCTAAGCTTCAGCCTAGTCCTTTTGATCATCTTAACAGTGTAACCAATGACCCTACATGTTTTTGCCTGTTTTATTATTTTGAAAAACACTTTAAAATACTTCAAATAGCCAAGCTACATCAACATGTGAGTAGATCAGATCAACGATAAAGATGATATAAAATCCTAGGCCAATTGATATTATTAAAGAGGAGATATAATGGACCGAATTCAAGAGTCCTTACTTTTTGTGCACATTAAAAAAAAAAGGCAAAGACGTTTAGGGCCCCTCATGTCTGTGACTTTTTAGGGATTCAAATTCAAAAGCATCAAAAGCATCAGACCTACAAGCGATCTTCAAGATCGCTCTGCGTTTCAAACTTGTAGAGCTACTTTTGATACTTTTGTGTGACGCCGTGGCAGACTTCCCAACGTGGAGATTTTCTTTTCCGGGAGGTCTAGGTATGTCCATGTGCCCTCGCACGCAGCCGAAATTATTCATTTGTTAAAGTTTAAAACGGTTTGAAACGGTTCTGCATGAAAGACAATCATTAATTTGCTAGATTGAAAGTTCAACAACGAATGAAAACACATTTATTCGCATCGCGGGACTGGATCCCCACGATTCTCCCGGATATGGCCGGCATTTGCGTGAGGTTTAGTGCCACTCGCAGGTGGCCGGGAGGAGAAGCTGATATCCGGGAGACTTGGGATGTCTGCTATTATATGGGCGCGCGTGCGCGCGCGCGCGAGCGAGAGAGAGAGAGAGAGAGAGAGAGAGAGAGCGATACCTTTATTATCTCAAGGGGGAAAATCAGTCGCCTGCAGTTTAGGGATATTTACAAAGTTACAGAGTAATAATGCATACATAAAGTGTCAAAAACCGTCAACGCTCATAAGTGAAACAGACATACTTAAATATGGGGGGGACGCAACAAAGTTTAACATTATGCTACAGTAGGTCTCGTGGTCTTACTTGGTGTGTGGTTGACTTATTTCTTTTAATCAGAGCGCAAGACAAGAGCACAGCTAGAGGGCTGTACATACTGTCTCCGACCACAGTGTTTTTGTTGGAAAGTTCCGACTTTCTGACATGCGTGCAGCTTTCCAAACTCAAATTAGGAGTAATCCATTTAAGAAGTTGCAAGAGATGTCATTTTGTAGTTGAATCGGACCTTTCCGACGCAAATATCGGTGGTCTGTGACAGTATGGACTCCCCTTGAGAGTGTAGCTGCTGCGCCCAGCAGTGAAAGCCACTGCATTTCAGGCCCGTGCAGGGCTCTAACACACACACACACACACACACACACACACACAAAATTAACTCTGGTCTACGTCTCCTGCTCCGTCGGTTGCGCTCGCAATAAACAATATACAAACAAAAACATTGATTCAAGCAATGTTACACCTATTAAGAGTGAGTTAAGAGCTACAATCTATTTTAGTTTTTTCGCTGGGGAATGTAAACAGACCCGCACCGCATGACGTAACGTCCGTTAAACGCAGACTTCCGCTAGAAATCTTGGAACACACCGGAAGGCATATTGTCTACAGGGTGGGTGGGGTATCACAAGTGTTTGTTGTTTTTATGCTTTATTTATATAGTTCGACAGTTTGATTGTTTGAGCTGTGAGAGTGCTGGGAGGGGGTGACAGTCTCCACCAGGCCGAAAGCATGAGAAGACTATGTTTTGCATCCTGTCCGTCCCTGTGTGTGTGTGTGTGTGTGTGTGTGTGTGTGTGTGTGTGTGTGTGTGTGTGTGTGTGTGTGTGTGTGTGTGTGTCTGTCTGTCCATGCGTCCGTCCTGATGACAAGTAAGAAGACCTCTACCTTATATGTCAAAGAGAAATGGGGAGCACGACTTGGGGTGCAGATTGCAGAGAAGGACTGGTTTAATATTTGTAAGACACAGTGGCGGCCACAAGCTCAGAGGATAAGTCACAGCAGAGAAACAACCATGCTGGAGATTATGTGGATACATGGATGCTGATCACGAACATATATTTTGGAATTGTCTTAAAACTGACAAATATATTGGGATGATGTGTGGGTCAGTAATAAAGGATAAAATACGACATACAAAAGACAACCACACTTGTCTATACCTAGGAAACCTGACACAGGAAAACACACAGAGATGACGTGTCTGGTAAAGGTGCTTCTGGCAGTCAGCAAAAAAGCAATAACAAGATTCTGGTATAAACGTGACCCTCCAACTTGTGAGCAGTGGCTGCGCATTGTGGAGGAAATATAGGCTTATGTGAAGGAGAGATTTACACACAAACTCAGGATACAATAAGAACTGTTCCTTGAGAAATGGGAGAAAGGGACTGAATATAAAACCCAACGAAACGACTCCACAAATGTTGAAATGGACTGGAAGTGTCATAATCAAAATGATGTAATAATGTTGACTTTGTGAATGTATGTACATGTAACAAACTTTGAATATAAAACTTTTTAAAGTGAACATTTGTAACTCAAATATTTGCTTCTAGGGAGGGTTCCTGAAACGTAATATTTTGAGATGGGGGTCAGCAGCCAAATACTTATACAAATGTTCAAGATTTAAAAAAAGATCTACAAGCTTGCAGCTTGTAGATCTGCTATGTCTTTATTAGTTAAAACATAAAAAGGTAAACACAGGGTAAAACATCACATGCATGGACATAGTAATCTAGGATCATAGGTAAACCAAGAACCTATCATCAGACTAACAGTATGATTTGATACGGTACCGTATGTATCGAAGAATAAATATAATCTCTAGGCTACATTGAATCTATACACATTTTAGATTGTAATTACAGAAAATAAAATATGTAAAAATGTTTTCATTTACTGCTTTCTACCGTTTTAGTGATTTTAATGTTGTTGATTTCAGTGGGTGGGGGAATGTTTACAAGTGGCTAGATATGTATGTTTAGACACAATAAGCCCTTTCCCGAGATGCACCACAATCTTCCATGAGCATATGTGACTTATGGGGGCTAGCAATGTTACTGTAAATAGTATTAAATAAATTGGCGGCTTATTGTGTCTAAAAAACATATATACGGTAGTCACTTCACTTGTACGCATGCCCCCACCCACTGAAATCAAAATCGCTAAAATGGCAAATATTAAAGACCCAATGAAATGACTATTTTGGGTATTTTATTTTGAAGTTTCAGTCTGAAAAGGAAGCCTGTGTGTTTCTGAACCAATGATAAGGGACCAGCCCTTCAGGCAATGGGATGTAAAATCTGAGTAATGGGAGTAATGGGAGCCAGCAATGGGAAATAAACAGGTGAACGTAATCAAAGGTTCATTTATATTCAAAAACTCTATCTATGTCATCACTTTTTGAATTTCTGTTCACAGGAAGTAATTAAGAATGGCCTATTTAGGGACCTTTGATATAAATATACACAAAAAGTGTTTCTTTTCTATTTTTTTTGCATCTAGTGTTAGGAATGCCCATATGATTACAACGGATAAGCTCTAAAAGTGTGAAAAACGTATTTTTCATTTTACTGGGTCTTTAAAGAAAGCAGAAAATGAAAACATTTTAACACTCTTTTCTTTAATTACAATCTAAAATATGGGCCCTTGTTGTAAAAAAAAAAAAAAGGCCTGCTTTCAACATGTTACTTGAATAAAAGGCATTGGCATTTGGCCTCAGGATAAGGAACCAAACTAAATGAGTGGTGTTATTTGACATCCCTGTTCTGACACATATGTATGCTTCCAGTTCAAATCTGCTGCAGAGGTGAAATCAACGAAAAACATGAAAGGGGAACTCACCTGGAACGGCATTGGTGGCTCTGTTCTCACATCATCATATTCAAAATCATCTCCCTCATCATATCCCGCATCGTACATGTTCATGAATCCAGAAGCATCATGTCCCGCATAGTACATGCTAATGCTTCCATTTCCATGAAAATCAATTCCCCCGTAGTTCATGCTATTGTTTCCATAAGCAGGTGTCGGAAGCTCCTGTGTGTGTGAATGGGTGAATGGCATGCACAATCTATGTAAAGGTCCTTGGATAAAAGTATTTATGTACCATTTTCCACTTATGGCAGGGGTGACCAAACGTTTAGAAAATACCCAAGGGCCGACTACATCTCATGAAAAAAATTACTTTCGGTCGGACCATAACAAAGTCACATATACAGTATATGCATCGCATTTAAACATTTTTATTTAAGTATTTATCATCAATATTTATTATCAATAGTCTTTTGTCAGGTGTCTGCTCTGAACAAAACACAAATGATGGCGGGCCGTTTATAATACAATTTAGGAAAGAAGCTGAGGGCCGTATAAAATTATGCCTCGGGCCGCATTTGGTCCCCAGGCCACACTTTGGACACCCCTGTATTATGAACAGTTGAACACAAATGTTGTCTGCTCTCCCTATATTATCTTGTCACAGCATCACCCCTCAGTGTTTCCACACAGCTGGGACCGGCTGTTACTGCTTCAGGCTATGAGGTGTAAAGATCTTTAGGTCATACATGGTCTGATCTCAGATGATGATCAATCAGTCCTTTTGATGTGTGTTACTGTTATAGATGTACTGTATGTCCTGTGCGTTGAAGATAACAGTCTCACCTAGGTCCCTTGATCAAGGGGTGTCACTTAGTTCACTTTGTCTTCCTGCTTGAACAGCTGTCTGTCACCGACTGCTTATAACTGAAGGTAAAATAACAATTGAAACGGTAGTCTATAGTCTTGAGGTGAGGCCGGGCCTTTTTGCTCTCTCTCCTACTTGGTTTTATGATATCTAGGACTATGCTGTTATTGCCTTCCTGAATAAAGCTGAAAACTTCTATTCATAATCGCTCTGGATTCCTAATTCTCTTCTATATTTAGTTAAGGTTGTAGTATTCAAATCCTTATTCATCACCTCCCACTTTAAGCACTTATGAGGTTTCTGCCCGACAGCAACAAATTCAAAATTCAGATCAACTTATGATTATGAATCCCACAATGTCGATGGATCATAGTTACCTCCATGCCCAGCGCGATGGACCACCAATACATCAGGTCACTCAGAAAGTTTGCGTAATAAATGACCACACAAGCTGGGGATTCCTTCATCACAGTGACAATCCTTATACAATCCTTATAGTCAGCTTCCTGGCTCATGTACTCCACATATGCCAGACACCCCACACCAGTACGCTCCAGCTCTGACCGCATGATCCTGGTGGCACTGTGGCCCTCGTCGTCATCATCGACCACCAGTCCTACATAGGTCCACCCGAACCGCCTCATCATCTGGACTACACCTCGCAGCTGATAGAACGAAGCATGGAGGGATATTTCATTAGTCTAATTTAGATCAGGGTTATTGATGTAGGGGCAAAACATTATAGTTCGAGCCCAGCTTTATTTATTTATTAAAGATAAATTATACAGACTATAAATAGGAAAATGTAAAAAGTCAATGGAGGACTGATGCAAGTTTGAGGATTGGTCGAGCTTCACATTTTGGATATCCAGCATCTAGTTATTAAGTGTGCCTGCCATGCAATGGCAAAACCCTTGTTGTAATCCGCCATACTAATTATGTGTTCTTGCAAAATTTGGCACGTAATAACTGCCGCAAGATTTACGCCACAATATATATCTCAAAACGTGTGGCTCGGCCGGGAATGGGTTGCTATTACTTTTCTTTCCGATCCACGTTACATGGTACCGTCTTGAAACTCGCTGTGTGTACTTAGACAACCAATAGGAATGAGCTGTAATTGCTGAAGCCCTGCCCCCCCTGTCTTCCTATTGGCTGGGCTTTAAACAGCTATAACTAACTAACCCAAAATGTTACTGGTCTCAAACTCGGTGGGTGTTCCCACAGACCTAACGGCTAACCGCTAATGCTAATCGCTAATGCCTAATGCTAATGCTAATGCTAATGTTAAAAAGCCAAAGCTAATGTTAAAATTGCTAAAATGCTAAAATGCTCATGCTACAAATGCTAATCGTAAAACACACTTAGCGAGCTGCAGGCACACTTAACATTTCGTAGGAATTTTATTTTCTAGCTGTTATTAATTCTGCAAGCAGAGCGTGCAAGTACTGTAATCACCTATGTATGTATGTATGTATGTATGTATGTATGTATGTATATGTATGTATGTATGTATGTATGTATGTATGTATGTATGTATGTATGTACAGTAGAGTATGTATGTATGTATGTATGTATGTATGTATGTACGTACAGTAGAGTATGTATGTATGTATGTATGTATGTATGTATGTATGTATGTATGTACAGTAGAGTATGTATGTATGTATGTATGTATGTATGTATGTATGTGCGTACAGTAGAGTATGTATGTATGTATGTATGTATGTATGTATGTATGTATGTATGTCGTTGTCCCCTCTTGTTGAAGACTGTAGCCCAATAACGGACCAGCATCTCTGGCAACATCATCATTAACATCCAATGAGGGACCAGCATTCGTGGTGATGCCACTGGTGAGTGGTGATGTCAGCAGAGTTTCGTAGATTATTCCTGGTAAAGTCTTCATTAACAGCCAATGAGGTCAGACCTCAAGGCGTGCTCTGCGGCCTACTTGAGCGTTCATTGGAATGCACAAGATCCTCCACCACAGGAAGTAAGTAAACTTGTGCACAAGGTGCAAGTTGGCACTTCGACAGAGTGCAGTTCTAGTTATTAACTAGAAAAGAACATTTCTACCAACTTTTAAGTGTGCAGCTCGCTAATTGTGTGCAACCTTGTGTAGTGGTTGGTGTTAGCATTAGCATTAGAATTGTTTGCATTAGCATTTTAGCCTTTTTAAAAGCATTATCTTTAGCATTTTTAGCATCATCATTAACATTGTTTTGCATTAGCATTAATATTTAGCATTAGCTAGCGTTAGCATTTTTAGCAATAGCATAACATTAGCATTACATTTTTAGCATGAACTAACAGTAGCATTAACATTTTTAACATTAGCATTTTAGCATTAGCATTTGTTAACATTAGCATTAGCATTTTTAACATTATTATTTATTAGCATTTGTTAGCATTAGCATTTTTAATGCTGTATATAGGTGTCATTTGACTTGTTTCAGAGTTCTTAACCTTAATTGGTTTAACTTAGCCCCGCCACCTCTTCTGATTGGCCGAAGCTTTATTGGGCCATAACTCCTCTTCCCAACACGTTACTGGTCTCAAACATGGTGGGTGGTCTCACAGCCCCAACGGCTAACCGCTAATGCTAACCGCTACTTCCACTAATGCTAAGGCTAAAAATGCTAATGGTAAACGTGCTAATACAAAAAAAATCTAATGCTAACAAATGCTGATGCTAAAAAAGCTAATGTTAAAAAATGGTATTGGTAATGCTAATGCTAACAAATGCTAATGCTAATATGCTAATGTTACAAATGCTAATGCTGGCTAATGTTAAAAATTATAATGATAATGCTAAAAATGCTAAAGCTAATGTTAATAAAAATTCTGAAAATGCTAAGGTTAAAAATGCTAATGTTAAAGCTAATGCTAATGTTAAAAAATCTAATGCTAATGCTAACACCAACCGCTACACAAGGTTGCACACACTTAGTGAGCTGCAGGCACACTTAAAATTTCTTAGACAAGTTATTTTCTAGTTATTATTATATACTTAAGTATCGCGGATTACAATAAGTGTTTCGCCATTGCATGGCAGGCACACTTAATTATTTACTTATATAAGTATAGCGGATTACATTAAGTGTTTTGCCATTGCATGGCAGGCACACTTAACAACTACACCATATAAGTAACAGTAGAACTAAGACAAAATTAATTAAAATAAAACTATGGTTTCACCTTGAAGTCTTTATTTGCCGCAGTGCTAAAGAAGGAAGGGAACTGGTGACCGTCACTCATGGCTTCGAAGTAATTGACCTGTAAATGATACAAAACATCTGGTTTATTGTAAAATATGGAGATAAGAAACCTCTCATCTCCATATTTTAATATTTAGTTTTTGTTTTTCTGTAAATGAACGCCACAATTAGCATAACACATCAAAAGTAGCAGATCCACGAGCTCCAAACACGGCGCAAAGCGACGTGTTTTGATCTTTTCGATCTGCTACTTTTACTATTTTAGAATTTTGAGCCTGACAGAAACGTTTTTTTTTTTGTTTTCAACCCAACGATATGAGCACATGAGCACAGGAGAATACAACAATACATCCAATGGGATTATCACCAGCCCTCTCCCTCTCCCCAAAGCATTTAACTGTGCCATATCCCAAGTTTCCCCAGTTATTAGATTTGAGCACTGCCTTTTGTAAGCGCGAACGGACCACGGCATGCTCACGGCATGCTGTTCAAAGGTACAAAAATCGAGGCAGCGAACCTTGAAAGTCGACTGGCACAAGGCATAAACTATTTAAAACAAAATAAGGACGCACGGCATGGATCATTGGTTCATAATAATAATAAAAATAATAATAATCTAAATCTGCCTGCTCCGCTCATATTAAATATTGTCGCAGTCAGGTGAAAATAGGTTAGAAGGAAAAAAAAATATTGAATGTAGTTATTTAGTCAAAAGCTATAGTTAATACATTTCATTGGTGAAATGTAAACACACACACACACACACACACACACACACACACACACACACACACACGCACACACACACACACACACACACACACACTTAGAAACAAAAAGCTGATTTAGCAACATGCTATGACTGTAAATAAAATAACGAATATTGAGCACATCGAGTAAACTTACCATGGGCACTCTATACAAACCCAACATTTTAGCAATATCACTATAGATCTCCGACCCCAGGATCCCGAGCACCGCGGGGGTCCCAACACAGCTCTCATCCAATTGAAACCGCTCCTCTTTCCCATTGACCAATGACATCACTACAGAGAGAGCAGCTCTGTCCATGGCACAGGTATCATACATCTCATAGCCCAGAGTCACATCGGGCAGCAGGCTGGGGTTTCTGTTGATCTCTGCGATGGCAAACGCCATGGTCTGGGCTTGTATGAACACTTCAACAGCAAATCTATCACAAAACATTCGACTTATATTTGTAACAAAATATCCAACTTACCAAGTTTCAAAACAATGTGCCCTGTTTTCCTGTTTCATTTGTGTGCTTATTCGACAGGGACAAAGAAAGGATCAAGTTATAGACTGATACATTCTACATTGGGTTTCTAGTTGAGCCTAATTTGCAACACCAGTCCCTGGTAGGGCAGGTGTCTACAGCGTTTTCAGGCCAGGGACCCCCAAACTGATGTGAAGATGGAGCAGGGACATATATTGCATATTTATGTACACAATTGTGTTTCATGTGTATACACATACCATGCTATTGTGCAATCAATACTTACTAAGCTATTAAAATACTAGATTAATATATTCATGCATTTATTTTAAACATGCAATACAAGTGGCCATACTGTACCACAGCCATTTATAAACACTAGAAGCCCAGCGTCTAGTCGGCGACCTGGCCAACTCGGAACAATGTAAATAGGGAATGAATGCCCCGCCCTTTAATGCAAACCCCATTATACCTGTTTTCATAGGACCCGTTTTGACCATCTGTCTGCCTGTGTCCATTTATGCCCATATATGGAGATATCTGTATCTGTCTGTCTGTCTGTCGGCGTCCATTTTATGTCCATATATGGAGATCACTGCAGTTATAGTTCCGGGTCCATTTTATGCCCATATATGGAGATATCTGTCTATCTGCGTCCATTTTATGCCCATATATGGAGTATCTGTCTGTGCCTCCAACTGTGTTGCAGACACAGTGCCGGTTCCCCCTTTAATGCAAACCTCATTATACCTGTTGTCATAGGACCCGTTTTGAACATCTGTTTGCCTGTGTCCATTTATGCCCATATATGGAGATATCTGTATCTGTCTGTCTGCGTCCATTTTATGCCCATATATGGAGATCTTTGACCATCTGTTTGCCTCTGTCCATTTATGTCCATATATGGAGATATCTGTATCTGTCTGTCTGCAATCCATTTTATGCCCATATATGGGGGCATTCATTTTATGCCCATATATGGAGAACGCGCGTGCCCGTGGGACGAACGCCCATATATGGAGATCTTTGACCATCTGTTTGCCCCTGTCCATTTATGTCCATATATGGAGATATCTGTATCTGTCTGTCTGCAATCCATTTCATGCCCATATATGGGGGCATTCATTTTATGCCCATATATGGAGAACGCGCGTGCCCGTGGGACGAACGCCCATATATGGAGAACGCACGTGCCCGTGGGACGAACGGTTCTCGAGATACGCGGATTACATACATACATACACACTCACAGAGATTTTTTGTTGACTCATGTGGCGTACGTGATGTCAGAGCCTTTTATGAAGTGATGTCACAATGAGTCAGAGCTTTCGCCGATTTCCTCCGGAACAGCCTGATGTCAACAATCAACCCCGCATAAGGAGATTCCGAACGTTTCGCGCCGGTTCGGGAAAACCGCGCGTCGGGTCGGGTCGAGACCCGGCACTGCACTCCGTGCCGCGGCGGGGAACGCGCGTGCCGAATCTGAAGCCGGTGGGACGAACGGTTCTCGAGATACGCGGATTACAGACACACAGACAGACAGACAGACAGACAGACAGACAGACACGCAGAGACTTCTCGCATTTATAGATAGATAACTACTGAGAACTAATGTCAATACTATAAATCTATCACTAACAATCTGTCAATTGCACAATAAGCATGTGTACAAGCTATATTTAGATCCTTTGGTACACCACTGTATACTGCCCAGCTTTGGTGTCACTACAGACAAGGCAGCATCAGACGTCTCACAGTGGCCTATAATGACTGTATGTGGCTGCTGTTAAGAGCTCCGAGAAGCTCCAGTGCGAGCCAGATGTTTGTCAGTGTCGGGGTTCCCACCTGCTCTGCTGTACTTCGCAACCTTATGTACAGGTTTATGTGTAGGGCATCTGAGTCAGTTAATGACATCATTGCTGTTATAACGGACCCTACACGCAGTTCTGTCAGATTTTCATCTAGATTGTGGAACCATTGGCGCACATGTCTGTATGTCAGAAACTGAATTTTTGGGCTTGGTGCTTTGTGCTTTAATTTTGAGTTTTTTTATTACTTGTTCTTGTATTGTTGTATTACTTGTTCTTGTATTGTTTTATTGTATTGTGACTTATATGGATCTTCCTGGGTCGGAAATAAAGATTGAATTGAATTGAATTCATACAAAAGAGACAGAATCATGTTTCTAATATTTAAAGACAAATAATAATAATAACAAATATATATTATAATACATAAACGGTTATTTTATTTTATTTTAGGGTTAGGGTTATACATAGGCCTATTGTTGATATAGCCTACTTATGCAGAGCTTGAAATTGTGACCATCTTGATCGCAAATGCGCCTGAAATTTAATCTGTGTGACCTCTAAATATATTTGGGGGCACCCGTACGACTGTCCATAATTTCTGTGGTGGGACAAAAACGGCACACCAAGTCAAGCAAAATCAGCGCTCATTAACATCCCTCTGAGTGGCTGAGCTGCAGCCAGCCTCTACCATTAGCTGTTGGTGTGGCTAACAGCATTAGCTTCTAGTCTAGAGATTGTTGACACAACAGAGCCTTGGTGACTTGGTGAACGCTGCTGCGTTGGTGAGGGCTTTCTGACACCACAAGTAAATTATTGTGGGCTTGCTGAAGGCGAGTCCACCTTGTTCAACCCCAGTTTATATATATTCTTCTTTCAAACATCCAAGGTTCCCCCCACTTTTTTATACTTTTTATAGACCCAACAATGTATTAATTGCCTTACTTTTGTGCAAATTCTCTAATATAATATAAGCACTACAATATTAAAGGACCACTTCACCAATGTACACCTTTATTTGTTCATATACTTGCCTTCTCTATTTGAATTTGTTCTCCTGCTATATGACTAAAATGTCGAAGGCCTTAACCCTTAAGTTCTGTTCAGATTCACTACACCTTCGTTCTGTTCGGGTCATTTTGACCCGGGGGATATTTGGTTTAAAAAAACCAACACTAATATAAATTTTAACTTAACACCTTCTAAGCCACGGGGAGCCCCTTAATGTTAAAACCGTACTATATCGCACATCCCCCCAGGGACTCTCAGCCACGTCGTACATTCCCGGACTTTGTCTTTAAAACCGGAATAAAAGCTTTTGATCCGAAAATCGGCGATCGTCTAACCTTCCCTAGTCACCACTCGTGCACTGATAGCTCATGCAGACCGTGCATGAAGCAGAGGTGACGTCAGCGCCTCTCCTTCTCCAAGGCTACTCCCAGCCATCCGTTTGCTGTCTGCACACTCGAGCTCCTACAGCAGCCATGCTTGGGGCTATGCTAGCGAAACTTTTCAGTTCTGTTCTTCAGTCACACATGGACTATTTGCGGGGACATTTACGTGAAAGGATCGCGCACGCGAAACGCACGGGGACATCGACGATCGGCCAAAACCCCCATTCTATCCCAACGGAAATCGAGAAAATCATGGTGAGTTACTGGCCTGGGGAAAAAAAAAAAAAAGAAAAAACAGCGGCGCTGTTCAAGATGGAGGGGCTGCGGGGTCATGTTTATAAACATAATATTATGTCTCAGATCACAATACAATAATAGAAATGTCACGGCTAATCTACCAACCACCATTCTATTTCGGACGTCAAGGTGTTAACAAATCATCATGATACATTGACTGTGACTCAATACCAAACAATTCATATGATATATATGGTAAATGTTTGCATTTCTGCTTTGCTATATCACATTAAACACTGAACGAGCTAGGCGTTTCTACTGATTTAGCTGGAATTCATGTAAAAAAACTACTTTATTTAATACTGGGCAATATTGCTCATGCTTATAGGAAAAAAATTAAAATCAGACAGGGGGGCTTCGGAAGGGGGGTGTTAGAAGGGGGGGGCTGTGTGTCTGTGTTTTGGCACAATACTGTGTATTTCTGTGCATAATTATGTGCTTCCGGGTCAAAATGACCCGAACAGCACTTAAGGTTCAAAAAATATGAGGGGGGTGTAGCATGGGTGTAGTGCAAAAATATTTTTTTTACACGTTCATCTCAGAAGAATCTTTAAGGCCAGTGAGTTTCAGGTGGAAGAAATTTAAACTTCTACCTTTTTTTTTCAAATGAAAAAAAAAGGTAGAATGACCCGAACAGAACTTAAGGGTTAAAGGAGTGCAAATCCCTAACATGCTTTAAAACGGCCGTGAAAAACCACTTACATTAATTTTAATTAATTTGTGAAATTAATTCAAATTGTTTGTGTTGGTAATCTGTTAAACTGCATTGTTTTGCTCGCCATACTCATTGTAGTTGTGTCTGCCTCAAGTGCATTGGAAGTGTTTTTGTGCTGGGAAAAATAACAGCCAATCAGAGATCTTTTCTATTGAGTCTCTGGGCAGACTATCTTGACTCGTAGGTATTCTTGCATGCCCTGGACCATTTCTCCATAATACAGGCCTTGGTGTGGATTGACAGTTTGATCAACCAATCATATTTCGAGCTGTATGGGTGTTGTCTTCAGTTGTCTGAGGGTACTCCGGAAGGCCCGTCCAGGGCTGAACCACCAATCAAAGTGGCTCAAATGACTACTGGCCAATCACAGCAAGTAGTCTTGTAATGTAAACAATGCAACATGGCAGCAGTTAGAGTGAACGTTGGTGAATTCTCGCTACTACTACCCAAGTGATGATCATATCGTTGTGGATATATTATCAGTGCCCTTTTCAAGAAGAAAAGATGGACATTGTTATAAAAGGACAGAAAAAGAAAGAAAATTAACGTGTTTAGTTGTCACCTCATCATCCTCCCTGTCACCACATCATCCATGGAAAGGACATTTTCAAATTATCCTGGAACTTAAAAGTAATATGCTTTATGATCCCGTCATTGAGACATTCACCCAAAAGGACAGGAGCATGGATTTTATGTGAACCACGTCATTGGTGAGAGAAACAGAATTAATTTATATTGTTGGATCTGCCGCTGTGCATTTAATTTCCATTGACTGATTGAATAATGTATTAGAAGTTTGCAATAGGAAAAGGTACAGTTTCATGACAGTACAAATCACTGGTACAAGGTCAACTAAAAGGAGATCCAAGTAAGCTTTTTGGCTTATTTACACAGGAACCACTTATCTCATATAACATTCAAAGACAGACGGATACACACGCTTAGGCCTGTATTCGATTATTGGCAGCTGTCCATTTAATGTGGCTCATTCTTTGCACTGATACCTGCTGTTACAGTACATGATGGTTGTGTCTTGTGTGGCTCTGGCAGCGCACATCAATTTAATCCTTATTAGCGCAAATATTAATGTCATTGGCTTGGTTTTAGTATGTGTTTGCGTGCTAATTAGGTTTATCCGGCGTGCTTGCCTTGTAAACAGTCTGCTGTTCATTGTTGACAATTTATGGGCCTTCGGGGACACGAGGGGGTCCCCGAAGGCCCGGTCTCTTGGGGCACGCATCGCTACTGAGTTGAAGGTTAGGTTAGGGTTAGAGTTAGGCACAGTAAGCTAATGGCTAAACACAGCTAAGCTAGGCTAGTAGATAAACAACAAAAGAGGTGTCGCAAACGAGTGACGTCAGCGACTACACAAGTGAATGGCTGTTGTCGCCATCTCATGGTGAATACGCAGAATAAGCTGATAAGAGACTATCAAGGTGAATTGATCCAGGTGGTGATAGGGGTGTATGGTGAACGACAAAACGAGCGCTCTTACCCCAATCTCACTGAGTTACCCAAACTGACTGTAACACACACACACACACACACACACACACACACACACACACACACACACACACACACACACACACACACACACACATATATATATATATATATATTTATATATATTCACAGGTCGAAGAAGTATGGTCTGGTTTTAAAACCAAATATAATGCTACTTTAGACAACGTGGCTCCCTTGAAAACCACCAGTAGTCTGGGGGCTGGAGCTGATATTGAGACATATCTAGAGTTTGGAAAGCTGCACGTCGGAAAGTCGGAACTCTCAGACGAAATGTTCAGTGGTCGGAGACAGTATGGACAGGCCTTTAGGTTAAGGCGTATGAGCTGGTACTTAAGACAATCAAAATACAGATGGATGAAAACAAAACCAATCTGACCCATTTCCTCAAATGAGTTAAGGCTCGAACACACTGCCCGAATTTTTTAGTCGATTATGCTGTCGCCGACCAATTTTGGCACTCGCCGACAAAAACGACGATCTGCCGCAATATCGGGCTTTGCTCGCTGGGGTTTTACTCGCTGTGTGTGAAAAGCTCTGCGAGAAGATCCGTGCGCGATTCCAGCGCTCGCCGACAGCTCCCCGAGCGTTTCTAGATATCTAGCAGCTTTGATATTTGGCTCTTTCACTCTGTCACAGGCTCACAGCGCATCCCATTCCCTAGACTAGTGTGCTCTCTCTCTCTCTCTGTCTGGGTCTCTCTCTCTCTATCTCTCTCTCTCTCTCTGTGTCTGGGTCTCTCTCTCTCTCTCTCTCTCTCTCTCTCTCTCTCTCTCTCTCTCTCTCTCTCTCGCACAGAGCTGGAATCTGAGAGTGGAGAGGGCATTATTATTATGCAGTGGTCCAGCGTTTAGATCACTAGTATTGCTGTTAAATAATAGTCTGTTTCATGACTTTGATGACTCGCCGACCACGCAAAATCCTACAGTGTGTTCGAGCCCTTAGAGAAGACACTGTAGTTCCAATTATGGTCAGGAAATTGGTATTAGTGGAAAAGGTATCATCTGTAGCTGTGATTGATGTTCCTCAACTGCAGGCTTCATATTAAGTATAAAGAAGCTGTTACTCGCATACTTTACTTCTACATTGAGCTGATGCAACAACCAATGCTATCAGAGGCGCATCATTCTCTGCAGAGACACAGATGTGCTGGTGTTAATTCTTACCCACATAGCAGAGGGGTCTGGGCCAAACGTGGCTGCAATCCGGCATGTCTGGCCTACCTCTGGCTTCGGCATGTGGTATGTGAACCGGATGTGGGCCAGGTCTGGCAATGACGGCACTGTTTATGTTATGGCACGCCACATGTGGGCCGATTGTGGTTTGGTTTATTTGGCCCAGATTCGCCATATAGTTAACTGGCCCATATGTGTTTTGGTTCATTTGGCCCAGATTAGCCATATAGTTAACTGGCCCATGTGTGTTTTGGTTCATTTGGCCCAGATTAGCCATATAGTTAACTGGCCCATGTGTGTTTTGGTTTATTTGGCCCAGATTAGCCATATAGTTAACTGGCCCATGTGTGTTTTGGGTTTATTTGGCCCAGATTAGCTTTATATTAACTGGCCCATATATGTTTTTGGTTAATTTGGCCCATATTAGCATTATGTTTAACTGGTCCACATATGCTTTTGGTTTATTTGGCCCATATTATCCATATATTAACTGACCCACATATCTTTTGGTTAAAGGAATTATATGCAGGAATAAGCCTAACAATTTTAACTATATGTTCATATATATTTTTACTTTTTTCCCCTCTATCAGACACTATAAAATTATGCTGAGGTGTGAAACAAAATATTCAGCCAGCAATTCCCTTTTTCTCCACTATTTTTGACTTACATCCGGGTATCCGGGTCGAGAACTGAGCCTAAGCCTAGCAGCCAATAGTCTTACCCCCCCCCCCCCCCCCCCCCCACCCCCCACCCCCCTCTTTTGTGGAGGGGGGTGGGGGAGGCAGAGACAGGAAGCGGCGCGTTCTTGTTGCTATGCTAATGCTACAGCTCCAGTCCAGTGCTGCTGAATGCAGCTAGCCTAGCCAACTGCAGCCTGCAGCTCTGGTGCCTCCAACTTCTAACGTGCATGTAGCCACGACACGATAGACTTCATCACCGCTTCCCGGACAGGCTATCTCTTCCCGGTGTAAAATGATGCGACAACGGTGCGGCTGAACTTCGTGGTCTCTCTGGACACAGCACACAGTGTGTGTGTTTGTCTGTGTGTGTGTGTGTGTGAATGGGTTAATGTAATGCAAAATCTTATCTAAAGCGCCGCCTTGGATAAAAGCACTATACTGTATAAATGATTTACTCAAGTAAATTTTTATTGGACGTGTACAGATTATTCTACATTGCTTAAGGAAAAGGGTTAGGGTTACAGACACACACACACACACACACACACACACACACACACACACACACACACACACACACACACACCCAGAGTAGACCAATGAGGTGTTAGAATGTCATTACCATGTGAATACAGGCAGCCCCTACTGTCCTGTCTAACCAATCACTGTGCTTCCCACCATTTAAAAAAAAAATCTAAACTGGTCTTTAACTGTTTCATTTGGAGCAGGGAGTTGGAGTAGACACATCTACTACTGTGGCTCTTGCTATTTAGTTTACCACACGGATGGAACTTAAATTCAATATGGTAAGTGGCCTCTTTATCTACTCTATATTCTAAAATCTTCTCAAACTAGCCTAGGAGCAAGTTTAACTTTTGGTTTGTTGTTTATGTGAACTTAACTGAGGACATTATACTGGACATGTTTGTTACCTATAATCTAGAGCCTATTGTATTTTCTGATATCACATATTAACTAATTATTTCAAACCATGGATTTAGGCAGGCCAAGACTGTTATATATTACGTGTTTTAGATCAGGGGTCTTCAACAGGGGGTCCGGGACCCCTATAGGGTCAGAGTTACTCCAAGTCTTTGTGTGATAGAAACATTTTTCTCATTTGTTTTATATCAACCATCTGAACCCTAGCATCCATATTCTTGGTGGCGCAAAAGAAATAGTCACTATTACACCAACCAGGTACAGTATTGCACTGGGTGGGTGTTATTTAATTCTCCAAATCTAACCCTCAACAATGAATATGTAATTTTGAGGCAGAAACGTAGTTAATAGCCTATAGCCTACTGTGGATCATTTTGGTGGGGGGTCTGGGGGTCCTCCCCCAGAAAAAAAATAAAAGAGTAGATGTTATTTCCTGTATTCTGTTGCATTTTCGCCTTTATGATGTTGTATAGGTAAATTTGAATTGCTCAGTGTGACCTTTCCAATATTTCTTACTTTAAATGTTGTAATATAGTAAAACATTTAATGGATAACAGTAGCAGGCCAAACACAACATATATGTATAGCACAGGACACAATAAATCTTCAAAATATTTTAACTGATGTATGTCACTCAGGTTTCATAATGCTATCATCTTAACAGTTTGCTTCTTGTAATTTATTTCAGGGCGACTAAAGAACAATGCCGCCCAACATGGATGCAGAAAGACGTGGAGTTAGAGGTCAGACAGCTTCCTCAACTGGATGATCTGGAGAAGCGCTAGCACTGTGGTCGCTGGAAGTGGCGTCTCAAGTCCCAGCGCCCCTTTGCCACACAGGCCCACTGTTCCCTACAACACCAGCCGGCACCACCATGGCTTCCTGGGCGAAGGCAAGATGGACAGACCAGTGGAAGGCAGCAGAACCATCCAGGATCCCACAGATCTTCCTGGCCAGCACCTCCCCCG
The DNA here is from genome assembly GCF_963921795.1 of Nannobrachium achirus. Classification (NCBI taxonomy): domain Eukaryota; kingdom Metazoa; phylum Chordata; class Actinopteri; order Myctophiformes; family Myctophidae; genus Nannobrachium; species Nannobrachium achirus. Next base: position 2,357,083 of record NC_137811.1, read on the forward strand.
TAAGGAGTGGACAACCTCAATTGACGTTTCAGTGCAGCATAGTGGTGTGTCGTTCATGAGTGATTCGTTCATAAGATTCGAATCATTAGCATGACTCGTGAACGATTCGTTCAAATCCCTAAGGGTTAATTGACATAGAAATTACACACTGGATTGGCTTGCTGCAACAAAGCTGAATGTCTAAGGACATACAACAGAATGCACCATCCCAGTCACAAACTGACTCTTTCTCTCCCCTCAGCAACACAATGCTGTCCTGTGATTGGTTAAGAAAAACACCCACATGCACAGTGTGCCCAGATTCATCAAATCAACTCTGCACATATACGGTTATAGACGTATCCACAGAGCACTGCCCTGTTTGCTGTGTCTGTGGATTTAATGAGTCTATCCACCTGTTTCCGCGGGAGTTTACTGGAGATTATTTGGACCTGTTTGGACCACACTTCCGGTTTAACAGCAGACATACAAGCTCACGTTGCGTCGCGGATGCAACCCGTTGTGAGCTTGTAAGTCACACTCGGCTGCGGCGTCGGAAGCTCGGTACAGCGTCTGCGCAATGCACTATGGGGCGTTGGAAAGTCGTGGATACAGTACAGAATAAGCCCATTCCCAAGATACAATGCAACCTTTCATGGTTGGATGTGACTTATGGGGGCTAGAAGTGTTACTGTAAATAGCAATAAAGAAACTGCTGGCTTATTATTATTGTACGCATGCCCCCATGCATACACATGCCCCACATTTTAGCACGGTAAACACGATAAAACAATAGAACGAAGCAAATGAAAACATTTTAATACTCACTTTTTCTTTTCTCTAATTACAATCTAAAATATGAACCCTTGTTGTAAAAAAACAAAGTTGTCCTTTAATGCGTTCGTGGCATGAGATGAGATGCTAAAGTCTACCTGCTGGTGGCGCTATAACAGGCCAATGTGAAAAAGGTAGCATTTGTTCCTTGACCTAGTGGGAATATGTGTGGCAAATTTCACGGTAATCGCAAGCTGCGTTCGCAAGCTGCGATTTGAGGCATTTTGTTAAAAAACGGCGCAATCCTGCAAACTTTGGAAGCCGATATTAGCCAATCAGGATGGAATATGAAATATCAGACGGATCGGACTTGATCACATGACTATAGAGATACTGTGTACCGATTTACGTGATATTTGGAGAAAATCTGAAGGAGTAATATCCAAAAATGTGTTTTACACAAGTCGTCCCAAAGGTGGCGCTATAAAAGGCTGATGTGAAAAATGCAGGGCAAAGGTTTATCCTTAGCCTCTAGGGAGTGCGCTTACAAAGTTTGAAACTGATCGGTGCAGTTATAGGTAAAACCACAAATCGGCCTGTTATAGCGCCACCATGAAGCTGATTCAAAAATAATTAAGTGGCATTTCTTCCTCGGCCTAGTGGGAACGTGTGTGTGCGATTTCATGATAATTGCACTTTGCGTTTGTGATTTGAGGAATTTTGTTCAAAACGTCTCAATCCTACAAACTTTGGAAGCCAATCTTAGCCAATCAGGATGGAATATGCAAAATCGGACAGATCCGTGTCGATCACATGACTGTCGAGATCAGGCCTAGAATTTCGTCATTTTAGGGGCAAGGCCAGTTGGCCTTTAGTGTTGTCAAATTTTTGAGGGCACAAAGGCCAAGTGCCAGGGCAAGAAGGCCATCAATTAAAACAGTGATTTTAAGTCCACGCCTCGACAGTCATAATTAATTTTGCTTAAAGATTAAGTACAAACAAAAACTGTTGACATTTTAGACTAGTTTTAGTCATCATGACAATTATTTTACCCCTTTATTTACCCCTTAATTGGACAAAGATTGCCATGTAATCATAATTATTTCACACAACATTTCCTCTCATCCTTTTGATGAAAAAAACTATTTTAGGAATACAGTACAAGAGAACACAGAACACCTGTCCTGGTTATATAACCAATGTCTATTCAACCAACTGATCTCAGTACATTACAGTAGTACATTACATACAGTACAGTACAGTACAGTAAGACAATACCAGCTAGTAGACAATGTCCAGTTCATCCAACTGAACCCACAACCCAGTAGCCACAGCCTAACATTACTAAACAACACCTGCAGAAGTTGCAGAACCACCAGTCCAGTAGCCTATAGGTAAATAAGCATGTACACCACACACACACACACACACACACACACACACACACACACACACACCCGCGCGTGCACGTGCATACACGTGAGCGTCGCACGCAAACAAGGGGGCTAGTCGTTTGAGTTTGTGTTTGTTGTTGCTACACGCTAGGCTAACAGTAGACCAACATGGATTTAACATTTTTGTATGGATTCTTTTTTTTTGGCCTAATGCTAGAGTTCAGGTACGTGTACACAGCCGTTCACTCACATTCTCTCTGTCTCCACACATCTGCGCGGGGGGATTATTTCCATCACATCAGCTGGTTCCCTGTTCTAGCCTTATATATTCCTTTATTTTGTCGCGTGTTGGACGTATGGCTTGATAACGTTGGAACATGTTGCAAACATCCTCCATGCCTCTGTGACAGATAAACATCGTCGCTTAGTAGTTTTGTAACTTTTACTGCTGTGTCCATTCAACTCACTCACTCTCTCTCTCTCTCTCTCTCTCTCTCTCTCTCTCTCTCTCTCTCTCTCTCTGCGTGTGTGCGTGCGCTCTGCCACTGGAGATGGGATTTATGGCTCTTTGAAGTGAGCCGGATCTCTAGGATCCGTTCATTTCAAAGAGCCGTTCAAAAGACTGGCTCATTCTAGTCACTAGTTGTAGTTACTTTGTAGATTTTGATTATAATTATCACTTCAACCCTATATACATTTATTTTGGACATAATAGGTACATAGGCCTACCTGCCATTTGAAAATAGCCGATCTACAAGCTGTGAGCTTGTAGATCTGCTATTTTCAAATGTTTTTTCCCCCTACATTTTATTCATTGGAAAAATTGTGAAATGGGACATTTTGCATAATAAGTACTTTCTACTTTAACTACATTTTGATACCAATACTTTGATATTTTTACTCAAGTAGTGTACATTTTTTATTCCAAACTTCAACTTGTGGCAGAGTATTTCTACATTGTTGTACTTTTCCCACCACTGTTGTTCATTAAAGGAACGGCTCCCTATACTGCGATTGCGAACCGGATCCCATCGTTCATATCAAAGAGCCGTTCAAAAGACTCGATTCGTTCGCGAACGTCCCGCCTCTATCTGCCACTGCATGTCAGAAAGCAGCAGGTGTTTGACCGTAATGCGCATCGCAGGACATATTTCGTAGGCCTACTCTCTTTGTTCGTGGACTAAAATGAAGACAGATTTTAGCCCAGTCTTTATTTTGTAGTTAGGGTTACATTTTCGTCTCCTCTTTATTCCTCAATGAAATTGTGAACTGCTGTGGGCGCTGGGCACTGCATGGGACAGCAGGGGCACCACGGCCACTGTGGCCGTTTGAGCATGTCATTTTTCGAGGGGCACACGGCCAAAGAGAGGGGCAACGACGGCCATGGCCGTCGTGGCCGCCGTGAAATTCCTGCCCTGGTCGAGATACTGCCTACCGATTTGTAGGATTTTTGGACAAAATCTGTAAGAGTAGTGCACAGAAATGTGTTTTGCAAACATCGGCCACTAGGTGGCGCTAAAAAAGGCCCATTTGAAAAATTTAGGGCAGAGGTCAACGACCGGGCCAACGGCGACTGAGATTAGGTGCACACAAACTGTGAGGACGCACGCACGGACGCACGCACGGACGCACGGACGGACGGACACGCGGACGGACGAAGGGGAAAACATACTCTCCCCCATGCCTTCGGCTGGTGGAGACAATAAATAAATAGACCAATCCAAGACCATAGAGTGTCCCTCCACTGTGGAGAGACTATTCCAACGAAAATCCTAGTCTGCCGCCAGGTAGGACCAATAGCTAACAGTGGGGGGCCAAAAGCAACTACTAGAGGAAAGCGATGTGTTTCACTCCTTTTCAGCAGCGAGCGCGCACCATCCAATATAAACGAAGTGGTATTGGATCTGTATGTTTCACAAAAGACTGACAATGAAGAAATAGACCTTGTTCAGGAGTAGTGCCTCATTAGTGAAACTCAAAGAGTTAGGGGCGGCGGTGGCATAGCTCAATGGTTAGGGAGCCCGCCTGGGGAACTAGAGCCCCTGGTTGTCCCAGGTGTGATTCCAGGCCAGGGTAGCAATGTCGATGTGTGTCCCTTCAACACTAGGGGTTAAGAATCTTAACCCCTAATTGCTCACATGCTCCTTGTGCGCAGCGAATCAGCTGGGTTGGGCTTAAAATACTGAATTTCCCTCGCGGGAGGAAATAGGTATCTATGTATTATTATTAGAATTGTATGTTATTACATACATTTTTACTGTTATTACATACATTGTATTATTTGTTTTCAAATTATTTGACCATACCAGAGTGCTTCTTGTTTACTGATTACACACATTTCCATTATTAGATAATACCCAGGACGGTACAGTTTGCCAACAGCATTGAGTGTTGTCATGTTATATTCAATTGTATTGTCATATTGTCTATTTAGCATGACACATCGTCAATGTTTTAAATGTTCTTATTCTTAGTCTTGCTGTTATTCTTTGACCTGGTATGTAAATGTTTGTATATATGTTATGTGTCGCATACATGGCTGCTGTGTCGCAAGACAAATTTCAGTGTGAACTGACAATAAAGTACTATATCATATCATATCATATCATATCAGGAGGGTTTGGCTGTTACTACGTGTCATCGGTTTGACACCCAAACCCAACCCTTACCCTAACCCTAACCTACTAACCCTCCCGACGCTCCTTTGTCAAACTGACAGTTGTTCGAAAGAGCGAGATTTCCCCAAATGAGTTTCCAACCTCTTTCAAGTCACCGACCTCTGCCACCTTCGCCTCAAATCCCTCAAGCTCCTCGATGGCAGGAGGAGGAAGAAGTTCACGGTGATAGTTGTAAAACTGGACTGATATTATGTTAGTTGCAAAGGAAGTCACTAGACCAAAAATATTACTACTTCTCTTTGTGCACAGCCTTCCTTCACCAATATTATCTCCTGGGATTTACCTAAAGTAAAAAGTAAGATAAATGGTGAAAGTGACTTTCTGCGCTCCAAGCTATTTGCAGAGTATCCAGTCATGTTGATTTTTTTAATCTCATACTACTAACAAATGTGATATGATTAAATTTTCACTTGAATTTGAGGGGTACAACTATGTCCTGATGGGGGCTCTGCACTGGCAGATGAGTCAGTATAGGATCGAACATCAGTAGGAGGAATTCATTGGCATTTATAATACCCAAATTGGACACAATCTTTTAGTCAACTGGCAACATTTTCTCCATGTTCATTTAGCCTAATTGGAACTCACAAATGCTCATGATAAAATGGGAAAAAAAACATTAGCTACATTATCTACTGTCAATTTCTGTGGACGCTTCAGAAACCTGCCTACCAGTGACATCATTGTTAGGAAAGTTTTTTTAAAACAAAATGTCTACTTTTTCATCATGCTATCTTTTCAGGAATAGAATGTCCACAATAACTTAGATTCCCATCGATGATTGATTGATTGATTGAGGTATGTATTAGAAGTTTTGCATAGGAAAAGTTACAGTTTCATAACACTGATACAAGATCAACTAAAAGGTAACTCTGGTAAGGCGATGCTTATTTCCGTTGAGATCCTTCTCATTAACACATAACATTGAATGACAGACAGACAGAACACACTACTATGCAGTAGATATATATATATATATATATATATATATATATATCAGAAAAGCACTTGTAAACAAAAGAAACAAAAACAGTGCAAACATTATTTACAATAGGGGGGTCGGGGAGCGGGGGGGTAAGGTTAGGACAGGATAGTTATTACCAGTTTGGAGCAGCTGCCGCCTGTAAGTGGTTTTTCAGGGCCGTTTTAAAGCACGTTAGGGATTTGCACTCCTTTAAGGCCTTCAGCAGGGCGTTCCACATTTTAGTGGTATAGCAGGAGAACGAATTTGACCCTTCGTTTGAGCTGAATCTGGGATGAACATGATCTGTGGTACTGCCTCTGGTGTTGTAATTGTGCACCTTGATTGTTTTAAAGTAGGTACATGGGTATCTAAAGGGGAACACACACTGGACGCGGAGGCGGCGCGGAGGCGGCGCGGAGGCGGCGCGGAAGCGGCGCGTCAAAACATACGGCCCCATTATTTTCAATGAACCATTATTTTAACCCACACCGGCGCCGTCAGACGCGCGCAGCCGCGGGTCTGCCGCCTCGCCTGCCGCGCCGATACACCGCTGTTCTATTTTTCCAGCGTTGCCGCGCGTTGAACATGTTCTCCCATGGTTCTCCTCACCGGGGGAAATGGACGTGCTGTGTGGCAGCGCGCCGCATCCAGTTGGGGTTACGTCGCGGCACTTCACGTTCATCGATATTGTGACGCGATGCTGTGCAGCCACCCGCGTCAAGTGTGTGCTCCCCTTTAGTGGTGTAGTATATCATGCACACCAGGCCCATTGCAAGATGCTGTACTCTGTAATCAACTCTGACTGGTGACTAGCAGTGAGGTGAGTCTGAAAAGGAAGGTTAAGCAGGACCCTAATTGTTTGGTTTTGGTCTGTTTGGAGCCTTTTTATTAGGGCCTTTGGGGCGTTGCAATACCACTTGTGGACTCCGTTGTCATAGGGCCTGATTCAGGGCCTGAATGATTGCACCCGCTAAGGTCTTGATATTGACCATCTGAGTAATCCTCTGTAAGAAACTGAGTCTGTTGGTTGATTTTTTGATCACCTTAGTAGTCATCTTTTCGCTAAATAGATTAGTCTCAAGGATGCAACTTAAGTAGGTCATCTAGTTTTTTGTGTTATTACATTGTCACCCACTTTAACTGTGAAGATATCGACCTTGCTAAGGTTATGATTTGATCCGGTGGATTCAGCTTTGCCCAGGTGTATTGATAATTTGTTGTTGTTGAGCCATGTGCAGATCTAAGGGTCTTTTCAACATGCAAGTTATTCCTGTCCGAGACAAGGAGAGACGACTAGCCATCCGCGGTTGTAACAGGTTGTAGTCGCGAGCAGGTGCCATGCCGTTTGCATATATTATTAGGAACAACAGAGGTATGCTTCCTTTAGGAACACCACAGCTTATAGGGAGGGGGGGCAGGGTACCATTTACCTCCACCACCTGTTCTCTCCCCTCCAGGTAAGATTGCATCCAGCTCCAGGGGTAGACATTAAGGGAAATTTGTCACTGGCCCTCTGGGATTTTCAAGATCACTGGCCCGGAACATTCGCCAAGTATTTTAAGTATATTCCCTAAAATAAAAATCCCCTTTAATATTTTCCCCGATAATAAACAAGCAAAAAGCAAAAGAGTGTTGCACTGTAAGAGTAGAAATAGCCGATCTACAAGCTCCCAACGTTTTAAGATAAGATGTGTTATGTGCTTGTAGATCGGCTATTTTCAGTCTGAGCAGATTCCATTCCAATTGGCCATTTTGACTGCCTATGAATTTCACAGGCCTGGGTAGACAAACCTGGCCTGGCAGAGATCTTCACCTGCTGTGATAGGAGGTTTGTATTCAATTCAATTGATTTGAGTAACTGATGAAGCAATGCTGTGTGACTGTCTACAGCCTTTGCCACTGTTACCTCAAAATTGTTTGGGTCCCCAATAAAAGCTTGTAGATCGACTATTTTCAATTTTTTTGCCTCTTTCTTTTCTTATATTAGTTAATAATTTGGCTAATCTTTGAACAGTTTTTATAGAATACAGTAGTTGATTACTTTTGATGCACTAATGGTCTTTTTTATTTTCTTTCTTGAGGTATTTAAAAGGTCTTAAGTCCTTCAATTGTAACTTCACTCTCATCTGGGGACGCCAAAATCATTTTGGGACCTCTCTGGGGTCTCGACCCACAGATTGACAAACACTATGAGTCCCGTTGTTGAGGCATTTGCCTGGCTGTGTGTGCTGTGTCGAGCGCACACACTGCATTGTAAACAGTGATGGAGTAGAGGACTTCTTAAAAAGTTTTAGATTAAGTCAATTTGCTTGCATTGCGAATTTGCGATGCAGCCACGTGCCGTTCTAGCCTGACTGCAAGCGTCAGACTATCACACACTTCGTTTTGGGAAGAGAGTCTGAGATTTCGGGCAGACATTCCACTTCTGGGGGGGCGGGCAGGGGGTGGTTTAAAAAAATGTTAAGTTGACTTGCTCTTAATTGCTCCCTCTGAACTTCAAAGGGCTTGTGAGCTGCTGTAATTGATTGAGCCATAAAAGTGTCAATAGCTCGTAAGTCACTGAAAGCATCAAAGACTACAATCTGTTTGATGTCTGTAATAAGAGTGGAGGGGGGAATGTGTTTGAATACACACAGACTCGCCTGATTGGCTGAATGGTTTTGAACCAGGCCACCACCCACCACGTGCCCCAAGCCTACAGCCCTGATTGGCTCGCCCTCTCTGAGGGCTGGTGGAAAAAGCTTATTAAATGTGAAGGGCCAGACTACACAACACCACCACTACCAACAGGGGGTGTTGTTGTGCAGTCTGGTTTATTAACCAGGCTAGTGCCGTTCTGCATCGATGCAGTGACGTTACATAATTGTTACTTTTAGCCTACGTTTGTTGTTGTTTTTCCTCCTGAAGTAACGTGGCTAAATCGTTAGCATGCTAGCGTTTTAGCCCTGTTCCTTTAGCCTTAGAGGAGAGGCATAACATCATTACAGTCAGGCAGTTTTCAAAGCAGAGAATCCACCAATCATGCGGTTTACAACAGCTTATACCGGGCACTACTATCTATCAATGCGTCGCCTCTCCACTCCAGTCTGTGCCTGCTTGCTTTCTATGCATGGGAACAGAGGCTAGAAGCGCTGCAATCTGGGGACAGCTGGAGTTAGAGCAAACGGCTCAGTCTTTGATCCAAAATATGACGAAACTCACATAACGCGAAACGAGACTATTTCACAGAAATGTTAACAACACACACAGCACTACAGGGGAATTAAATTAAATTATTAAATGTTATTTTTTTATTTTCAAAGCATTATTTCCACTGGCCCCAACGGGCAAGCTCTGGGTGCCTTCTGCTGGCCCTGTGTACTAAGTACATCCATGCCACCGGGCCATTTATAATGTCAACCCCTGAGCTCACTGCTGCGCTGTCAAGACCGATAGTTTCTTAGTTTCTCAATCAGAGTGATTTACGGTGTCAAATGCCTTCTGGAGGTGCAGCATGACCATGCCGCTATATTTGACGTCATTCAAGGCATGTGTCCGTGGAATGGGATGTCACTGGTAGGCGGGTGTCTGAACTGTTCACAGCCAATGATACCATAATATAATAAGCATTAGTTAGGACCAGGTATATGAACAAATAAGGGGGTAAATTTGTGAAGTGGTCATTTAATATTGTAGCGCTTATTTCATAGTAGAGAACTTGCACAAAAGTAAGGCAATTAATACATTGTTGGGTCTATAGGGAAAGAAAAATTGTAAAACCAATATTAGCAAAATTGTAAGTGCTTCCTTGGTTAAACATTGTTTTCATATGCCATATTTTTTTTCACATTTGATTGTTGTTTCCCCACATAACACTTCCCTGGTAAGATAATTGGTAAATCAACTTATGTAACATAATGTATTCTGGCCCCCCCTTTGGGTAGATGTGAAGTATGCGATAACGTCTTGCTGCGCGGTCATTATGGCTTATATGGACACGACCATAATGACCAAGCAGCAAGACGTTATAGCACTTATTACCCGGCTAATAAATCAAATTAATAATTTGACTCAAAACTAAAAACAAAAAGTATTTCCTTGTTTACAGACGGCTGAAAGTGCGTCCCCCCCAGCGCAACACGTTGCCTTGGAAAACAAGGAAGTGCTGATCAAATAGAATCCATTTTCTGTTACTACTTCGTCTATTTCTCGCCTCAAATGTTTTTAAAAAACATTCTTGAGAGCAACGTTTAGTTGTAAATGTCGCTGTGTGTTTGTTTACATGGCTGCCATGTTGGATACGGCACTAAATCCACGCAATGCAGCCTGAATACAGCAGATGCTCTGAGCCGTTGATTAGCAGTGGTGAATTATAGAGCGGAGCGGTCATTATACGCCTATAATTCACTGCTGATTTCAGCGCTCGACCAATCAGAATCAAGCATTCAACCAAGCCGGGTAATAAATGTTTATATATGACTGTTCCCACTTTAAACCGAGTACCTGCAAAATGCCTATTAACGTGTTAATAAGGTACATCAACCGTTTGTCGTACAAACTTGTGGGTGGTGTCAATTGACTTGATCGTTTAAAATGAGCACTTTTACTCTACGGCATAACTTAGATGGCCAATAGGGACGAGCTGTATTTATACGCCCCGCCCCCTCTGTCTTCCTATTGGCTGAGCTTTAAACAGCCATAACTCCATTTTGCAGCATGATAACAAATGCCAATGCTAACACAAAAATGCTAATGTAAAAAAAATGTTAATGTTAATGCTAATGCTACAAATGCTAATATTAAAATGCTAATGTATACACTTAGCGAGCTGCAGGCACACTTAAAATTTCGTAGGAATTTTCTTTTCTAGTTGAACCCTATTGCCCAAGCAGGGTCTGAGGTCCTTTGACTCAATACCAAACAATTCATATGATATATATGGTAAATGTTTGCATTTCTGCTTTGCTATATCACATTAAACACTGAAAGAGCTAGGCGTTTTTTACTAATTTACCTGAAATTCATGTAAAAAAAACTACTTTATTTGGGCAATATTGCTCATGCTTATAGGAAAAAATGAAAATCAGACAATATTTTTATGAACTTTTTTTTTTTCAACATGCCCACATTAATTGAATACTTGTGGTTCAAGAACAGGACACACATGTGAGGGTTAGGGTTAGGGTTAGGGTTAATGTTAGTCATTTCCCACATAATATGGGGTTGTGGTATAAAAAGGTTAGATAACCCCTGATTTAAACATTATTTAAAACTCATTAAAACATTGTTTATTCTCTGTTTTTATTTATAATTAAATAATGTCATTTAATGTGTAGGAAATCCTTTTGAAATGTTGTATAAATGTGGTATAATGATTATTTTGTAATGTATATGCAATCTTAAACATGTAGTAAGACTTGCATGGCATCAACAAACCTTGTCTATGTTATTATTGTATATTTTCTATAATGTACATTGTACAAACTAAACATTTAAACATTATGTGCAGATCCTTCTTTCCACATGATCATTGGTAGATGTTATCAAGAGCCCTAATGTAAAGTGAAGACAATTTGTTATTGACGACTGTCTGTTAAGGTGGCTTCCATGTTTGTTCATGTTTAACATGTACTTTGTAAATCATTTCTAAAATATCTATAAATCATTGGTAGATGTTATCAAATGCCCTAATTTAAAGTGAAGACAATTCATTATTCACGACTGTCTGTTAATGTGGACTTTTGACTTACCTGTTCCAAACTACATCATGAATGCTGACACAAAAGAATTACTAGAATTATCATTCATGTTTAATAAATGACTTGTTAGACATTTGTAAGGGATATATAAACCATTTGCAGATGTTATCGTGTGCTTGAACATTTTTTTTTTTTCATCATTATTTCATGTTAAACGATGATCAGTAAAACATCTACATGTCAGGGTCCACTCCTAAGGACCGTGACTTTGCAGAGTTTATTGTTTTTTTTTAACTTTATCTTGTGTATTCCTGTTCTATTTCGGTCTTGTTTTCCGTTACACTGTTGCATTTGGAATATGATTCTGTTGCATTATGATCTGAGCCAGCTGACTTTCTGTTGTTTTCGTTTATTCCTACACTGTTGAATGTATTGAATATGATATTGTTGACATACAGTATGTTCTGAGCCAGCTGCCTTTGTGTTCTATTATTCTGAAGTATTGTTGCATTTCTTGTGTCCTTGTTATGTTTGGATTTACATGTCCATATCTTATTTTGTTGTAATAGTTCTAGTATTTCCTGTCTTTCCTGTCCTGTCTTGCTTCTCTGTGATTGTTAGTTTTCTCCACGTGTGTCCAGCCTATCCCAGTGTTGATTGTCAGTTGTGTTCACCTGTCTCTAGTCTATTTATATGCCCCTGTATTTTCAGTTCCTTGTTTGTTCGTAAAAGTAAATCACCGTATGTAGTCCTGTGTCTTACCTAGTCTATTTGTGTACCCGTTTGTTCCTGTTCTTCTATGGAGCTGTCCTGTGTCTGTCTCACCCCCTGTTTTTGTACTGCACTTTGGTCCTGCACCTCTGACTCAGATCGTGACAGTACACAATTTGGGATGTCTCCTTTGACATCATAAAGTGACAGAAATAATGGTTTGGAACATAACAGGATAAAACAATTAATTCAAATTATTATCATATTATTAAAAATATGAAAAAAATAAAAAATAACTCTGCACACACGCGCGCACACACACACACACACACACACACACACACACACACACACACACACACACACACACACACACACACACACACACACACACACACACACACGCACAGAGACATTTAAACAAAGAAGCTTGTTGCAATGAGTCCATATAAGTGTGGCATGAGTTTTGCATTTTACTGGGCATTCAGCGGCTGCAACATGACATAGCTTCTCACCTTGTTCTCATCTTTTGGACCTCCTCAAACAATTAATTCAAATTGTACATGAAATAAACATGAAAAGTCACAATAATCACAACAATAATGTCTGCAAATGGTTTATGTAAATGTCTTACAATCAATTGCTAAACATAAGATAATTCTAGTAATTGTTTTGTGTCTGCACTCATCAAAGCCAGGTATAGGTAACCGTTAAGTAGAAAGTTCACATTAACAGACAGTCGTAAATAATGAATTGTCCTCACTTTTCTACCAATGGTTTATACATATTTTAGGGATGTTTTGTTAACACCTTCTAAGCCACGGGGAGCCCCTTAATGTTAAAACCGTACTATATCGCACATCCCCCCAGGGACTCTCAGCCACGTCGTACATTACCGGACTTTGTCTTTAAAACCGGAATAAAAGCTTTTGATCCGAAAATCGGCGATCGTCTAACCTTCCCTAGTCACCACTCGTGCACTGATAGCTCATGCAGACCGTGCATGAAGCAGAGGTGACGTCAGCGCCTCTCCTTCTCCAAGGCTACTCCCAGCCATCCGTTTGCTGTCTGCACACTCGAGCTCCTACAGCAGCCATGCTTGGGGCTATGCTAGCGAAACTTTTCAGTTCTGTTCTTCAGTCACACATGGACTATTTGCGGGGACATTTACGTGAAAGGATCGCGCACGCGAAACGCACGGGGACATCGACGATCGGCCAAAACCCCCATTCTATCCCAACGGAAATCGAGAAAATCATGGTGAGTTACTGGCCTGGGGAAAAAAAAAAAGAAAAAACAGCGGCGCTGTTCAAGATGGAGGGGCTGCGGGGTCATGTTTATAAACATAATATTATGTCTCAGATCACAATACAATAATAGAAATGTCACGGCTAATCTACCAACCACCATTCTATTTCGGACGTCAAGGTGTTAAGCAAATTGTTTGTTAATTGTTTGTGGGGCGGCATAGCTCAGGGGTAGAGAAACAGTTATTAGAGCACGAAGGGTTCCCAGTTCGAATCCGGGCTCCCCCTGAGTTAATGTCGAAGGGTCCTTGGGCAAGACTCTGAACCCCGCATTGCTTCCGGTGAGCAGGTTGGTGCCTTGCATGGTTTCCACCGCCACCGGTGTATGAATGTGTGCGTGAATGGGTGAATGTAATGCACAATCTATGTAAAGCGCTTTGGATAAAAGCGCTATATAAATGCACCATTTACCATTTAAGCATATTTTTTTACTAAACGTGAAACACATAGAGGTATACATTTCCCTAATTACCTAGAAGAAAAAGGTATCATGTGGAAAGAAGGATCTGCATTTTTGTAGAAATAAAACATTATGTAATTATAAAAATCATGTATTATGTGCAACATCCTTTGATGTTTAGGATTTCCTATAAATCACAAAAAACTCAATATATACCACTTAAACAAATAAAAACATATAGAATGATGTACATTAAATGGCATTATTCAATGATGAATAAAATCAAGAATAAATAATGGTTTAATGAGTTTTAAATCATGTTAAATTATTCTTAAATGTTCTAAAACGTTATTACACATTTATTATGTTAATATGTTATCATAATATATAAGTTACAAAGTTACAAATGATTTAATAATAATTTATAAATGTATGGCTTATCCATGAATAGTTTACTACTTACTAATAGCGTATGCATTATGTTTAACCAGTTAAACATGTTTAAGTAAACATTTATAAATGTCAACAAACAGTTTGTTTATGATTATTACTCATCTGCAAACTGCTTATAAATGGTTGCTTTATAACAGGACATTATTGTTAGTGCTGCCCAGATGTCTACCAACTTGCTATTTGCATTTGTGTTACTCACCCCCAGCAAAAGGGCTTCACTTCCGGGACTGTGAAGCCTTTTTCGACGGAGGAATGTTCTCTGTGGAATGGAAACATACCACCCAGAACAACGTCTCCAGCCTTGTGTAATCTTGAATTGAGATGATACGGTACCCGCAACTCACAAGAAGAGGAGGAAGAGGAAGACAAAGCAGAGCATGAAGAGAACAACAACACGGTCAGGTTCAGGTATGAAAGCAGGCGTGTGTCTAGAGAAGCCCCCATGACTGTCCTCCTCCGTCTGACCCCCACCCTCTCTAAATCCTCTGCCCAGTCGGTTAGTTTTATACACACATTGCTCTGCTATCCCCCGTGCCACCTTATGGCATTACGTAATCTCGTTGCTGTGTATGAAAAACATGTGTGTGTGTGTGTGTGTGTGTGTGTGTGTGTGTGTGTGTGTGTGTGTGTGTGTGTGTGTGTGTGTGTGTGTGTGTCAATCTTGTCAAATAAACAAATTAAATTACAATGGATGATTTAGCAAGGCATTGACCCATGAGATATTTAATTGGTGTTATTGTGCGTGCGTGCGTGTGCGTGTGTGTGTGTGTGTGTGTGTCTCAATCTCATCATTAAATTAGAGTGTTGATCCATGTGATATTTAATTAGTGTTATTGTCATGTTTCAATCTCATCCTGAGGTCTGAATTAATGAAAAAACAACACTGTGTGTGTGTGTGTGTGTGTGTGTGTGTGTGTGTGTGTGTGTGTGTGTGTGTGTGTGTGTGTGTGTGTGTGTAATTTGGGACACGACTAGTGTCTGGTTTTCACCTCACACCTCTAAAACAAAAATAATAATAATACGGGTAATAATAATAATAATAATACCAATGTCACTTTATAAGTGTGTGTGTTTGGGGGGGAGCAAGAGGGTAACTATCTGACTAAAAGCAACTTAATGTTAAAACGTAACTACGAGGAAAGTACAAATTAAAATAAATAAAAAACTATTAAATCTGCAAGCAGCGAAGACCGGGCCCTCGCAACTCTACCCACATCACGAAAAAATCTGTCACTGTCAACCGGCCTTGAATTTCATCGTTTTAGGGGCACGGCCATTTGGCCTTTGGTGTTGTAATTTTTTTGAGGGAACAAAGGCCAAATGCTAGGGCAGGAAGGCCCTCAAATAAAACAAGGTTTAGTCCATTGAAATAATTAATTGAATTTAAGGGTGAAGGATGACTTTGAAATGTAGACTATCTGAAGTGAAAAGAATCTCAGCCCTGCACAAATCAAACTTACAGCATTGATCAGGGGTCATCAACCCCTGGGCTTGTGATGGACATTTTCCTCAGAATATATTTTTGCCACAGACATACAAAAGGAGTGGTCAATAATATTGCCATGAATAAAATACTAAATGTATACTAGTCCAGAAGACATGATGCAGAACACAGATAGTAGTACGAAAGCTGAGAGGGAAGGCGTAAATGGAGGATTTTCCAAAATTGCTTTAAAAGTCAAGTGTAATTATTGTTATTTTTTCCATGGCCATCTCTGAACTTTTGTCTACTTTCTTACCCTTCTTCACTTTCTATTTTCTTTCTACTTTCAATTTAAGTGTTGGCTTCAGTAGGAGCGAGATCATTTAGCAACCTACAACCAGGTCGCAACGTGGTCAGTAGTTTTCAGCGACCGGGTCGCTAAATCAACCGACCGGGCCGGTAAATCACAGACTGCGCCGCTAAATCGACCGACCGGGTCGCTAAATCTACCGACCGGCCTGCAGTTTTAGGTCAGTAGATTTAGCGACCCGGTTGGTAGATCTAGCGACCCGGTCGGAAGATTTAGCGACCCGGTCGGTCGATTTAGCGGCACGGTTGGTGATTTAGCGACCCGGTCGGTTGATTTAGCGGCACGGTCGGTGATTTACCGGCCCGGTCGGTTGATTTAGCGACCCGGTCGCTGAAAACTACCGACGTTGCGACCCGGTTGTAGGTCGCTAAATGATCTCGCCCTCTCTCGTTGGCTTTGAACTTTTCAAGGCACTAAAGACAATTAGAGACGGTGAGAAGAATCATCCCACCGGTCATTATTCATTTGCTTAAAAAAACTGGGCTCTCTTTATTAGAGTGTTAATGTCAAAGGGCATTTTAGAAAGGCGGTGCTTAAACTATTACGTTAAAATCACATTATCACATTGTTGTTGGTATGGTTCTCTTAAACTGTTAAGTTAAAATCACATTATCACATTGTTGTTGGTATGGTTCTCTTAAACTGTTAAGTTAAAATCACATTATCACATTGTTGTTGGTATGGTTCTCTTAAACTGTTAAGTTAAAATCACATTATCACATTGTTGTTGGTATGGTTCTCTTAAACTGTTAAGTTAAAATCACATTGTCACATTGTTGTTGGTATGGTTCTCTTAAACTGTTAAGTTAAAATCACATTATCACATTGTTGTTGGTATGGTTCTCTTAAACTGTTAAGTTAAAATCACATTATCACATTGTTGTTGGTATGGTTCTCTTAAACTGTTAAGTTAAAATCACATTATCACATTGTTGTTGGTATGGTTCTCTTAAACTGTTAAGTTAAAATCACATTATCACATTGTTGTTGGTATGGTTCTCTGCAATGGTGTTTCTGGGTGTACTGACACCAGGGCCAGTGCTTCTCAAAAGTACATGGGTCCGTGAGCAGGTATTAAGAGGATATTAAGCAAAATTGCTTATTAGCATAAAAATCTGTTTAACAACTATAAACCTATTTTATACATCAGCATACAACAATGGACAGCAGGCATTTATTCTGATTTGATTTGAGTAAAGAGGTGTCCAATGATAATCAAGTTGAATAAAATATTATTTTCTGATTTTAAATGTATGTAAGTAAAAGTTCCTTCCTTCCTTCCTTCCTTCCTTCCTTCCTTCCTTCCTTCCTTCCTTCCTGCCTTCCTTCCTTCCTTCCTTCCTTCCTTCCTTCCTTCATTCTTAACCTTTATTTAAACTCTGAGTATAATTGAGGGTCAGGCCCTCATTTGCAATACAGCCAAGATAAGATACAATAATCAACAGCAATATACATTTACATAGAGCAATATTAAAATATAAATCAGAAGACAGAATACAAGAAGATTTTAATATTCAAGAGACTAAAACAGATATTAATTATAGCAGTTACAATCTAAAACAAAGCGTTAGAAACCATCGTCTTGAATTGACCTAAAGAAGGCAATGATCAGATTGTTAAGGACGTCTGGAGTAGGGGTGTAACGATATAGTAACCGCATCTAAATATTGTTTTTAACTTATGTAAGTATATCGAAATGAAAACAGCTACAATTGAATCATATCGTTTGAATTTGTATCCTATCGAATCGGCAGTGCAAAGAATCGATTGTATCGATACTACCTACTTGGGGTTAGGGTTAGGGTTAGGGCATTGCATTTAGCATTTTTAAGGAGAAAAATGAAAAGGAGGGGTTTAATTACTTTTCCTTTCCATATAGCTACACTGGTCTATCAATACATGTGTGTAATCTTTGGGTTTATGTTAAGGTGCAGGTTTGTCAATGTACAATGTACAGGAGTTTCAGGGAGGCCATGAAGGCCATGGCCGTTGTTGCCCATCAGTTTGGCCTTGTGCCCCTCAAACCAATGGCATGACCTGAGGCAGGCCCGTTGTACAGCCCGTTGAAAGACCTGGGCCCCCCCTCCACGTGGGCCACCCTCAGTTTTTCGCCCGTGCATAGCGCGGGTTGAAAAATACGGGTTTTTCCACAGGAAATGATTCATTTTCAAAGTAAATGATACACGAGGAGGGGGGGGGGGGGGGGGGGGGGCAGGTCTTTCATCTTGACCCCCCTCCCAACAATGTGTACAACGGGCCTGCCTCAGGTCATACCATTGGTTTGAGGGGCACAAGGCCAAACTGAGGGGCAATGACGGCCATGGCCTTCATGGCCTCCCTGAAACTGCCCTGACAGTGACCCAGCTGAACATCAGAGGATTGTCACTGTGATGAAGACATCCACAGCTGGTGTGGTCCTGTCTCTATAGTAACCAAATGGTCAAACTCTTAGAGGAGGTTGGGATTATGATACGTGTTATATTAGGAATCTGAAATGATCTCTTTTGAGGTTAGACATTCTTTCAGAAAATGATGTAGTTATTGTGGATTGTTTTCTTTTTTTACCCCCTCACAAGCATGTATTTAATGCAATGCAATTGAATCACAAAAAACACAATGCTCAGTAATTGTTAGTGTGGTTGCAACCAGACAGTCCGACTTTTTTGAAAGTTTTTCATCTTGAATATCATTATTAGTGTGGTTGCCTGTAGGGCAATACACTATTGTTCTGTCCTGAACTCATGCAGCCCCCTCACTGGCTAAACACACTTTTAGCTTCTTCCTCATTGGCTAAAAGTTATGTATGGTGTATGGCGACCTGTGACCTATGCCCACCTCACCTTTATGATGCTTCCTTTAGGGCAGTAGCCCCGTTGACTTGAATGGGAAAATGCAAAAATGTAACCACACTCTCATGTCAGGGGCATAGTTCTGCCGATTTAAAATGACTCCAATACGGAAGTAAAACTTCCTATGATTGGCCGCTAGTTGCGCTGTTCCCCCCCCCCCCCCCCCCCCCCCTCCCCTTTCGTTTTCTAACCTTAATTAACATTTTCATGAATACTGTATGGTTCCTATCGCTAGTTAACAATTGCCTTTCAATCACCATCATATCCGTTTTGTCGAAATGTGGTCCAATTTATTTTAAAATAAATTATAAAGTTGCGGGGGGCGTGGCCAATTAAACTGATACCAGCCGGCTGTGTTCTTCTTCGTGTGCTGTATTTCGGGAGACTCCGACCACATTCTCCCTTGTATCCCTGCGGTTGCACGTGACCGTTGGCAGCCAATAGCATCTCTGATGCCTTTACAATTCTGACACCCATTCCAAGGGGTAGAAAAGGGCCATTTGCGCTGCATAGAAACCAATGGCTTTGCATCGTCCATATTTTTCTACAGTCTATGTCTCATGTCCAAGAATTGTATCTTTCTAGTTATTATGGTTTCTAGAGTAGGCTATTGAGTTCAATGGAGGAGTGGTGCCCTGTTCTATTGGGTTCCTCATGCTGTACAGACATGTAGACTGGACGATTATGATACGTGTTATATTAGGAATCTGATATACTGTACATACAGTACATGTGTATGTTTTTTGCCGGCAAAGTGAACCTGTGTTTTCTAAACTTGTAATGTTATCCGGCTTGGGCGGCTGCACATCAGAAAAGTGAAGCTTTGCTTCACTTCAAAATGTATAATTGCGACCGTAGGTCGCAGTTTAGTGTGTAAACGGTCACAGCTTGTCCGTATGTATGTATGTCACGTCTGACACTGTGGCTCTATGGGTTTGCCGCTCTGACATCATGCTCTGACGTCACTGTGATGTCAGGGGAACCACTCTTAACAGAATGGGTTTGCCCCTCTGACATCACGCTCTGGCTTCACTGTGATGTCACACTAACATAATCCCTTTTATGCCCATATATGGAGTTTCCCTGGTCATTCCCTGATCCCTGATCATTCCCTGGTCATCCCATATCAAACAGGACTTCATATGGCACATTGGCCATATACCACTCTAATGGCTGGTTCTACAGACAGGGATCTCCATGTATGGGCATAAAAGGATATGATGTCAGATGTCATAGACATCATAGGACTTTCACATAACTGAGTAAGCATGTTTGGGCTCTCACAGCAAATCTCCATATACAGTACATGGATCTCCATATATGGGTACCAGGGGTCTCCATATATGGGTAACTGGTCCGATATACATTTCTGGCCAGATGGCCAAGAATTGGTGCGACCTCGCCCTTTAGCTTAGGGTGAGGTTGCAAGTCGCCCTAAGGCGTCGTACTAGTATAAATGGTAAGACAGAATTAATTTCCCAGCGTATTCCTCATGACTCGCGTCACAGCAACCCCACTTGCAATTTCCTAGAAATCTGGCCTTTCCCATCTGGTGGGCTGCATGCATTTTAAAAGCATGTTTATTTAATGATCAATCAATCGATGTCCTTTATAAACATCATTTTTTTAAACAGATCTGATTTCATGGTAATTGAAAGAAGACTTTAAACTAGTGACTGACAGTAATTATGACAACTATTCCAGAATTGACCTACACCATACAGATCACACAGGAATTTACCCACACTTTGCGCCTGTGTTCTCTCTTCATTCATAATACACTTGTAAGACACCTCAGGGTGACAGGCGACCTCACCCTAAAGGGCAGGGTCGCGCCACAGTGATGTGGACATCACGGTTGTGGACATCTGGGATCTCCATATATGGGCATAAAAGGGATTTGTTCCCCTGGCATCCTAGGGATCTCCATATCTCCATTTATGGGCATAAAAGGGATTTGTTCCCCCTGGCATCACAGAGCATGATGACATCATGATGACACATTTTGACACACTTACACGGAGACAAGCTGTGACGTTTCTCATGGTAAACTGCGACCTTCACTCAGTTTCACTCTGACCTTAGGTATGAGTATAATATAATGTGTAAGGCTGGGTATGCTCTGGCCCATGCCCTCCATGACGTGTTACAGTGTGTGCCAGGAAGAGGACCCTACACTGGGCACCGCTGGGGGGGGGCAGCCCTCTATTCAGAAACACCCCTACTTAGAAACACCCCTATTCAGAAATACCCCCACTGAGGTTAGGGTTAGGGTTTAGGTTAGGGTTAGGTGACACGGTTCTCTATTTAGAATAATGGAAGTCAATCTTCTGAATAGAGGGCGTGAATCAAAACAGCATCCCGGTTTCGACAATGGAACAAGGGGGGAGTGCTTGTTTTCGGTGGAGATGATGGAGGCACGCCGGCGTTATATTAGGAACACAATATGATCTAGCAATCATGACATAGGCTATTTATTATAATCCCTAATTCACTATGAAGTGTCTTTAATTATAATTAATAAAGTACAAATAGTCAAATAACAAACAAGGACAAATTGTTCTACCCACAACCTTATCAAACCAAAATGCCTAAACTACTGTAAATGTAGGCCTATTATAACTACGATAATGGTTCTTAATTAGTCCCAATTATTAAGTACTAGAAGCTGGGCCGCCCTTCGGGCGGCCCAGCGTCTAGTCGGCGACCTGGCCAACTCGGGAACGATGTAAATAGGGAATGAATGCCCCGCCCTTTAATGCAAACCCCATTATACCTGTTGTCATAGGACCCGTTTTGACCATCTGTTTGCCTGTGTCCATTTATGCCCATATATGGAGATATCTGTTATCTGTCTGTCTGTCAGCGTCCATTTTATGTCCATATATGGAGATCACTGCAGATATAGTTCTGGGTCCATTTTATGCCCATATATGCCCATATATGGAGATATCTGTCTATTTGCGTCCATTTCACGCCCATATATGGAGATCTCTGAATCTGTCTGTCTGTGTCCCTTTATGCCCGTATATGGAGATCTTTGTGATTCTGCGTACATTTTATGCCCATATATGCCATTTGCGTCCATTTTATGCCCATTTATGGAGATCTCTGTATCCGTCTGTCTGTGTCCCTTTATGCCCGTATATGGAGATCTTTGTGATTCTGCGTCCATTTTATGCCCATATATGCTCAATGTAAATAGGGAATGAATGCCCCGCCCTTTAATGCAAACCCCATTATACCTGTTTTCATAGGACCCGTTTTGACCATCTGTCTGCCTGTGTCCATTTATGCCCATATATGGAGATATCTGTATCTGTCTGTCTGTCTGTCGGCGTCCATTTTATGTCCATATAATGGGTCCATTTTATGCCCATATATGGAGATATCTGTCTATCTGCGTCCATTTTATGCCCATATATGGAGTATCTGTCTGTGCCTCCAACTGTGTTGCAGACACAGTGCCGGTTCCCCCTTTAATGCAAACCTCATTATACCTGTTGTCATCGGACCCGTTTTGAACATCTGTTTGCCTGTGTCCATTTATGCCCATATATGGAGATATCTGTATCTGTCTGTCTGCGTCCATTTTATGCCCATATATGGAGATCTTTGACCATCTGTTTGCCTCTGTCCATTTATGTCCATATATGGAGATATCTGTATCTGTCTGTCTGCAATCCATTTTATGCCCATATATGGGGGCATTCCTTTTATGCCCATATATGAAGAACGCGCGTGCCCGTGGGACGAACGGTTCTCGAGATACGCGGATTACATACATACATACACACTCACAGAGATTTTTTGTTGACTCATGTTGCGTACGTGATGTCAGAGCCTTTTATGAAGTGATGTCACAATGAGTCAGAGCTTTCGCCGATTTCCTCCGGAACAGCCTGATGTCAACAATCAACCCTGCATAAGGCGATTCCGAACGTTTCGCGCCGGTTCGGGAAAACCGCGCGTTGGGTCGGGTCGAGGCCCGGCACTGCACTCCGCGATGCGGCGGGGAACGCGCGTGCCGAATCTGAAGCCGGTGGGACGAACGGTTCTCGAGATACGCGGATTACAGACAGACAGACAGACAGACAGACAGACAGACACGCAGAGACTTCTCGCATTTATAGATAGATAATACTTGACCTTATAAATACAGAATGTTTATGATTATATATGTTATGAAACATCGCATAGTTGTTTGTAAACGTGCTATATAAATAAAGTTTGATTTGAATTGATTTTATTCGATTTTATTTGATTTCATAGTCAGGCGTTGCGACGGTCGCATGAGCCGACTCAGCGCCGTTACCGACTTATGTGCCGTTATGGACAGAATAGTAAATCTTCAGCCCCCTGAATTTCGTCACCTCCGCGCGGTCCAGGGGAACACAACGGAACGCTCCCTACCTCCGGTTCAGCCAATCACAAGCTTCCACTGCCGATACCGGGATGCTGTTTTGATACACGCGAATAGAGGTGTTTCTGAATAGAGGTGTGTAACCGCACAGTGGTGTGCAGACACTACAGCCATGGCAGGTGGGATATTCATTCTCTGTTAAAGTTCCTAGATGGACTCACATTTTGAATTACAATAATTAAATATTACACACACACACACACACACACACACACACACACACACACACACACACACACACACACACACACACACATGCACGCACGCTAGGGCTGTAAACAAGCGTTTGTAGGTTTGAACGCTCGTTCGTTACATTGGCAATCGAAGTTCTAAATTAATGGGTTCATTTGATTTGATTTGATTTTTATTTGGATCTCTTTTAGCCATCGGCTACTCTTCCAAGAGTCCAGCAAACACAATGCATTACATTACAGCATACATCATACAATAATAATAAAAATATAAATTACATCATAAAGATCAAATACACTTTACTTACTCTTTCACACACACGCACGCACGCACGCACGCACGCACACACACACACACACACACACACACACACACTACTAGGCCTATCGCACCCCTAGGATGCCCATAGTGCAGGGGTTTTCAAAGTGGGTGACGAGGCAGTACGGGGAGGTACAAAGTTATTTTCAGTCAGTTCTAACCAAAATGGCTATTATCTCAATGTTTTCCTCGCAACATAATCACTAAAATATCGTCACTGTCGGGCAGAAACCTTTTCAAATGTTTCAAATGTGTTCGTCTTTTGCCCTGCTTCATCATACAAGACCGTCGCACAAAACTAGTGAAAACAGCCGATGTGTGCTTGTAGATCTGCAGATTTAAAAAAATTGTTATGGGGTGCCCTGAGACAAAAAAAAAAAACTCTGCCATAGTGGACTATGCATGGCAGGGGCATCCTCCTCCCTGAGCCAGGCCTAGACCTGACCACATACCAAACCAATTTAACACTTTATTAGAAAAACAGAAAAAACATAAATAGTAAATAAAAATCTAACCCAAGTTTGAAGTGAGCTGTGGTGCGTGTGTGTGCGTGCGTGCGTGCGTGTGTGTGTGTGTGTGTGTGTGTGTGTGTGTGTGTGTGTGTGTGTGTGTGTGTGAGAGAGAGAGAGAGAGAGAGAGGGGTGTGCCTGTGTGGGGGTGTGCGTGTTTGCCCGTGCATGTTGCTCACCCAGGTGTGATGTGAGAGTGTGAGCCATACTTGCTCACTCAGGCCACCACTGGTAGTGTGTGTGTGTGTGTGTGTGTGTGTGTGTGTGTGTGTGTGTGTGTGTGTGTGTGTGTGTGTGTGTGTGTGTGTGTGTGTGTGAGAGAGAGAGAGAGAGAGAGAGAGAGAGAGAGAGAGGGGGGGGGGGGGGGGGGGGGGGTGACAGAGATACATGTACAAGAACTATGTTTTCATAGTCAACTGTGACCTATCAAATATCCTGCTGGCTGCCATCAGAAACCCTAATAAAACACGAAGAAAACCGCATAAAACTGATCATTTTTGGCGCGCGACAGCCCCTCCTGCTTTAAACGACTTCCCACGGCTATGACATCCTAAATGCTCTTATGAGTACTGATGTAATGAGTTTCCTTTGGAAGCATCCGTGTGGCCCTTTGACCCATTTGAAAGGAAATGAAGCAGGTGGAGACAGAGAGCCCCTCCACGCCATGTAACCCAAACACTGAGGCATCCCAGCCTCTGGGCCCAGAGGGAGCAAGAGAGCTGTCCACCTCAATCCCAGGAATAGCTCAAGTGGACTTTGTGTTGGGTGACTGGGGACAGGGTAACTATTAAAATACGGTCCGTTAGCGGTCGAGGAGGTCTGCCTTAGCATGCTGTGTGTAGTGCAAGGCAAGGCATCTTGTCTATTAAGTTTAATTTGTCATGAGGTCCATGAGTTAGTGTTGTAATCAGTGTGTATGTGTAGAGAGGGCTAGTTGTGGTGTCCACATGTTTCCTCATGTGAAGGCTTGAAGCTTGGTTTAGAGTGTCACAAATAAAATGCTCTTCTTATGAAAAGCCATAATGACATTCTTCCTATCTGAAATCCACCGGCCATTATAATACTGCAGTTTATTTTGAATGATCTACATTTGAAGAATGTTGTATTAACAACCATTTTGATCCATGGTTGCCCATCCCTGTCTCTATTATGACATGCATAGCATAATAGACCAAGCTGCAGTGGTTGTAAACATGGCACTCCTGTGTCTATGTTAATTCATTCATGTACAATAGCATGTTTAAGTTTCAGGGTTAGAGTCTTGGTGTCAGTGGACCTTAACATTAATTATCTTCAGAGTGCGTTGCACCTGTTGACTCACTATTTCATCACCCCTGGGCCAGATGTCGTCAGCGGGAAACACACACCTGCCTTTGATTGCCCAGCTCATGTTTAATCAGTATCCACCTGGGTATAGTCTGTTGTTGCCAGACGATCAGAGATGACTGCCTAGCGATACGTCTGGACACTTCTGAATGCAAGATAGTGGCAAGAACACCAGCGAGAACACAAAGCTACGCCCACTGCTGTAATAACCAATCATATCACCACCCCAATGTGAAGGACCACCACGCACGCACGCACGCACGCACGCACGCACGCACGCACGCACGCACGCACACACACACACACACACACACACACACACACACACACACCTAACTTGGATTAAAAGCGTCTGCTAAATGCCTAAACTGTAAAGTCTAACTTCAAAGAAGACTTAGAAGAGTTTCTCAACCTTTTCAACCTTCAACGATTAAACTGAACCCCCTATATTGATCGTGTTTTTTTATTATAAAATTTTCCTCCAAATTATGTGAACCCCTGCAAGCAGCCCTATAGGAGTTTGCTAACCCCTTGTTTTGAACTCCTGCTCTACATCTGTCTAGTCCAGTGGTTCTCAACCTTTTCAGGCCACAACCCCCATAATAATCATATTTTAACTGGGGACCCCCCACCCTGACGAGCATTATTGAGTTGAGGCATTACATTTTGTATAACACAGTTCTAATGTGAAAATAGCAGATCTACACGCTCACCTTCACAACCCCTCGAGTTGTGAGGCGTTGTGAGCATATAGATCGGCTATTCCAACAATTTCTGCCTCTAATATTTGACAATTTGGCCAATGTTTAATTTGTAATTTTAGAGGTATTATACCCTCTATACCAGGGGTCCTCAATAGGCGGACCGCGGTCCATGTCCGGACCCAGGCGCACCTCCGTCCGGACCGCGGCACATTTCTGAGAAATCTCCGCACAGTTGTATCTGACGATCGGACTGACTGTGTGTGATTTGTGTTTGTGTGTGCGTGGGTGTGTATGTGCTCATTCGCTCAAACACATACACAGGCTCACAAGACACACCCCGTCCCCTACGCCAATTTGCAAGCCCACAAAGCGTCGCGGGTGCAACGTGCTGTGGGCTTGTAGATCAAAGGTTTTAGTTCCCTCCGAAGCAGTCTGCTCTCCATGCTGCTCCCCCCTCCCCTCCCCTCTCCACACACTCATGCCGCTCGCTGCCTGAAAAAGTTGCTAAAACCTCTTGGAAACCATTGCTCCCACTGGATTAATAACTTAGAGATCTTCTACCTTTGGCTGTTCAATTGGAGAGGACAACAGCAACACATTAATATCCACGATGTAAGGCTCCGACTGCTTGCATTAGACGAGAAATGGTCGCGAAACTCGCGATGCGTGATCATGCGTCTTTAACAATGTGATGTGTCGTCGCATATTATTGCCAGCTATCCTAGGCTGTGTTAGGTTAATAACTATGACTCGTTGACCCTGATTTGACTGGCCATTTGACATAGGCAACCAGCACAGTCTGGTTTGTGCAGTACGTGTGTCAACTGAATGTCAAGTAATCCTCTCCCCCTCACGCTAAGTTTCACTTTATTTTCCATTCTGAACGACAAGCCTAATATTGCATTTATGCTCTTTAGTTTCCAATAATTAAACTATAAGCCAGTGTTTTATTGCTACACAATAAATGTAAATAATGTAGCCTACTCTACATGCATAAATAATTATCCATTCATCCATTCATCCATCTTCAACCACTTATCCAGCATCGGGTAGCAGGGGTAACAGTTCCAACTGAGATTTCCAAAGTTCCAAATAATAATAATAATAATTAAAATAAACAATTCTAATGATTATAATAAACATACATACATACAGTACATACTGTATTAATGTATCCGCCTTATTTCGCCTTCGCCTTTTTTTTCCGGACCCGGACCTGTTTCAAAAAAATATTTCTGGACCTTCAAGATTTGTATTTGAGGACCCGTGCTCTATACCCTTAGACTTTATGTTGGATTGTTTACTGTTGAGTGAGAAAACAATGTTGCACATCAAGTTAATCATCTGGGACCCCCCAAAATAATGTGGGGACCCCCCTGGAGGTCCTGACCCACAGGTTGGTCTACTCCAGTGTGTCCTTTGTCAGAATACAATTTTGAAGCATTTGTACTTTACTTGAGTGTTTCCAATTTCCAATACTTTTACTTTTACTCCACTACATCTTAGATCCAAATATTGCACTTTTACTCCACTATATTAAATTATGAACGAAACAAACTTACATTAACCACTTCAGCCCTATACTGTATACGAGGGGTCTTCAACGTTTTCAGGCCAAGGACCCCTTAGTTGAGAAATAGATAAAGCAGGGACCCCCACAACCTGTTCATAGATTCCATGTAGTTTCAGTGTTTGACAGCACAATCGTGAATCGTCAGTGTATTTTGAATTCATGTCAATTTGTGTTTTCAGATATTTAACCACATGAACCGTGGTTAACACATTGGCCGCCATTTTAACATTGACTGTATGGCTCTCCTGGCATTTTGTTTAATAAAAAAAAATATATATTTTTTTTATATTGACATTTTTCCTAAATTCTGTGTGTTTTCGACAATGTCATACAGTACCTGAAATGAAAGAGGACCAAAAAATAAAAAAATAAAAATAAAAAGCTTTTTTTTCTATAGTTGTAGCCATCTCAAAATAGCCATTTTTTACCTAAATCCAGCTATAATTGAAAGAACTGGAGATATTGACCTTTTTGTGATTGATGGCTTTTCGAGCGAATAACTCAGTTGATATTTGTATTTATGGCGTCAGGCACTTATCAGATAAGTGTACTAGTGTAATAAGTGTAATTGTGTAATAGGGCAATAACTAGAATAGTGTAATAGGGCTGTAATAGGTCACCTCTTGCCCTTAGGGCGTCTTACTGACTGACAAATAGAAATAAGCTTTTTACCTTTTATTCAACATTCAAGTGTTTTATTTTGCACAGATCACACACACACACACACACACACACACACACACACACACACACACACACACACACACACACACACACACACACGTATAACTTTATATAAGGCCTATGTGTATAACTGTAAATATGTTCCCCATATTCAACTGTTCTTATTTTATTTGTAGCACTTGCTTTGGCGATGTAAAATTATGTTTTCTCATGCCAATAAAGAATCGCGCTCATGCTCTGTTGTAAATGCTGTAGTCTGTGGCGAGCATGGGAGAGAACTGATTGGGATTTGCCTGGCTGCAAGCGACAGACTCTTCACACACTACAACAGGGGGTGGTAATGTGCGGGATCTGCCTGTGGGCTGTTGCTGATCCGGTCTGTGTCTACCGGATGCGGAAACGTTTCTTGCATGCATGTGAGTGTGTACCTAGCCGGATACAGTAGGTGGGCTTTAGAACGGAACAGACTGGTGTGATCACAAACGCTCAGAGGGTGATATTTCTCCGGTAACGCGCACTTGCTTCTGTTCAGGCCAGTGGCGTCAGTTCAGAACAAGCTAAGGTGTCAGTTGTACGCCAGTGGTGTCAGTTGTACGCCCTCGCGCGCGTGCAAGACACCAGTCATGTTGCCATACCTTAGCAACAGGCACGATGAAAAGTACATTTTTATTATTTCCCCCTGTAGCCAAGGTATGGCAGCTGCATACTCCAGCCATACCCAATTGA
This sequence comes from Nannobrachium achirus, assembly GCF_963921795.1. Classification (NCBI taxonomy): domain Eukaryota; kingdom Metazoa; phylum Chordata; class Actinopteri; order Myctophiformes; family Myctophidae; genus Nannobrachium; species Nannobrachium achirus. Next base: position 2,386,518 of record NC_137811.1, read on the forward strand.
CGCCCCTGGTTCAGGCTGCGCGCGCCTCAAAAGTGCACGCACGCAGCAGGGAAATCCAAGTAGCATTAGTTTAGGGTGGGAACAACAATAAACTTACTGCATCGTCGCGGTTGCGTTTCTTTCTTCCTCGTTGGACTCGACGTTGGACTCCACTCGTGAAACGATCGTGGTGCCTGGGATGAGACGTGTTGTGTGCTTGTAGATCTGCTATTTTCGCGACGCGCCGCTTTCGTCAGACCAGGAATATTATCCACGAGAAGAACAACTCCAGAACAACTTGTCGCGCTTGGGATGCGAGGCGTCTTGTGCTTGTAGATCTGCTCTTTTCACTGCTTTTGTTACATACCGCTGGGAGTTATAATATGGACGCGACGCTTTTCCTCTGACCACTGGCACTGAGAAAAACAACTGACCGAATACTCCGGGGGATATTTTCTCTCCCCTCCCGCGAGCAGGATCGAGCTTGATGATCCGGTTGTTGGTGGAGTGGACCGTCGCTGCATCTAGTCGAGTAGGTGATGATGTGTTGTTTGTCTTTGTAACCTCGCCTCACCAAGCTTTCTAATGTGTTTGTAGCGGGTTGTTTGGGTCTAGTAACTCAGTCCCACCTTTTCCCTTGTGGCGCCCCTGCTCTGATCTTCGTTGTTTTCTGTCTCAGACTGGGACATAATATTTTGTTGTGGAGACTTTGGGGGGTATGGAGCTGTGTGTTGTGTTGGCCCCCTGGCCCATGTGGCAGTTATGGCTTTCCAATTGAACATTTTACTGGATTTTGTTTGATTTGTGCAGAATGGTCTCAGATCCAGCTGCTGTTTATGTTGTCGCTTCTGCTAGCCAGGCATGTACACACATAGACATCAAAGGGGGCTTGAGCCCCTGCCCTTTTATCCATCTGTAAAAAGTGTCCACCAAAAGGCCCCTTTAGAAATGTCAGCCCCTGCCTCTCTAAATATTCTCTGCACATCCCTGCCCCACATCCCTCTACATGCGTGTGCCCAGTGTGTCGCTGATTGCACTCTGCGGGCTGCGCTCTGCCACGCTAAATGCATTCACTGTGGTTTATTGGGAGTTTTATTCATTTTTATTGAGATTTATACATTATTACACTCTTGTTTTCAAACACACTTACTTTGATGAGTGATATTGTTGGTTCCCTTTATAACAGAAGGCTCAAACTTTGTCACGGGCTGGGGAAGAGTGTAATTAAACATTACATTATATAAAAGCAAATTCTCGGGACTATCGGGCCTGGCGGGGAACGACATTGGGATTTTCTCGGGACTATCGGGGGAGACGGGGAATGAGTTAAAGGGAAGACCACCCATTTTCAATATTGAACTATGTAATTAATATACCTTAGAGGAGATGTGTGGAAATAAAAAAAAAGTTCCCCCTCGTCTGTGTTGCCTAGAACTGGAGGATTGATTTTGGGGATTGTATTGTAAAGCACAATGTGTGATGTCATCAAGTTGTAATTTGCAATACAAACCCCAAAATCAATCCTCCAGTTCTAGGCAACACAGAAAAGGGGGAACTTTTTTTTTTTTTTTTTCCACACAACTCCTCTAAGGCAGGGCTATTCAACTTAATTGTTCAGGGGGCCAGATGGTCAGAAACCCAAGGGGCCAGGGGCCGGACCCCCCCAAGCCATCAATCTCCGGCTTATATATGTACAGTACACTTAGTTGACACAACGCGCTGCCACATTTTCAACTTTTATTTAGCTACAAAGCAAAAGTAGTATACTTTTCATGTAAAAGTGCAACTGTAGACATGCTTTCTTGTTTAAAACAAGCAACATTAAACAACATCTCCTCAAAACCATTTGAATAAAAAATAAAACATCTGTGGAAAAAAATGCATATAAGTGCATCATGTGCAACATCTCCACACACATGGTGGTGGTAACTGGTAAACAACAGCAGCTCACTTAAGCTACAACACACATTTTGGTCAAATAACACTTTTAAGGTGCATCTAGTGAGGTAAAGAACAGCATCTCACTTAATTCACAACACATTTGATAAATTAACACTTTTACAGTGCATCTAGTGAGGTAAAGAACAGCATCTCACTTAAATTAACACTTTTACAGTGCATCTAGTGAGGTAAAAATTAAAGAACAGCATCTCACTTAATGTACAACACATTGATACATTAACACTTGTACAGTGCATCTAGTGAGGTAAAGATTAAAGGACAGCATCTCACATTTACAACACCTTTGATAACACATTGTGAGGCAAACAACAGCATCTCACCTGAGCTAAGACATTTAATAAAAAGAAGAAAAAAATAAAACGACTGTCCAAATTTGACAACTATATCTTCAACTCTTTCTTTGTCTATCACACATTGGGAAGGGGTAGACAGGCCTAGCCTACTACACACCTAGGCTACTAATGAGAGAGATTGCACTTCTTTGAATTGGCAATGGCAGAGAAGGAGGGCTCATATGAAGTGAGTGCTACTCGCAAACAGTGATGCAAACGCTCATTTGTCAAGGAGGAACGGTTGCTTGTTTTAATGGCGTTCATGTGAGAGAAGCTGGATTCACAGGTGTATGTTGATCCGAACATAGTTAACACAAATATGGCCAGCTTTTTTGTGTTGGGGAATTTGTTCACATGAACACTCTTTGCCCAAAATGTTGTGAATCCCTCCTTCTCATGTGCCTGCTTCAGAGCAGAGGATGCTTGCATGTCAATTATTTCTAGTTGCAAGGAAGCTTCATCAATATCAAGTGATGCAACGATCTCTTGTCCCTTTGTGGACATATCATCTGCATTGGCAAAAGGGTTGCCCACAAAATGCAGCAGCTCTTTGGGCATGTTAAAGTCATCAAATCGTGCTGCAAAGTTATGCCTCAATTTATCCATGAAATCTGACATTATTTCAGTGACTGTGGCACTGGCTGCTGACTTGATAAAGTCACGAAGTGTGGGAAAGTGCAGCATTCGGTTAGTGAGATCAGATGAGAAAATGACAATTTTCTTTTGAAATGCAGTTAGACTTTCAACAACATCAACCACTGTTTTATTTCTCCCCTGCAGTGTCAGATTAAGTTCATTCAAATGATGAAAGATGTCGCTTAAAAAGCACATCTGTGACAAAAAATCGTCATCCTGCATTTGCAACAGAAACGTGTTGGCTTTCTTGTGCTTGCTGTCACGGAGAAAAGCTACTATTTCCTCCCTGAGGCCACATACCCTTTTAAGGGCATTGCCCTTGCTTAGCCAACGGACATCATTATGTAAGAGCAAATCATTATTATCAGCTGACATATCGGCAAGTAGTTGACGAAACAGACGGTGTTGCAGACTAGAGGTCGCTCTGATAAAATTAATCATAGCCATAACTGAGTCCATTGTATCTTTCAACTCACCACTGAGTCGGGCGCACAGTACGCTCTGGTGGATCAAGCAGTGGAGTGATTCCATCTTCGGTGCGATGGCAGAAAGTCGCGCAGACAGGCCCTGAATTCTCCCAGACATAGATGGAGCGCCGTCTGTCACTAACATGTTAACACGCTCCAGATTAAGCCCGTTGTCTTTGAAAAAGTCAACAATCTTCTGGAAAAGGATTTCACCAGTTGTACGTCCTTCCAGTGGTATTAGTCCCAGGATGTCCTCTCTGAAAACGTTACCATCGAGAAAACGCACATACAAACACAGCTGAGCTGTATCAGTGTTATCTGTGGATTCATCCACAGCCAGCGACATAACATCTGCTTTCCTCAATTGATCCAAAAGTGTTTCAAAGACGTTTGTGGCCAAGACATCCATCCTTCTCGCTGTTGTTGTATCTGACATGGGTATTGTCTTGATACATGACATCACTTGCTCTCTCACTTTATCCTCCGTTATCACCTAGAATAGATAGATAGATAGATGGAAACCTTTATTATCCCAGGGGGGAAATTCAGTTGTAGCACAGCAGTATACACTTATTTACAAAGTTAGAGACGTAGGAAAAAATAAAATAAAATAACAAGAGCAGTACAGTACAAATAAAGAGAAGGTGCATCAATAGGCCTCACCTCCTCGACAGCAGCTAGAATGCATTCTTTAATCATCTCGGAATCAGTGAATGGCTTTTTCTTTTTGCCAAGGATCCATGCCACACGGAGCGACGCTGCAGTTGCTTTCTGCTGGACAGTACATGCTTTAGTGATGGTTGTGCATGCTTTCTCGTAGCTTTTTGAGAGTGTTTTAATCTTTTCCTTGCGAATATCTGAACCTGGTGGAAATTCCTCATCAAACTTGTCGTGACAACCGGTGAAGTGCCTCCGGAGGTTATATTCCTTTGCCACTGCATTGACATGGTTGCAGAGCAAACAAACAGGCTTGCCGTCTGGAGTTTCAACGTGCATGTATTTTTCGGTCCATTCTCTTTTAAACTGGCGATTTTCAGTGTCAACTTTTCTTTTTTTCTGTGTTTTCTGTGCCATAGTTACACACCAGCTTAGCTAGTGGAGGTGACCAGCGCGCCGCAATGTTGTTGTTCTTTTCAGCGTGGCTGTTCTCAGCTGCTTCCCATGCTGTTTCCTTGTTGTTGTTGTTCGTCATCTTTTTGTTGTGTCTTTTGTGTGTATACTGTATACCGCCACCTACATGACCAGCGCTTTGCTGTCAGCAGTGCAGTGGGATTTATTATGACAGATAGATTGTTATGAGATGTCCGTGTTCAGATGGCGAACAGAACGTCAGTGGTAGTTACAACCATTTGCGAATTATAAGTAAAATAAGTTTGATTAAAAAAAAAAAAAAAAAAAAAAAAATGTTTTTTTATTTTAATTTTTATTTTCTCAGAATTCTTCCGAGGGCCAGTCCAAATTGATTGGCGGGCCGGATCTGGCCCGCGGGCCGCCAGTTGAATAGCCCTGCTCTAAGGTATATTAATAATGACATAGTTCAATATTGAAAATGGGTGGTCTTCCCCTTTAAATACTTAGTAAACCTTGACCTTTCACTCTGTACTTAGTCTGCTCTTTTTTCCCCTCTACACCAAAGGTCTTTGCCAAAGGTCTGCTAGTTTTGGCTAAAGTTCTCAGAATATGGACATTAGTGTTCAAGTGCTTAATATACAAAAGGAGAAAAAAACTTCATTCAAAGATTTGGAGGACCCCCTAGGGGTCCCGGACTCCCTGTTGAAGACCCATGCTGTATACCTTTCGGCCATTCGACAATAGCTGAACTACAAGCTCACAATGTGTTGCAATGCAATGCATTGTGAGTTGTAGAGCTTGTATATCTGCTATTTTCAAGGGATATAATTTGAAAACTTGTGAAATGGGACATTCTGCATAATGAGTGCTATCTACTTTTGTACTTTAAGTACTTTTTGATACGAATACGTCTGTATACGAATACTTCTGTATTTACTTCTGTAAATGAGGGGAGACACATCTAGTGCTTAATTTGTGGGGGGACAAGTTTCCTCACCTTTGATTGGATCCGGCACCTATTTGATTGATGGGTGCCAGTTATTCAGATAGATCATTCTAAATTGATAGATTGACTTCCAGTGTTCTGATGGGCCACATGTGCCAAATGTTGCTGCTAATGTTATACTGGGTGCGTAAATTTAGGTTAATTGTTGGGTGCGCTGACAGTTTATGCACGTAGCCCCCACTGCAGAGTGAGCAGACCTCCCTGAGGCTGGAGAGGATATGGGAGAGACCTGAGAGGATGAGGGAGAGGCAGGGGCTGAAATCTTTAAAAGGGCCTTTTGGTGAAAATATAGAAAAAAGCCGACCACCAAGTTCACAACGCGTCGTGCTGCGACGCGTTGTGAGCTTGGGGTCGGCTATTTTCGGTGCCTGAACACACTGAACTAAGCATAATCAAGTCAATACTGGAGATGTGGCGTAACGGCATGGATTTCTACACAGAGAGGACAATTTCTTTCAACATAAGATGCTTCAGCAGGAGAGTTTGGACAAGGCAATTCTCTTGAATGCTGCCTTCAGGATATGGAAAGTGCAGGGCATTTGCATTTCTTTCTTCATAGTAAAAACTGCATTCATGGTCACTTTTTACAGAAAGATGAAAGGGCAGGGGCTCAAGCAACTTTTGATGTATACGTGTGCACGTGCCTAATGGCATAGACCCAAGAGGATGAGGGAGAGGATCCAAGATCGAGGCGCTATACCGCTACCACCGCCACCACCATGCACCGTCATGGCTGTTAAGACAGAAAGCCTTGTTAGACTGAAAGGACCATTATAGAGAATGGAAATTCTCGTACTATGCAGTTGAGAATACAATATTTTGACTCAGCAGAAAACAGCATACACACTTGAATAATACTAATAATAATAATAACGGAGCTGGGAACTTCATCTTTATTAGAAGTTTGGATTGGAAAAGGTACATGACAGTACGGCTCACTGGTACAAGGTCAACTAAAAGGATAAACACAGCAAGCAATATATTGGGCTTGTTTCAATTGGGATCCCTTTTTAACTCATACAACATACAATTTACAGTTTAGGCTTTTGGCTCTTAATCCAATTTACAATAAGCAAAGGTAATACATCAATACATCCATCAATGCAGGTTAATACATAATACCAGTTAGACTCCTAAGGCCGAAAAGTGACCTCGCCTTAAAGGGCGAGGTCGCACCATCTATCTTGGCCATATATGGATTCTGTTAGTGTCGGCAGCTCCCGAATGGCGAGTATCGGAAGTAGCCACTGCTGCACTGAACTGTAGTCCCATTGGAAACATAACAGAAGCACAATAGCTCAGACAAAGTCATTCGAGCGGCCTATTCTTGTTATGCGTGTATAGTTTAAGAAAACGTTTGAAAACATCATGGAGGTAACACCAATAACACCATGAGAAAGACGAAATAATGCCCCCAGAAATATTGAAAGGAGACATAACGCTTCCAGTAGGACATGTTATTGTTACTGCACCAAGGGGGCGGTTGCGTCACATCCGCTTTATCTCGCACTCATCGTTTCTATTTCCGTTTGCCAGACTGAATGCTGGGAGCATTTGCCCAAATCGCGGAGGCAACAGTCTGGCCACGCGAGACTAGTGATTCACACTCCTTTAAGGCCTTCAGCAGGGCGTTCCACATTTTAGCAGCATAGCAGGAGAACATATTTAAACACTTGTTTGAGCCAAAACTGGGTTGGACGTGACCTGTGGAGCTGCCTCTGGAGTTATAATTGTGAACATCCTATCTTGTAGGCCCATTGCAAGATGCTGTACTCTGTCAGCTACCGTGAGCCACCCCACGTTTAAAAAGTGATTAGCGGTAAGGTGAGCCCGAGATATAGAAGCTTAAGCAGAAGCCTAATTTATTTGTTTTGGGCTGTTTGGGCCCTTGTTTTTAAGGCCTTTGAGGTGTCACGATAGCATCCATAGTCAAAGTGGGACTGAATGAGTGCTAGAGTCTTCAATGCATTTTTACTGACTAGCAGGGCGATCCTCTGTAAAAAAAAAAAAAAAAAAAACGTCTCTAGGATGCCCACGTAGGTAGTATGTTCTTGCCAGTATCGACCAGGCTGCAAGGTTATCCATCTTGCAGCCTGTAGTTACGGACCCACCCACCTCAGACATCAGCAACACAATGAAAATCACAGCACCATGATTAGTGTTCTAGGGATCACAGAACCATCATTAGAACATGAACACTAGGCCTCACAGCCCAGCAGCTCTATTCTCAGGACGATGTGTTCCTCCCACGTCCACGGCAGCACGCGCACAAACCGGCTGGTGATGTGCGGCTCCAGCAGGTTCTTCTTGTGGGTCCTTCTGTCGCTGTTGCCATGGAAGATCTGGACATGGGTGGAGAAATGGCAGCCAATCAGGACGCTGCAAGTTAGAGCAGTTCACACTACACCTTTTTTTTTATATATAATTTTATTACCATTTGTCTTTAAATATTTTTTAAACATTTTCTATATTTATGTTAAAAATAAATCATGATTCTGTCCATTTTGAATAGCTTGCCTTGTATACATGATTACTGTGCAATTGACAGATTGTTGATAGTATTGACATTGGTTCAACTTCTCAGTTTAGAAATGGCAGTGGAATGGCCACCATGCTTGCTGTACCTTGTACATGTAAGTTTAAAAATAAAATGTTGTAGCCCCGTCCCCCGAGGTGGTAGGGGGGTCACTGCTCAATCTCCCCATCAGTTTGGGGGTCCCTGGCCTGAAAACGTAGAAGACCCCTGCACTACACTATCAAGAACAGATGTAGAGCATGGTGCCAACATTGGGACGGACGGACAGACAGACAGACAGACAGACAGACAGACAGACAGACAGACAGACAGACAGACAGACAGACAGACAGACATGAACTGGTTAGTTCATAAAATGTATAAGCAGATGAAGTGTGTAAGATTACCCCAGATCTGGTATGAAGGCTGGGCCAAGGGGGTATTTGCTGCCCCTTTATGGCAAGGCAGATGAGAATGAAGAGTGTGTGATTCAGGCCCGGTGGCAGGACTCAAAGGCTTTCCCCTCGGCTCCACCGGGCGCGTCAAGCATCGCGTCAACGTCAACGCTGGGAACGCTCCCATTTTAATCAATGAAGGGTGCTCCACTGCCGACGTCAGCGTCGGACGCTCAAATTCGCCCGGTTAATTTTTTGACGCCGGCACGACGCCGGCACGACGCCGGCACGACGCCGGCATTTTGGTGTAGCACTAGACATAGGGGGCCGTCCGTGAGCTTAAGGTTGCGACCACTATGCAAATGTGTGTTTCGCCTTTGTTTTCGAGTATTTGCCGGTTTCACGGATGCAAGGTGGTCTGCGTGAGGGGGTCACCCCCATGCCGCTGGGCCTGGTGTGACGGTGTGTTTTTTTTTTTCAATTACTTTTTTCATTCATTTGTAATAATTATTTTGGAAAAATATATATGTAAAAAGTAATTGAAAAAAAAAAACACCGCCAGCTCACGTATTTGGAGGACAGTATGAGTCACCAAAACCAATCATGATTAAAATGGAGTTTGAAGGTACAATGGATTTGTTGTTTAGTATGTGAACGGTCACAGCTTGTCCATATGTATCTATGTCTATAACGCCTGACACTGTTGTTCTATGGGTTTGTTGCTCTGACATCAGGCTTTGACATCGCTGTGATGTCAGGGGAACCACTCTAACAGAATGGGTTTGCCGCTCTGACATCACACTCTGACATCACTGTGATGTCACACTAACATAATCCCTTTTATGCCCATATATGGAGTTCCCTGATGTCATCAATATTATCTAACAGGACTTCATATGGGAATACCCATATAGAGGCCACATTGGCCACATACCACACAAACGGCTGGTTCTAAAGACAGGGATCTCCATGTATGGGCATAAAAGGGTATGATGTCAGATGCCATAGACATCATTGGACTTTCAATAAAGAGTAACTGAGTTAGCATGTTTGGGCTCTCACAGCATATCTCCATATATGGGTACAAGGGGTCTCCTTATATGGGTAACTGGTCCGTTATACATCACTGGCCAGATGGCCTAGAATTGGCGCGACGTCGCATGTCACCCTGAGGCGTCTTACTTGTACTGTACTGTAGGGGGCGTGTCTGATAAAATTAATATCAAATATCTAAATATTGAATCAAGCAACTGGGGTGTCCTCTTGATTAGACGATAGAATGACCAAAACATTTTTGAAAGTGAAATATCCCTTTAAGTCACCTCCCTTGAAGAATCAAGCTACTCCTGCTGAACTGACCTTGTCTGACCCGCTGGTATCCTTGATGATGGTCCAGGACTGTCCATCAACACTGTGGGACACTTTGAAGGATTTGACATAATATGCTAGTCTCCCGGCTCCTTGGGTGATGATGGCTGAGGTAATCATAGTACGCCCCAGATCCACCTGCATAACACGGTACATGGAGAAACACTGAGTCACAGGCACGTGCACACATAGACATCAAAGGGGGCTTGAGCCCCTGCCCTTTTACTCGTCTATAAAAAGTCACTATGGTGAAAGAAATGCAAATGCCCTCTTTCCATGCCATACCGGAAGGCAGCATTCAAGAGAATTGCCTTTTCCAAACTCTCCTGAACTTGAATGAAGCATCTTATGTTGAAAGAATTGCCCTCTCTGTGTAGAAAGCTATGCCGTTATACGCCACATCTCCAGTATTGACTTGATTATGCTTATTTTAGTGTGGTATCAAGTACCGAAAATAGCAGCACGACGCGTTGTGAGCTTGGAGGTCTGCTATTTTCAATATTTTCACCAAAAGGCCCTTTTAGAAATTAACATGAAAAACTTAACAATTTATACACACTACACAGTGCCAGGATGAAATTTGAAATGACAAGCAATAGTATTAGAAAGGATAAATATTGCATAATAACAACAAGTTGAGGACATTTATTAAGACCAGACTGTGTGTACTGTACTGTAGGTTAAGAAATAATATTGCTGTGTGATTTAGCCTTGTCCCTAGCAAAGTTTCCTGCAAGTTTCCCCGTCTGGAAAATAGACGATCTGCATGCTCACACCGTGTCGCCGATGCAACGTGTTATGAGCTTGTAGATCAGCCACTTTCGGCATGCAACACGTAGGCTACAAAGTAAAAGTCATGCTTTATTTGGGACTGGGAGAAGGGAGATGCATGTGGTGATTCCAAAATATACATCCAATGCAAGTGACAGTAGTGGGGAACACGGCGCCGCGCTACGAGCTCCCTTCGGCTGCATAACACCGTCGCCACCTCCAATAAAACCATAACAATATATTCAACACATTTACTGTTTTCTGTTTGGGACATGCTCCGTGCTTACTGCTGAAGTCTCCGACACGTGCCTGCTGCATTAGCGCGAGCACATAGTTCTACACACACCAGGAGCTGTGTGCACATGTCAGTGCATGACGCATGTCGTAGGTAGACTTCAACATTATGATCGACCCAAATTGAAGCTCGACCACCAATTAAGCCTTGCTGAATTATCAACTGATCGACACTGGGGGCTGCAGCAACAGCACACACACACACAAACAAAGCAGCCTATATAACGCTGTGCACATATATTATATATAATTTGTAAAATACCCAGCATAGCATTTGGGAAGGCATAGCCTTCCCTAGCCTTCATTACATGCCTGCCTATGATTTTAATATTATGGCAGGAAATGAGTTAATGTCTTTATAATGCATTATAGGTCTTACCTTTATATAAAGTCTTAATGCCTTATTCTTTTATGTTCCCCTGAAAAGCATCGAAACACACGTTCCCTTCATGTAACCACTGAGACATGTCATTCATTACCTGTAACCACTGAAGCTGATCATCGGTGCCAGCCCACCAGGCATTTGTGACGCCCCCTTTGTCCAGGCGGCCAAAGTAGGGGTGCCACTTAGTGCCGAATGACTCATACACACTGGACGATGTCATCTGGTCGTCTGGGACCGTGTCATTCTTTATACCGAGAGGCGTGGAACAAACTGCCACGTTCACACACACAACAGAGAGGAGACCAGAGAGAGAAATGTTTTTCAATGGGCTGGATGTCCGAACCTTTCGCAAACACGTGTGCCGAAGTATGTGTTTACTCATGTGGCATACGTGATGTCAGAGCCTTTTGTGCTGGTTCCGGAACACCCTGATGTGAGACATCAGCTTTGCATACTTGACCTAGAGTGCAAAGTGAAATAGTGGAAGAATTGTCTATTTGCACAGGAGTGATGTCAAAATGAGTCAGCAGAAGTGATGTCACAATGAGTCAGTGCTTGTGCCAGTTCCTCCGGAACAGCCTGACATCAGCTCCGAATACGGAGATTCCGAACCTTTCTCACCGGTTCCGGAAAACCGCGTATCGGGTCGGGTCAAGGCCGGGCACTGCACTCCGCGCCGCGGCGGGCAACGCGCGGGCCGAATCTGAAGCCGGTGGTACGAACGGTTCTCGATATACGCGGATTACATACATACATTTCTCGCATTTATTGTAAGATAATAATTTATAACTGCAAAGTAACTAGTAACTAAAGGTTTCATCTAATTGTAGTGGAGTAAAATATTTGGATCTGAGATGCAGTGGAGTAGAAGTAAAAGTACTGGAAATTGGAAATACTCAAGTAAAGTACAAATACCTCAAAATTGTACTTGTAAGTTACTGTAAGTTACAGTACTTAAGTAAACATACTTAGTTACTCTACACCACTGAGCACAAGTGAGGGCACTTGAAGACATCTTACGTACTGATTCAGGCAACTTATGCTGTACATACATACAGTGTCAGATGCAGTCATCGCATTATTTCAATAAATAGAAGTGTGTAAAGTACTGTAGATTTGGAGAGTGAGCTTATCCATTTAGTGCCAATGTATTCTTTTGAAAAGGTCACTTTAGGTCAAAGCTCAACTAAATTGCACGTCAAGAACAATTATAGAGTATTGTTGTTTTAGAGGCACTCAAATATCACTAGTAAGACGCCTCAGGGCAACAAGCCATGTCTTGGACCAGTTACCCATATAAGGAGACCCCTGGCACCCATATATGGAGATCCATGGAGACATACAGAGATATCCATATATGGGCATAAATGGACACAGACAGACAGATACAGATATCTCCATAGCCATAAATTATAACTTCCAGCAGAGGGCGCTAATATTCGGACGTTTTGTCTCTCCTGGAGTTATAACGCAGAGTCAAATAGCTCTCGCTGGTTGAGCCTCCACGTCCCTAATCGCCTTAAAACATGTTTAAATCATGAAGTTGCTCACCTCATCGTCGAAACAGCTTTATATCTACCTATGAGCCCACTCGTTGGCATGTGTTAGTCCATATGTTTCTAATAAATTAATGTTTACTAAAACTTCACCGAGTCTCATCGCTTTCCTTGTTTTTGAACTGCTTGGGTAAAAATGGCCGAACATCACGTGACGTTGATCGCCGTTGCGATTCGCTCATACTAGGACATGACGTTTTATTGTATGCGGAAGTATTCCAACGTTCTGTAGTTCTGAAGCGTTCTGAAGGCGGAAGGATTCCGACGAGGAAACGCGAGTCTCGGAGAAGTTTTAGTAAACATTAATGTATTAGAAACATATGGACTAACACATGCCAACGAGTGGGCTCATAGGTAGATATAAAGCTCTTTCGACGATGAGGTGAGCAACTTCATGATTTAAACATGTTTTGAGGCGATTAGGGACGTGGAGGCTCATCCAGCGAGAGCTATTTGACTCTGCGTTATAACTCCAGGAGAGACAAAACGTCCGAATATTAGCGCCCTCTGCTGGAAGTTATAATTTATGGCTAATATCTCCATATATGGGCATAAATGGACACAGGCAAAACAGGTCATATATTGAGTCTGTGAGGTCAGATGTAGAATTTTCATTCAGTCATTGCTAATTTATACCATTCCGATGAGTCTGAGTCACAGTGATGTGGCCCAGAGTCACAGTGATGTCACAGGGATGTGGACATCAGGGATCTCCATATATGGGCATAAAGGGGATTTGTTCCCCCTGGCATCACAGGGATCTCTCTAACAGGGCATCATTAATATTGATGACATCAGGGAACTTCATTTATGGGCATAAAAGGGATTCTGTTAGTGTGACATCACATTGAAGCCAGAGTGTGATGTCAGAGCGGCAAACCCATTCTTTTAGAGTGGGTCCCCTGACATCACAGTGACATCAGAGCATGATGTCAGAGCGGCACGCCCATAGACCGCAAGTGTGTCCACGTCTACACGGATGCAAACAAGCTGTGACATTTCTCATAAGAAACTGCGACCTTCGGTCACAACAAATGTGTTATAGAAGAATGATACAACTATGAACTGTTTAACATCTGTTCCTGGTTACCATAATATTAGGTTTGTGTGTATTCAAAGAGAAGCTGGATGTGTGTGTGTGTGTGTGTGTGTGTGTGTGTGTGTGTGTGTGTGTGTGTGTGTGTGTGTGTGTGTGTGTGTGTGTGTGTGTGTGCGTGTGCAGTTGTGTTTCTCGGTTCCATTGATCATTTGGTAACTAAAGTGAATGCAAACAATTGAAACACAAATATAAATGGTAGAATATTAATCCTGTTCAGTGAAAATGCATACAATATATAATGTATACACGGGGGGGGAGTAGCAGAGGTTCTGCTCTGGCATCCAGCGAGTGTGTGTGTGTGTGTGTGTGTGTGTGTGTGTGTGTGTGTGTGTGTGTGTGTGTGTGTGTGTGTGTGTGTGTGTGTGTGTGTGTGAGTGCGTGCGTGCGTGCGTGTGCACATTTTCGATTGAGCCAACGTTGCCAGAGATTAGCTGTCCAGAGACATAATGCCAACAGTTTGAAGTGGGTGAGTGTCATGATTTAGATTTTGTCGGGAGTAATGTGCAGTCGGTTTGATTTCAATCTATTGCCTAGACTGGAATCAGTTTGATATCAGTCTGAACTGATATAAATAACCCTTAATAACTAACTATGAATTTACCGAACGTCAATCCCTAATATACTGCGCACTCATATACTGTGCACAACCCAGGGCACAGATGCACCGACATGGAAATTCCTGGACGATACCGATACTGTTGTTAAAAATAACAATTTAGCCGATAGCCAATACTGATACCGATATTTGTTTATTTCGTTTTTGGTGTTATTATTTCCCTGTTCAGAATCTACTCTCTTGGTAGGCTGCAGATAACCAACACACCAACATAGCCAGCACAAAATGTATATCAACATCTAAATATCGGCTACTGCCATCGGTTAATGTCAGCTTTATTTGCCGATACCGATATTGACCGATAACGGCAAACATCGGCCGATACCAATGTTTGTGGCCGATATATCGGTGCATCACTAAATTAAATGTGTTATCATACCCTGCATTGCACGTGTACTGGACCTCTGACCCGAAGACATAATCAGCTTTCTTCACAAGACGGATATCTGCAAACCTTACTTCTCCAGGGCAACCACAGGATTTTGCTGAAATCAAAATGTACGAGTGAGTGCAGTTGAACTGTATGACCCACAGCAAAACATACTGTATAAGCCAACAAATATTTGTAGCATGACACAATGCATCCACATTCCCACGCATGAGCATCTTGGTGTATAGCACTAATGGTGGGTAATTACATTTTCACATTAAATGACATTAGAATATGGCTAATATCTGTCTAAAAGCTTACCAACAGACGTGATGTTCAGAATGTAGTCCTAAAGAAGAAAGAAAGAAAGAAAGAAAAAAAGAAAGAAAGAAAGAAAGAAAGAAAGAAAGAAAGAAAGAAAGAAAGAAAGAAAGACATTTTTGCCTAGTGTCATTTTAAAGTTAAGCAGTGTGTGTAACTCAAAAACTAAGGCACTGGAGACTTGAAAATTAACACGAGCACAACAGTATTTTTTTTAACACCATGGGACCTTCCAACCTTACGTGACCTAGCACAAGACTTGGGTGCAACACATTTACAGATGAAATCTTCAGAAAACCTTGGAGTGAGCCCGGAACTTCCGGGAGTCTCCCGGAAATCAGCGTAACCTCCCGGGCTACCGCGAGTGGCACTAAACCTCACGGAAATGCAGACTGCTCCGGCAAATGCTGGCCATATCCGGGAGAATCGAGGTGATCCAGTCCCGTGATTAGAAAATATATGTTTTCATTCGTCTGTTAAACTGTCATTCTGGCAAATGAATCATCATGCTTTATATTAAGCCTATTATATCAAGCCTAAGATGGTTCTGTTCTGCCGCCGTGCAGGGTCATTGACATGACACATTTTGAGAACCACTGATATAGCAATATAAATATATCAATATATAATATTGATATATAGCCTATATCAAGGTTATTGCTGCCACAGTGCAGACCGTTTTTTAACCATTTAACAGTTTTTTATTTTCGCGTGGAGGGGGGACCCAGGTCTTTGATCTTGATCCCCTTCCTAAAAATCTGTACGACGGGCCTGCAGCCTGGTGATGTGAACACAATTCACACGAGGAATTAACAGTCACACTTTTGCGGATTATAATATTAATAACTAGAGATAATCTTCTTACAAAACAGTGTGGGCTCGCATAACACCATGTATGGGCATAAAGATCTGCACAATGGGCACTCCAACATGGAACACCATATATAAAGATCTGCCCAACGGGCACTCCAACATTACTTCTGAGACTCCTACATTCAATCCCTCAGATACTGAGCGATTGAATGTATAGGACCCATTGATTGGGTCCTGAGGGATTGTATGGGTCTCTCTTCCTCTCTCTCCAGAGACAAGATTTCATGTGGGTGTTGTTATTATTTATATCAGGTCGCACTTGTTGTTGGTGATGTCACCAATAACCTTACTATATAAAGATTTGGGAGAACATACGTGTGCCCGCTTTCAGCAAGCCCACACTAATAATAATAATTAAAGCTGCAAGCAGCAATGACCGGGACCTCAAAGCTCTACCCATGTCACAAGGGGCAGCAGCCACCTTGAGGTTACCATGTAACCTGTATTTAGTTTTACTATTATACTTATTACACTATTACACTTATTGTACTATTACACTATCACATTCATTTCGCTATTACACAATTACACTTATTACAATATTACACTAATTGCGCTATTACACTTATTACACTATAACACTATTACACTTATTACACTATTATACTATTACACTAATATACCTATTACACTATTGTGATTACACTATTACACCTGTTACACTATCACATTATAACACTATTCCACGTCGTAATAGTGTTGTAATGCTATAGAAAATGTACACACCCCTCCTCAAGAGAGTAAGAGAGAGTAAGCATAGCAGTACATGCTGAAATAACTGTTCTTATTGAACTCAATGGACTTTTGGGGTTTTGGGATTACAAAATCTCAGCAAGCTCCATGGAGCACCGTTCTTCACCTGACCTGGTATTCATCTTCATGTAGTGAGAGGCGTCGGGAAGGCAAGATCAATTCACCAAGAAGATTAAATAAGAGTAAATTAATCCATTACCACTACTTCCTTGAAAGCTTCCTCATTGTAGGTGCTGTTCAGGAATTCGCCTTCCCACGGAGTTGAATCTATCCAGTCGATGTCGACAGTTAGGATGACATCGTCTCTGGTCACATATTGACTGCTGTCATTTAGAGAAGCCTCAGCATCCGAAATGTTACGCAGAATATGCACCACCACCAGAATCACTGGTTTACCCCCTTTCAAATGAAAGCAAATGAATGAATGAATGAATGAATGAATGAATGAATGAATGGATGATTGGATGAATGAGTGAACTAACTGACATATGGATCGATGGGTTAATGCATCAATTAATCCAACAATTTGTATACTGTAAGATTTCTCACTCGGCATCTTTTCCATTGCCTCCTTGACTTCATCTCCACTTTGTGAGTTGGTTGGGAGGAAAACAATGATGACGTCACATTGGTTCACCGATGCCGTGACATTCATGACATTCAGGCGCTTCAGCTCAAGTCCTCTGCTTGTAAGTTGGCTCATGAACATAGAAGGAGTTCCATCAGGATCCAGTAGGGGTCCAGTACCGGGACCAGGCCGGTATGGGTAGACATTCACAACATTCGTCACTGTAAGGCAGGAGAGCTTATTGAGTTTACTTGAAGAGTTAATATCACAATGTTGTTGCATTTTCTGCAATGTATAATTGACATATATTGTAATAAAACATTTTTCACTTTATTTTGGTAAGTTGTACTCTGGCTGCCCAATAGTCTGAAAATGCTAGGTGAGAGTGGGGTTAGCGGAAGGCTTAGATATAATGTGTGCCGCTAGAACTAATAATATGGCACCTAGCTGCCATGGTTAACAGAAAGCAATGGCCCAGTATACAGTCTTGTTCTCAATATAAAATGTGGTGCGTTTGTTACAAAATGAAGGACACACCCACTGCCACACCAATTGGCAAGTGCTTTGGGTTATACCAATCATTCCACAACATCTTGAGCAAATCTTCTAATCTACTTGCAAGTTATGTATGTTTTTGCAATAAGCCACGCGAGTAGTTACATACCAAAATACAGTAGGCCATGCTACAATGTTCAAAGTTATGATGGTCCTATCACTCATGTTTGTTCCCAATAAATCTATCAACAACCCATCACTAGATTTAAATTTCTCTGTGGCCCTCTCCCTCTAGAGGTCACCAAAGAGTATAAATACCTGGGCCTAGTCCTGACTGAGTGCCTGCCTAGACCTTAATGCAACAGTCAAGTATCTAGCCCTGCATGCAAATAGAGCACTTGGTGCAATCATAGCCAAATGTAAAGTTCTAGGTGGTTTCCCCTATAAATGCTTTACTAAACTATTCGAATCCCTGGTTCTGCCCATCCTGATGTATGCAGCTTCAGTATGGGGTTATAAGAGCTACTCATGTATCAATGCTGTCTTTAACAGGGCATGTCGTTTCTATCTAGGTGTGGGTAAATATACTCCTAACGCCGCTATACAGGGCGACATGGGGTGGAAAACCCCATGGCAAAATCAGTGGTCTTGTATCTTTAAAAACTGGCAGAGAATGTGTAGCATGCCTGACACCAGATTATGTAAACGTTTATTTGTGTGGGTGGACCAGAACAGAAGTGTTAAGAACTATGCTCATACTGTTAGAATGTTCTTTGGCTCGCTGCACTTACCTCATCTTGCCAACACAGACACTGTTCTCTCGAGAAGTGACATAAAGTGCCTTGATCAGGCTGCTGCAGTGGCAGATGAGGAGAAGTGGCTTCAGCTAATTAACAAGCCAGAAGGAAATAAACTGCGTACCTACTGTCTCTTTAAGAACAGACTTGAAACTGAATTGTATGTACAAAGTATTATGTCCAGGCAGCACAGGAGCGCGTTTGCCAAGTTCAGGTGTGGAGTGGTTCCTTTAGCTCTAGAAACAGGCAGATACACAAATACCCCAGCAGATAGTCTTTTCTGTAAACTATGTAACACCGGTTCTGTTGAATCTGAGGCCCATGTCCTATTACACTGTGATCTATACAAGGATATCCGGTCAGAACTATTCCTTTCATTATCTCAACAGATAGAACTTTTTAATGGTCTTGATGATTATAATAAATTGAATGTAATTTTAGCTGGTAAATACTGAGCAAATGAATGTGCCAAAGCCTGCCATCTCATCTTAAAAAGAAGATTAGCTTTTCTAAGTATAGGTTTCATAAGCTGCCCCAACCACTTATTTTGTTTACTTTATGTATTTGTATTTTTTATTTTTTTGTACTGTCTGATTCTCTCTTTTTTTTTTTTTTTTTAAATGTGTAACTGTTTATTTTTATATGTATGTACTTTAATGTACATTTTAATTCTTGTCTATTTAATGGTGTCTCACAACTCCAAGTGAGTGGTCCTCAAACTGCTAAATGAAATGTTGTCTGCTTTTAAATTGTCTGAGGAGTGACACCTTAATAAAGTTTTATCTTCTATCTATCTATCTATCTATCTATCTATCTATCTATCTATCTATCTATCTATCTATCTATCTATCTATCAACACGTGCCACAAAATGGATTTAAAGCTATGCTGTCCAATAGGCCACACCCACTGCCACACCCCTTTTTGGCTGGCATGAACTGCCCACAGAGTTGAATCTATCCTACTGTAATGGAAATAAATGCATGTTTACCTGGTGATGGTGGGGTTCGGTCTGCAAAGACTTTCCACAACACACCTACAACCACACTCACTAACACACCGAGGCACACACACAAAACACCGTCTACACGCGCGCACGCACGCACGCACGCACGCACGCACGCACGCACGCACGCACGCACACACACACACACACACACACACACACACACACACACACACATTTAAAATGTTTATTTATGACCACATGAACAGAAGTACAAGGATGCCTTGTACATGTATCCAGTTAAAAGAGCCTAAACGGCAGAACATTTTTACATACAGTACAGTTGACTTACTTGTCATGTTGTGTATTGGTTGTGTATTATTGACAGCCATTACTGGGCAATGGCTAGGCAATATTCATTATTACCTATTGACAAAGTAAATATTCTACAAACCTGTTTGTTTATGTTTAAATTAAAAAAATGCAAACAAGACATTCCATCTTCTTTTCATAATTTTTTTCAGTTAACTTCTGACATTCACTCCTACCCCACAAGGCAAAGGGATGATTTTGATTTACCTTTTTGTCGTACTTCAAAACATCAATCATTTATCAAATTTAGAGGCCCTCATTTGTGGAACTGTCTAGATGCTTCACTGAAGTTATCAATATCCTTGCCAGTATTCAAAAAACATCTAAAGCTATATCTTATTTCGTCCTAACTGTAGTCAACATGATTTAGTTTACTGATGTGTTTTCTTAATGTTCTTTTTTTCTTTTTCTCTTTTCTTTTGTTCTTTTGTGCAGTTTCTGTGTTATTATCTCTTCATTGCACAGCTGCCCCTTTTGTGGTATTTTACCGTATTGTTATTGAACTTTTAAATCTGTAATTTTATTATCTCTTCCAATAAGGGAAGGATTCCAAATAAGCCTGATGGCTTCTTCCTTTCCTCGCACTGTATTTTTGTTCCCATGTATATAATGTTACATGTTTTATATGATGTGCTAATAAACTAAACTAAACTAAACTACTGGATAAAAAGTAATCTAAACCATACTATAAAAATTGGTGAAACATTGTCAAATTATTTAAGAAAGAGGCAACAACTTTGAAAATAGCCGATCAACAAGCTTACAACGGCGCCAAAGCCCCGTTCCAGGGACATGTTACCTGGATACCATGGTTCAGGCCCGGCGCTACGGGGGGGGGGGGGGGGGGGGGGGCTGGGGGGGCATTGCACCCTCAGTTGCAAGTTGTGCCCCCTCAGTTTATATATGTAAAGTCAAAAAAATATCAAAAACAACACAAATATTGGCTGAATATTATTATTATTGCGACCGTTAGGTCGCAATAAACCTCCTCCGGCTGTCAGTCCGTCCATCAGTCTGTCAGTCACGTCACACTCATATCTCCGCCACCGTTGCCCCGATCCATGCCAAAATTTCCACACAAACTCCTTGCCTGCCAAACCACAACCTCCAGGGACCCCAGAGCTCCAGGGACCCCCTGGCGCAACCGCCAAAAAGTGCAAAAATGACCAAATGACCACCCCTACGGGGCTGCTCACGGGGAATTCCCGGGGACCACCGACTCCTGGTGCTCCAGAACTGATGCAAAAGTGGTCGTGCCCCCCAGTGGAGGACCCCCACCACTGCAGCGCACATAAAATACCGTAACTCGGGCTAGGAGTGACCGGGGCCGGTACCCAAATCGGTACACAGTATCTCTACACAGTCATGTCATCAAAACGCATCTGTCCCATCTAGCGCCACCATCTGGACGATTTTTGAAAAACACACTTTTGGACAGTGCTCTTACATAGTTTGCCCTAAAATCATGCAAAGCCGTACAGTCATACCACAAACTCCCCCACACCTCATTTCTCACATGGCCCTCTTCTAGCACCACCACCATAAGGCCGATTCTTGCAAGACACATTTTTGGACACTGCACCTACAGATTTTGCCCTAAAATCTCGCAAACCGGCACACAGTATCTCTACAGTCATGTAATCAAAACGCATCTGTCCCATCTAGCGCCACCATCTGGACATTTTTTGAAAAACACACGTTTGGCCTATTTGTGTATTCAAATAGATAAGCCCGATTAGGGAGTCTTACTGGTACTACTGACAACCTCCACTGGCTGTCAGTCCCTCTGTCAGTCATGTCACACGTCACACTTTTCCCCTACTCATATGTCTGCCACCGTTACCCCGATTCATGCCAAACTTTGCACACACACTCCTTGGCTGCCAAACCACAACCCCCACCCTTCATTTCTCACATGTCCCACTTCTAGCGCCACCATGAGGCCGATTCTTGCAAGACTCTAGATTCTTGCTCCTACAGATTTTGCCTTAAAATCACGCAAACCGGTACACAGTATCTCTACAGTCATGTCATCAAAACACATCTGTCCCATCTAGCGCCACCATCTGGACGATTTTTTTAAAACACATTTTTGGACAGTGCTCTTACATAATTTGCCATAAAATCATGCAAACCGGTACACCGTATCTCTACAGTTATGTAATCAAAACGCATCTGTACCATCTAGCGCCACCATCTGGACGATTTTTGATTCTTTTTTTGGCCTATTTGTGTATTCAAATAGTTAAGCGCTTATCTCCCGATTAGGGAGTCTCACAGGTTATTATAAAACTCTGCATCTGTTGTAGGTATAATAAAAAGATATTAAAAAGAATGTTCATTATTACTAGCCTATATAAAAATATGTGCCCCCTCACAATTTTCAAAAGCCCCCTTAGTCATGTCATCCTGCAGCCGGCCCTGCAAATAGCTCAATCATTAAGGTGTGTGCCTCTCACTCTGGATAAAGTGACTTTGAAGGGAATCAAGCTTTCAATCTTTCTTTCTTTGATTTCTTTTCACACTTGTGCTTTTCCTGCTTGGCCATTTTATTGTTGCTTGCAGCTATATTATTGTTTTGTTTTGGATCAGTTTTTCTGTTTTCTAAAAAACGTAGAAAATGACCATTATTTTAAGAAGGTGACAATATGAGAAATGGAAACTATGCCTTTGTTTTGCCAACCCAAATATCCAGACACTACTACGCATTAACTCTTTTACTGCTTCGGACGTTCCCGTTCACCCCAATTTTGAGCCAAGCGCGCTGCCAATACGGCTCATTCTTTTTATCTTGTTTGATGACTGTAAGCTGATAACTGGTCGCGCCTCCGTGTACAGTAAAAACTTCTCCCGTAATGCTGCTCTCAAAAATCTACTGCACGTAAACAATAATGGAATCCCAAATCACTAGAAATGCACTTCTATGCTCTGAATGGATGGCAAGCTGAGCGGCCCGATTCACATTCGTTCTTTGCATAAGGCTGCCCTCTGGCGCCAGCTTGGCTAAAGTACAAATATAATACAGCCAATGAATCAAAAAAAAAAAGTTTGGAAATAATGAATAGATCATTTTCTATAACATCGCAAATGTAAGCTGCTTTTTGCTGGCACCAGCCCCAATAAATAAATAATAAATCTGGCAGTAGAACTGTTAACATGTACTCACATTGTGTGCATTTCGGTCTAGTTCGTAAACGCGTCGTTCCAAATGCAGGCGCTGGAGAAACAATAAATAATTACTTGCATACTGTTCAAGTTCAGTACATCAATGTTATTGATGTGTTTTATTGCATTCTGTGTTTAACTTCCACCTTGATGTAACCAATATAAGTGCTATCTACAGTATTAGCATTGCTAGGACAGCTGATATCAATCACCTTGTTAAGACTGCTCTAAGCCAAACTAATTGCGACCGAAGGTCGCATATACTCTGAAGAACCGTGTCGCTTGAGTGTCCTTCCGTAACCTCTGTGATGTCAGCGTGATGTCAGCGAGTTGTGACATCACTTCCTGTACAGGGCGGCTACACGAAATGTGGATAACACTATATATGGAGATAGTCCAGTCCATCATGTCATATGGGACTACCGTCATAGAAAGTAGCCATTGTTAGGCCGGAGTCAATGGCTGTCTGTCTGACTGTCTGTACAGGAAGTGATGTCACATGACATACTTCTTATATATATATGTAAATATGGGGGCGTCTGTGTTAAGAACGTTTCGTTGTCAAGCTCAACGTTGGGCATTTGGACCTATACATGGAGAAATGGAGCGAATCTGTTTGGCCTAAACATGGAGATGTGGAGAACACTATATATGGAGAAAGTCCATTCCATCATGTCATATGGGACTACCGTCATAGACAGTAGCCATTGTTAGGCCAACTCAATGGACTGAGTCAAGCTCAACGTTGGGCATTTGGACCTATACATGGAGAAATGGAGCGAATCTGTTTGGCCTAAACATGGAGATGTGGAGAACACTATATATGGAGAAAGTCCATTCCATCATGTCATATGGGACTACCGTCATAGACAGTAGCCATTGTTAGGCCAACTCAATGGACTGAGTCACAGTGATGTAACTCCGATCTGATACGGGCGGCTGGACTTAGATCACCTATGAAAGGATGTCCATGAAAGAATGTCCATCCACCTGGAGAAAAGAAAATGTAACAAGGAGGTGGCAACGGGGCGGCCAGATAAAGTTATTAGGCCTGGATCCAACTTTAAGTCGATGTATCAAACCGGTACTCGAAACGTACTTAGAATTTAACATATTTTCTAAAGTAAATATGGGGGCGGCTGTGTTAAGAACGTTTCGTTGTCAAGTTCAACGTTGGGCATTTGGACCTATACATGGAGAAATGGAGCGAATCTGTTTGGCCTAAACATGGAGATGTGGATAACACTATATATGGAGATAGTCTCGTCCAATATGTCATATGGGACTACCGTCATAGACAGTAGCCATTGTTAATCCGGAGTCAATGGCTGACTGTCTGTACAGGAAGTGATGTCACATGACATACTTTTTATGCCCATATATGAGTCCTAACATGGAGATATGGATAACACTATATATGGAGATAGTCTAGTCCAATATGTCATATGGAACTACCGTCATAGACAGTAGCCATTGTTAGGTCGGAGTCAATGGCTGTCTGTCTGACTGTCTGTACAGGAAGTGATGTCACATGACATACTTTTTATGCCCATATATGAGTCCTTCTGTACCACATCTCCATGTTTAGGCAAACTCCACACAGAAAGGCCCTATCGCCAACCCAACCTAGGGTGTGAGCGATAGGGCCTTTCTGTGTGGAGTTTGCATGTTCTCCCCGTGTCTCCTAGGGTTGATACCCTCACAAAAACATGAACAAACTCCCCCCAGAATGACAACAACTAGAATCGTCAGAGAAACGCTGTGGTTGGCCAGATGGTCAAGAATTGGCGCGACCTCGCCCTTTGGGGCGAGGTTGCATGTCACCATGAGGTTGCATTCCACCCTCAGGTGTCTTACTAGTAAAAACTAAACTCCAGTCACATCCCTCTCTCTTCCCTGACCACTTCTGACTACAGTAGGCTAGGTAGTCTGACTAGGTAGGCTATTTGACAGTCTTAACAAGATATCAGCAGGAGGAGAAGGACTGTAGTCCATTGTAGGCCAGGAAGAACCAAGCCCCCAGAACCCTGGGGGCGCCCTGAAACCAAATGGACATGGTGGCCGTTTTGATGTACTGCAGTTGGGTCTACTCACATGAACGCGCGTCTAGGCTTCTTTGTATTGACGCGCGTTCATACCGGAAGTGCTCGTTCATGAAGCGCGTCCATGAACACAAATTATGACGCAAAACGCGTCACAGTAGACCCACTACGTCACGGTTTTACTAGCCGGAAGGAGGGGTGAAAACGCCTCATGCGCTGGGTGAGCAACTCAATGAAAGTGGACGGGCGGGGTATCTGGTGTCCTCTCTATTCTTATTATAACTCTATGGGAAGAACTGACATCTAATGATGTCAAAGTCGCCAAAATCATGTTCAATATAAGAAAACACAGAAAAACACAACACATTCCAAAACACAATCCAACAAACACACTCATGTTTATTATATCCTCAACTTCATTAAAAAAAAAAGCGTTTACAGGTAGGTGCAACATCGGCAAAGTTGCCCTTTAAGCGTGTGTGCGTGCGTTGTGTGTGTGTGTGTGTGTGTGTGTGTGTGTGTGTGTGTGTGTGTGTGTGTGTGTGTGTGTGTGTGTGTGTGTGTGTGTGTGTGTGTGTGTGTGCACATGATCTTACCCTCACAGACTGGGAGATCACCAACCGATCCATTCAGAGTACGGCTGTGTTTTTTGATCCATTGTTCATTTTGTAAATGAAATAAATGCAAATGAAACTAAATTAATTAATTAAAATCGATGTCTCTTAACTCAAAGTCAATGTCATGCAGTTTAATTCATTCAAAGACAAAGCAAATGAAACATATTTACATACTGTAGGAAACACTACTGCCCTACAAAGGCAGAGTGCAGTAACTACGTTTTCGAATTTCACCAAAAAATGGGTTTAAAAGTGTTACAGCTAATCAGCCAAATGAGATAAAGATATAAAAGTGATATTACACTGATTGTACATCTGTTCTTGAGGTAATTGTTCATCCCCCAATATCATGAAGGCTAATTTGACTGTTGGGCGACACAAATAAGTCGGTGTCCCAAAACGTAGTTACTGCACTCTGCCTTTGTAGGGCAGAATAGATTAAACGTGTCATTGTACCTTGTATTGCATGTGTCATGTCCTTTTGTGAGACTTAATTCTGCAAACTGAACATCTCCAGGGCGACCACAATCTGTAGACAATAAGTATGAGTGAGTTTAGCTGAAGGTATGGACGCTGGATTACCTTCCTGTAGATCACACTTCATGATGCAGACTCTCTCTCTCTCTCTCTCTCTCTCTCTCTCTCTCTCTCTCTCTCTCTCTCTCTCTCTCTCTCTCTTCCCTAGCCTAGCTTATACATCAGGCCACAGCTCAGAGACTGTATTGGAGTGGACAGTCAGGTCTGGATGCCACTGGACTCTGAGTGGGAAAGCACTCTACCAGGGGTGTGTCAAGGTTTTAAACAAGCACCAAATAAGAAACAGAACAGACACATCCTGGAGAGAGCACTTTAAAGTTAATGCTGATGTAAAACCCAAATGGAGCGTGTTGTACAAGCCACCATTAACAAAAAACACAGGCGATCTGCAATGGCGTATTTTACATGTTATTATAGAAGTGAATGCTTTCATAGCTGTTCTAAATCCTGAGGTCACAGATTGATGTCCATTTTGTACTGCAGATGAGACAATATACCATTGTTTTGCTCAATGCTATAGATTGGCTTCCTTATTCAAAGCACTCATTGACTTGTTGAAGTCCATTGGGGAGTCCTTTTCTAAACAGATGTTTATTTTTAGTTATGGAAAAAAAGAACAAGAAAAAGGGTAGATTGATGAATTTCCTGTTTGGGTGGGCAAAACTGGCAATATACCTAACCAGAAAAGAAAAGAAAAAAAATGATGGAGGGCACAGGTGTGACTGTTTAATAGCTTTTAAAAATTAGTCAAAGCACGAGTACGATTTGAATACATGTACTACAAGAAATGGAAGACTTGAATGCTTTTAAAATATTTGGGACTATGAAGGTTTAATTCTTAATGTAAATGAAATAGGAATCAATTGTGTTAAAATGTGTTGGTCTAAATAATTTGTTGTACTTTTGGACTGGTGGCTGTGATTGACTGATTAACCCATTTAGTGCTCCAGACATGAACGGGTTAAAATGTCCATGCTGCCTTTCGCTTGCTCCGTCCGCGGCAAGTCTCTTATTTTGAAGGCCGGAAGTAGATTGCGCAAACAATTCCTACTTGACGACATTTAGAAATTTACCCGGAAGTGATGTCGTCCCATGCGGTAACAGTAATGGCGGATCGATGCCTTTCAGCTTGTACTATTTTAGCGAGAATCCAATGCCATCCTTGGCATCAAAAGTGTTTTTTGGAGAAAATGGACATCAAAGATGAGAAAGACCGTTGGCTTCCATGTTAAGGGATCACTATTGTGTGCACGTGGATGCGCGATGATGATGAATCGGCGAGTCCACCCGTGCCAGCACTTTCCAACGGACAGTACGTAGCCCTTGCCAGCTTTACTGTATATACAGTATATTCCGCGAGTATACGCGGGATCGGCACTCTAAATACTCGAGTATTTTTCGCAAGTATACTCGGGATCGGCTACAAATGAGTTTAATGTAACAAACAGGTTTACGAATAAATGAATTGTTAAAAGTCAAAAAAGGTCTCTGTCTCACTCAGAAACCAATCCATAATATGACATCAGCCAACAATTTAAGCTTTGAGCATCAATGTATAGGGTTAGTGTCTGAATGGGGGGATGCACCCCTACGGAGCGAGAGAGCCTATTGGTTACCAGCCAGGTAACTTGGCATACTGTATGCCTTGTGCCACACATCTCCTCCAACAAGCAGCAAGCAACTACACTATTTTGTTTTAAAGACACAAATTGCTTATTATCAGCAGACATGGCAACACAGGTTCAATCAGCGCCCAGAGCCCAGAACGCCATCTACTGACACTTTAATGCATGGACACAGGAAACCACATGATGTTTTTCAGCCTCTTTCAGGTTATGTACAGGAAGCCGGGGGCGGGGCCAGGAATAAGGTGAATAGTCAACCCAAATCTCCAAACAACACTACTCATTAACATGTACTCACAGTGTGAAAGGCCCCCTGGTGGACGTTTGACTCCAATTGCAGGCACTGGAGAAACAAGAACTAATTACAACTTTGCCTGCAGTTAACCATCTCTCTCTCTCTCTCTCTCTCTCTCTCTCTCTCTCTCTCTCTCTCTCTCTCTCTCTCTCTCTCTCTCAATGGAAATTGAAATAAATGGAAGCTTACCATCATTCCAGTTGTGCTGGTAAGCTGCAAACTTCCCTGACGTAACTGCAAAGAGTCATTCAAAAGGAGAAAGAATGTCAGAAACCAAGACATATAGGACATCAGCCAACAATTAGAGTTTTGAGCTCTCTCTCTCTCTTCAGTGGAGGAATGCGGCTTGGCTGACACAAAGGTGGTAGGAGCAGCAAGTGTAAAATCCGCTGCTAGGATGAATGCTGGTGTGGGGATTTTTGTCAATGAGGTGGAGAAGGCAAACATAATTGTTGCGAACGGCATGGTGGTAAAAGACACCTTCATGTCTGTTACGCCTCTAGCTACACCGGCGACAAAAATGTCAAACATCCTTCCTTTCATAAGCGATGAGCTTATCGTTTAGGAGTTGGCCAGGTTTGGGAAAGTTGTGTTGCCAGTCAGAAAGTTGGCTTCAGGGTGTAAATCGCCTGAACTGAAGCATGTCATGTGGTGTCACACAGGAGAATGCTTTTAACTGTAGATGGCTTTGATTGCCACTACAGACAACATGAAATGTTTTGGCTTTGGGGAGGAGGGGCATTTGATTTGATCGTTCCCAGAACGGCAGCCCACTGTGGCCGGTGCAGGGGCGAGTGGGAAAGGGGGAAGGAGGAGTGTGCCATGGGGGCATCCTGCTGATGTAAGAGAGACAGGAAAGGTGGAGAGTCTGTTGGACAGTAGGATGAAGCTGAAGGGGGAATGGTGATAATGGGCAACAAGAGAACAGTGGCGGGAGAGGAGAGGAAATGGAATGTGGTAATCCTGAAGCTGATCAGCCTACTGTCAACACTGAAAATGTTTTGTTGGGCACTCAAGAGAATCGTGGTCCTCATAGTGCCACCCAAGTGGAGAAGGGAGGGAGTGTTGAAAGGGGTAACATACATTCAAACATACAAATGAAAGCTCTCTCTCTCTCTCTCTCTCTCTCTCTCTCTCTCTCTCTCTCTCTCTCTCTCTCTCTCTCTCACCATCATTCCAGTTGCACAGGGAAGCTGCACCTTCCCCTGAAGTGTCTGCAAAGAGTCAAACAGAAGGAGGAAGAATGTCAGAAACAAAGACATAATAAGACATCAGCTAAATTTTAGAGCTTTGAGCATCAATGTCTCTCGACGAGTGAGTCTTTTTTTCCTATATTTTTTTCTATGCTTTTCTGGGATGCTTTTTAAGTGATTGTTTAATCCATTGGTTGGTGGTTAATCCCCGTTGAGAGGAGCAGGGTTCCGTCTGACTGTTGTGTGCAGCATGCACACAACTGCGGCAGCGGGGCTGCTGCTGTCAGCATCATGAATGGTTTTACAACTTTGACAAGGAAACATGGTTTTAAGATCTCGCCGTGTTTCCCTTGTTCTTTAGAAGAATGCGCTTTAGTTCTTGCAAAAGTGTTGGGAGCGGAGAGTGTTAAGTCCGCTGCCAGGATGAACGGGAGAGTAGTTATTTTTGGACGAGGTAGAGAAGGCAAACACTATAGTCGCAAGTGGCATAGTGTTAAAAGATACGTTTGTCTCTGTATTGCCTCTCGCTACCCCGGCAAAAAAGAAAGGGAAAAAAATGCTCTCAAACATCCCACCTTTCATAAGTGATGAACTTATTGTGAAAGAGTTGTCAAGGTTTGGGAAGGTTGTGTCTTCAGTAAAAAAGTTGGCATCGAGGGTGAACTTGAAGTTGACAATGGGGCTTTGAAGAAACCAGAGCAGAGAGGGAAGCACGCACATCTCCAAAAATGTTTCAGGTGCTGGACCAAAAAATACATCTGTCACACAAGAAGAATGCTTAAATCCAGTCAAACGTCCTCAACAAAAAAACAATCATCCTCTATGTATCACTAAATATTCCCCTATGGGTTCTGAGTTCAGAAAAAATCTACATAAACACTGGCATATCATTGAAACTTATTTCAAAAGCGGTCTTCAAAGAGCCCCCTAGGTTAGTTTTCAGACGGTCCCCTAACCTAAGGGACCAACTTATACGGTCCTATACACCACCTCCTACCACCACTAATAATAATTTTTTATCTAATGTTTCTCCTGGCAATTACAAATGCTCCAATTGTGCCCAATGCGGGTTTACGGCAAAATGTACTACTTTTACTCATCCCCACAGTGGAAAGGTACTGAATATAAAAGGAGTAATTTCATGTGCCACCACTCATGTTGTCTACCTTATAAAATGTCCCTGTGGACTAGCATACATAGGGAAGACAAGCAGAGCTTTACGCACGCGCATTAGTGAACATAGAAGCAACATAAGATGTGGGGACGAACGGAATCCTGTAGCAGCCCATTTTAAGAAAATGAGCCACAGTATCACCTCTCTACGTTATTGGGGTATAGAAAAGGTAGACAGGCCCCCCCGAGGCGGAGACCAGAACCGCCTTTTGCTGCAAAGAGAATCTTTTTACATTTATTCACTCAATACCATGTCCCCTCATGGACTAAACGAGGAATTTGATGTAAAACCCTTTCTGTAACTTTTACTTTTTGCTGCGTTTATGGGTACTTGTTTTTAATCATCTCACTGTAATGTACACTTGTCTTTTGTTTTGCTTTTTGATTAGTTTTCTTGTCCTTGCCTTATTTTGTACTTGATTTTGTACTACATAATTGTACCTACTCTGTTTTAATGACATTTATATTGGTCTTATGTCTAGGCCCTGATGAGGTTCTTTAGGAGTTCAGTTTTATATACATGTATATGTGTGTGTATATATATACCTACTCCTAGCGTGTGTTGGATCCTAATACCCATGATTATATTTCTTTGGCTTTGTTGCCTCTTAAAACTGCAGTATAATTATAATTTACTACTATCTAAACTACCTCATACTACCGACAAAAGTACAGCTTCTCCCCTGTAGAGGGGGTGGGTGTGTCACTGATCCTTCTCAAACACAGCTGTGATAAATTTTGCTACTCATCACTATGTGTACTTAACCTGCCTACCATGCATACTGAGATCAGACCTGATGAAGACCCGCTAGGGTCGAAACGTTGTTTCTCCTAATAAAATTGTCGCTGGAGCTACAAGAACAGTGTGCGGACCTCCCTTCTTCTTATGCTTTGAAGAAACCAACAGGACAGCGGTTCCAGTGCCAGCCAAGTGGAGGAGGTAGGGAGTGTTGAAGGGGGTGAGGCTGGAGTAGGACAGCTTGTAACAGAGGTGGACATAAGAGCTGAAGAAGAAAGTTTAAAGGGGATTAAAAAAAGGAAGGCACAAAAAGATGCAGGTGGTTCACAACCAAAAAAAACTGACAGAGGAAACAGGGGACTATCAGGGAGATGCAATTTCTGACTCAGGGTTGCCAGTGCCACCTTTCAGAAACACCTCTTCTGGCCGTGTGGTGGCATGCATTCTGTGTTTTTTAAAGTCCCAAACTCCTGAAATACATAGAATAGTTATAACTAACACACAATATTGTGTAAGCTATGTTTCACAGTTTGAAATCGGCAATTGTATCCAAAATATGAAAAGGTTAATTGTATGAATATCCTACCTGACCTGGTGGAGACCTGTGCTCCGAGGAGCACTTTTTCTAGTTTAAGCCTATATATTTTTGCCAGGTCATTCAAGATTTGGACATGCAAAGTAAAACAGAAGACTTAGTAATGTACAGCAAACAAATTGGTCTCAACATCAACATAGACAAAACAAAATTGATGAAGTTATACCCTAAATCTGTCCAATACTAAATCTGTCCAACGTGTCACATTGCGACATGGTGTGTTATTGTGTCCTACTTCTGAATAACAGCTGAATTTCCCTCCCGGGATCAATGGAGGTTTATCTCATCTCATGTAACCTTATTGTACAGTATCTTATCTTGAACTGGTAGAGGGGTTGCTGGTGGTTGCTGGTTCCTCCCACCAACCTGACAAAGGCACACGCAGAGAGTTTGGCGTGCTCGTGGGGAGCGCTTCGCTGTTACTATGTGTCATCTGACTTTTTTCACCGCGCTTGTGTTTTTAAATGTCTCCTATTGAATTTACACATCTCTTCTGTGAACTATTAGAGTGTTGTTATCTATCAATGCCAAGGGCCAAAATGGCCCCAAGGTATTTGTGCCATAATTTTGTATGTTTTTCTTTACTGTGAAATGAAAAAATATATATATTTTTTTTTATAAAAAAAAAAACAGAAACAGACACAGAATTTTGTCTAGAATGAACACACATTTTCTCAATCAGCCAAACGAGGGAGCCAACACACAAACAGAGAAAAGCATCTCTCTGATCTCAGGTCATTTAGATTTTTTTTCCAAAAAAAAAAAAAATATATATATATATATATATATATATATACCCTTTGATCTAAAGACGTCAAAGACGTCATTGGCACATGGGGACCTTTGAAAAAAGCAGTCATGAGACGTCATTGGCATTGAGAGAGTTAAATAAAGAAACACTCAAGCTTGTAGAGAGACTCACTTGTTGGGTAAATGCGCGGTGCTCACCGCAACGCAGCGTAAATGACAGGTGGACTGCAGACTGACAGACCGTGACCAGATGCAGCCACTGCACCGAGCCACGGGATGTTTAACCTACGCTCGCATGAGGTCCTTTTCGCTGTCTTTAATAGTTCCTGTGTTTTATTTTGTTCATTATCGTTTAATTCAGTGTTTGAGTGACAGACCTTTAAGGGGAATTTGGGAAATACGGAACAAACTGCGTTCCATATTGGTTCAAGCTCAAGGAATCTATATTTTACGGGACGGGTGGCAACTCTATACTCAGTTCCAGATGGTGGTGAATCTATGATGTTAGAGAGTGAGATGTCAGAGGATGAGATTGATAATTATGGGTTGGAAGCAATAAAAACGTTTTTTTTTACAGAAGACCAAAAACGTAAAGGGGTAAAACTTTCTCCCCAGGTAAAAAGCCTTTGTCGAATCGGCTAAACTAAAAATAGGCTTTCACAAGCAAGAAAGCAAGCAAGGGTAAGGGTAAGAAAATGGTTACAAAAGGTGAACCAAGAATTTGAAGATAATGATACATTTTAAATAGATTAATATGTTTGTCCTCATTATTAATTGTTTTTTTTTACACATGAGTGAATTTAGAATTGCCACCTTGAAACTGAAACGGAGCAAGGGATATGAAAAAAAGGGCAATGTTGTATGAGCTTGTAAGAATGAAAAACATAGATGTGATGTTGGTACTTATACTAATGAGAGGATTCAAACTGATTGGAAAGCAGAATGGGAAGGGGAGGTTTGTTTTAGCTCTTTGGGCTCAAATAATGGGGGGGTTGCAAATCCTGTTCTCTGAGGCCTCCGACACACATTTAAGTTGTATCCCTTATCAAAAACCTGGGGGGAATTCATTCCCTGTGGAAGTCACGTGTTTTGATATTGTCGGGGGCCTTAGGGAGATAGAATGGTAATTTCGTGCTAATCATTCTAAAATCACTGAATTTTGCACAGATTTAGCCCAGGGCTTGCTCTAATGATTTAGCTTGTGCGCCCGAGTCGGCGACCTTCGGGGCTGCCACAGCGGCCAAATCAAGTTGGGCTCCCATCGACTTTCTATACAGGAGGAAAATATCGAGAAAAACTGTTTTTTTTCTTCTTCTTTTTTTTTCTTTTTTTTCCTGGGTATTTAAGTAGGATGTGAGGGGCCTAACTAGGCGTTTGTCATGATGCTGAATCCATTGCGAGCATTTGTTTTGCACAAAAAAAAACATTCCTTGGGCTACAAATGGCCCTAGAAAACGATGGTTTAGTGATGAAAAGTGATGAGTCATCACTTTTCATCAGTTTCATCAGTTTTGTGGGCTTTTTCTGGGGCCATTCGTAGCTCAAGGAATGTTCTTTGTGCAAAACAATGCTTGCAATGGATTCAGGAGTGGATCCTAGAGTGTGGGCGCATATTTTACAGTGGGGAAAAGAATATCCAAGAATTAAAAAATAATAATCTAGGTGTATGTAATGTAACTGATAATATCCTAAAACATCACCATATTTCCTCGCAGGCATACGTTTTGACTGTAATATAGCTCTAAATACTGTAGCTTAGGATTGATTGATGGATTGTTTGATTTCTTCACCTACCTATGAGAAGAAACGTCTTCACTAGATCATTCCTTTTGACCTTACTCAGTACTTTTGAGATGATCTGAGTGGCATCATTTGGATACATCTGCAGAATGATGTCGATTGTGTGCATCCTGTTAGCCTTCTCCAGACTATGCTTTGAGAGGGGCTGGCAGCCTTCAAAGTTAACAGGCTGTCTCAGTTGCCACTGGAAACTCTGGAACTCTTCGCCGTCTAAGTCCTCTAGAATTTCCAAGATGCTGTGTTTCACTGCGGCCATGCTTGGTTCCTGGTAGAAACAGAGTAGGCCTATTTTAAAATCACAGCTTCATTCTCCTCAAGCAAACACAATCTTTAGCTGAAGTTCAGTAAATTAGTGATTACACATCATGTCCTTTTCTATATGTCATTGTTCTAAGAACATTCCCAGCACTCTCTGTTATGTGCAATGCTTGTTTCTCTATTATACTTGCATAAGAAGTCATTAGAAATGGTCCTGTTTTCTGTGACTTTTATTTTGACAGTATTCTGCAACATTTTCATAGGTCCATATCTTCATTGTGAATGCATTGTACAAAGCCACATTTCTGCCATATAATTGTTAATGACTTTGAAATATGAGGGCGGAAATATGACATGCTTAAACCATAGCAACCAGATCCCTAGATCATCTGACAAAGGTCTCCTCACTATAAACTGGAAAACCTCTGAATGAGGTTATGGTGCTTTCAGTCACTATGGTCGTACCGGTACCACTAAGTCTGTACCAGCTGATCTAAGTTCTGTTACAACAGTGTCTTCTTTTAAAAGAAAACTAAAAACATTCCTATCTTCACAAGCTTTCAGCTAGGTTTGGAGTGTGTAGTTATTTTTAAAACTGGACTTTCATGTTATTAATTAATTTTCGCACGTTAATCATGTGTAATTGTTTTCATTTTGAGTCATTGCTGCCCTTTGCATGTACTTGTCTGTGATATAGGCCTATAAATAAACGTGACTTGACTTTAGACAGCATGTGTGTGTAGCAGAAGGCCAGGTGGAAGAGCAGTTGTCGTAAAGTTGAGTCGAAGACACTTGGTGCCTGGTAGCCACCTCACCTAAGCTCATTTCATTTTACACCTATACTG
This sequence comes from Nannobrachium achirus, assembly GCF_963921795.1. NCBI lineage: Eukaryota > Metazoa > Chordata > Actinopteri > Myctophiformes > Myctophidae > Nannobrachium > Nannobrachium achirus. Next base: position 2,422,098 of record NC_137811.1, read on the forward strand.
TAATCGTGTCTATATTTTTACTGATATTACACAATTCTTACAAACCAGTGAATCCAGTGCGGTAAACTAGGATGAATGACATGAACATTTTCCAAAATAGCCTACTATCAAAATCATGATGAATTAATTGGAGAAATTAAATGAATGAAATATTCAAAAATTATGACATGAATGTTTATCAATAAGTCAGGATGTGATATTTTGGGACGATAACATAAGCCTGTCATAAAGCACTGATTGAGGACTCATGTTTGAAGTGCACCCGTTACATTCAGAGATATACCGTACAGTACAGACTGCAGCCCTGGATTTTGTTATTATAATATTTCCCTTGTTTAATAATGTTTCCCTTTATTAATCCCTGTTTAGTGACAGGCAAGTATTTGGTTGATGACAAACCCTGCATTGCTAATTTAAATATGACTTCCATGTCAATGGAACATTGTTGATGGTCAACAGGTCAGAACATAAATAATACTGTAAGTGTGAAAACTGGATAAAACTATAATTGTGCTTTCATATCGACCCTTAATGCACAACACATTCACCAAAGTTTTCTTAGCTTTGAATTGTTCTTAAGTAATTAAGTATTAATTAATACCTGATAAATATAAATATGTACTTTTAAATGTAGGAAACAGAGATATTTACTCATGACCGATAAAATTATAGGAAACAGGGTCCCATCCTCTTTTACAGTACACTTTAAGACATAAGACATAATAAGACAGAATAAAGCCATAATAAGAAATAACGTGTTGGTAATTAGAGCTAATATATTTTATTAGACAGAAACAAAGACAGAATAGTAGAAAGAGCGAATACATTCTCTGGCACCGTCACCTGCCGCAGAACTGCAGCGACAGACACTGCCGCACGACCGCTAGTTCGACCAGCAGTCTCACTGCATCGCCGGCGATAGGACCATCTTTCCCGCAAGTAGAACCGGCGGCCGCCGCACGGACCGGCAGGTCCCGTAGTCGTAAACTGCCCGTCCGTGCGGTGGTGGCTGCCGCGGCAGTTACCAGCGATGCCGGTGCCAGATAATGTATTCGCTTTCTGCTATTCTGTCTCAGCCACCACCGTGCGGCAGTGTCTGCCGCTGCAGTTCCGCGGCAGGTGACGGTGCCAGAGAATGTATTCGCTCTTTCTACTATTCTGTCTTTGTTTCTGTCTAATAAAATATATTAGCTCTAATTACCAACACATTATTTCTTATTATGGCTTTATTCTGTCTTATTATGTCTTATTATGTCTTAAAGTGTACTGTAAAAGAGGATGGGACCGGAAACAGTACTCTTGAATGTACTGTATTCTACATACACTCAAGACCCCAGGGCTCCAGGCTGTAGACTGTAACTACAGCTGTAGACAGTTATTACAGTAGCTACCCCAGATTGAGATAAAGAGGACGCAATTACACAACAAGCATTGGAAACAGTCTAGGCATTTTATATGTAGCCACACCCTCTACATTGTACATGACAACATTAAGCTTAATTTGTACAAACTTCACTATTGACCAAAACTGAAAGTGCCTATCCTTTCTCTGCCAAACAGTGCCAGGTCAGTGTAAAATGTGTCCAAAATCTTCAGGTGCTGTTTTGTTTTTATTTTATTATTAGTGGCCAAGGCACGAAGTGCCCGAAGGCCACTCATTGATATTGGACTTGGTCATTATTATTCTTCCGCCACTTTTTCTCTAGCGGCTAGACCGTGCAGTCGCTTTTTACGAAACTCGGCAGTATGGCAGAGGACTATGCCAAACGGCTAAAACGCGAAGCTCGCAACAATCGGCCAAAGGGTGGCGCTGTAGGAAGCCTTTGAAAATGCCAACTTTGAACAGGTGTAGCTCATGCCCTGTTTCAGGTACAGCAATGAAACCTGTATACACTTATGCGTCTCCTCATGCCGAACAACTTTTACGCTCTGACTTTTGACCTCTGACCTTTACCTCTCCCACAATTTTGAATTATATGAAAAACAGTCAAAATGTATCTCCTCCTGGGATTTTCGCGTAACGTGCGCGAAACTTTTTTTACATGAACTTTGGACCAATACGGTCTGAGAAGTTAGGCGGATTTTCTTTAAAGCGAAACATTATTTTTTAATAATTCACTCAATGTTGCAGTTATATGCAAATTATTCTTCTGCCTCTAAATCATACATGCAAAGTGACACGTTCATGGCATTTGGCAAATATGTAGAGGGTTAGTCCAAATATCACTGAAAGCAATCTTACTCCAATTGGCCAAAGGGGGGCGCTATACGAAGCGTTTGAAAACTCAAACTTTAAAGGGGCATAAGTCATGCCTCGTTTCGTTTGAAGACATGCAACTTGCTTACACGCGTGCCTTGACTCAAGCGGAAGACATCTGTGTCTTTGTTAAGTAAGCTCCGCCCTTAGTTTTTCCGCCATTTTGAGCAGTTTGTAAAACACTTAAACCCGCTTTTATTCCGGAACTTTCGCGTCACGTGCACGGAACTTTTTTTTACATGAACTTTGGACCAATATCTAAAGATCTGTCAGATCGTTTTTTTTTTTTAAATTGAAACATGCTTTTTTAATAATTCAATCAACATTGCAAGTTTTATGCAAATTATTCTTCTGCCTCTAAAACATACATGCAAAGTAAGATTTTCATGATGAACTACCGTAGAGGGTAAGTCCAAATATCACTGAAACCAAAAATAATCATATTTGAACTGGGGACCCCCCACCCTGACGTGAGTAGGGTTTTCCCATGATATGGGCCTTAGGCTAGATGCAGAATAGAGCTGGGACGTTCGCGAACGAATCGAATCTTTTGAACGGCTCTTTGAAGTGAACGTTGGGATCCGGTTCGCGCAGTAGAGAGCCGTTCATTTGGGGGGGAGACCCCCTCCCCCCAATTCAACATCTCCTTGCTACTCCACTGAGTACTGACTGAGTACAGTGAGTGAGTGAGAGAGAGAGAACAAGTGGAGGAGCGAGTTCATTGTTGCCTGCTTGTTTTTTTTTTTGGTGTTTTATGAATAACAAAAGTCAAGGTAGCTTAATTTACACACACATTTTATGAAAAGGGTAAATACTAAATTGTGATCTCAACTGTCAGCAGAGGAATGTGGTGCCACCTTGTGGATTCATGTTTAAACAAATTCTTCTTAAAAATGTATAAATATACAAGGAGCCAAATGAGCCAGTCTTTTGAACGGCTCTTTTCAGTGAGCCAGATCGATGGTACTGTCTCACTTCAAAGAGCCATAAATCCCACCTCTAATGCAGAATGGTTAGGCACAGGTGTGTGTGTGTGTGTGTGTGTGTGTGTGTGTGTGTGTGTGTGTGTGTGTGTGTGTGTGTGTGTGTGTGTGTGTGTGTGTGTGTGTGTGTGTGCGTGCGTGCGTGCGTGCGTGCGTGCATGTGAACTGAATCTAACTGATGGCTTAGTTTGGTTTTCAGAAAAACTACATTTCCCAGAATGCAGCAGCTAAGATGGCTGCTTGTTGCAATCAGTTTTATTTGTCAGCACCTGGCCGCAACACAGCTTCTCCGAGTCAGGCAATCCAAATGTTTTTGCTCTTAACCACCGAGCTCTGCTTCACTGTGTAGCTGGCTCTCGAAGGGACTCTTCCATCGAGCAGTAAGCAAAACTCCACTATGTTCTCCTCTGTCGCACATTTGCTCTGTATTTTGCCACATTGCTAATGGTGGTTCTATCTGTTCCCATTGTAGGCAAATTAGGAGCTGCATCTGAGTCTTGGAAGAGAAATGGCATGTGTTAATGGAAGCAACGGCATACTGTGAAACATATGTTTCGAATGTAACCCCTGTTTGTTAAGTTCTGGAAAGAAGCATATTTTGAGTTAAAAGCCCCGGTTTTGGGAAGAACTTTATTTCATGTTTTAGGGGAACGCCCCATTGAATAAAACAACGCTTATTGCGTTTTCACCTTGAGAACTGTTTCCGTGTGCTGGTTTGGGTTCAGACTTCACAATACTTAATGTTTAAAAACTTTATTTGAAGACGTTTACTACTTGAATTATTTGAAAACATTGTGATTTAAAAGACATGCCTGAAAATGGCTAGGTTGTTAACCCTCTGTTTTGAAGGTTTACAACCTGATGACCAACTCTTCAACAAAGACAACTAATGAAAAAGTTGGAAAATAAAGATATTGAGTTAAAACCTTGAGGAGTTCTTTGGAACTATTTTATGTCTGTTGCATATAGTCTTTTGCATACATGTTGTGTAGAGGTCAATTTGTGCTTTTACCAATAACTATGCCGATTAGTGTAAAATCGGCAGAGTCTCTGTCATTTATAGCGCCACCAGAAGGCCGAAAACGCATTCTTCAATATTACTCCTTCAGATTTTATCCGATAATCACACAAATGGGCACACAGTATCTCTACAGTGATGTAATCATGACGGATTTGTCCAATATCATATTCTATCTAATTGGCTAACATTGAATTCCAAGGTTTGCAGGATTGCTCCTTTTTGAACAAAATGTCTCAAACGCAGCCTGCTATTTGTGTGAGATTCTGCACGCACATTCCCACTAGGCCAAGGAACAGATGCCACCCTTCTCACATTGGCCTGTTATAGCGCCACCAGCGGGTCAATTTTTGCAAAACCCATTTTTGGAACAAAATGCCTCAAATCCCGCATGCAGCGTCCGATTGCCGTGAAAGGCCAAAGAACACGTGGTACCCTTTTGACTTTGGCCTATTATAGTCACCACTAGGCCAAAAAAAAAACACCTGACCTGCTGGAGACCTGTTCGGAAGAACACTACTTCTAGTTTTTCTTTGATTTCTTCTTTGCTTTCCCTTGATGCTTTTTTGCTTTCCTACTTTTTCTACCTTGGCCACTTTATCGCTGCTTGCAGCTATATTTATTATTATTATTATTAGTGGCCAAGGCCACGAAGTGGCAAAAGGCCACTCATTGATATTGGACTTCAGCACTATTATTATTCTTCCGCCACTTTTGCTCTAGCGGCTAGACCGTGCAGTCGCTTTTTACGAAACTCGGCAGTATGGCAGAGGACTATGCCAAACGGCTAAAACGCGAAGCTCGCAACAATCGGCCAAAGGGTGGCGCTGTAGGAAGCCTTCGAAAGTGCAAACTTTGAACTGGTGTAGCTCATGCCCTGTTTCAGGTACAGCAATGAAACCTGTATACACTTATGCGTCTCCTCATGCCGAACAACTTTTATGCTCTGACTTTTGACCTCTGACCTTTACTTCTCCCACAATTTTGAATTATATGAAAAACAGTAAAAATTTATCTCCTCCTGGGATTTTCGCGTAATATGCGCGAAACTTTTTTTACATGAACTTTGGACCAATACGGTCTGAAAACTTAGGCGGATTTTCTTTAAAGCGAAACATTATTTTTTAATAATTAACCGTATAATGCAGTTTCATGCAAATTATTCTTCTGCCTCTAAATCATACATGCAACGTGACACGTTCATGGCAGTATGGCAGAGGACTATGCCAAACGGCTAAAACGCGAAGCTCGCAACAATCGGCCAAAGGGTGGCGCTGTAGGAAGCCTTCGAAAGTGCAAACTTTGAACTGGTGTAGCTCATGCCCTGTTTCAGGTACAGCAATGAAACCTGTATACACTTATGCGTCTCCTCATGCCGAACAACTTTTACGCTCTGACTTTTGACCTCTGACCTTTACCTCTCCCACAATTTTGAATTATATGAAAAACAGTAAAAATGTATCTCCTCCTGGGATTTTCGCGTAACGTGCGCGAAACTTTTTTTACATGAACTTTGGACCAATACGGTCTGAAAACTTAGGCGGATTTTCTTTAAAGCGAAACGTTATTTTTTAATAATTCACTTAATGTTGCAGTTATCTGCAAATTATTCTTCTGCCTCTAAATCATACATGCAAAGTGACACATTCATGGCATTTGGCAAATATGTAGAGGATTAGTCCAAATATCACTGAAAGCAATCTTACTCCAATTGGCCAAAGGGGGGCGCTATACGAAGCGTTTGAAAACTCAAACTTTAAAGGGGCATAAGTCATGCCTCGTTTCGTTTGAAGACATGCAACTTGCTTACACGCGTGCCTTGACTCAAGCTGAAGACATCTGTGTCTTTGTTAAGTAAGCTCCGCCCTTCGATTTTCCGCCTTTTGGAGCAGTTCGTAAAACACTTAAACCCGCTTTTATTCCGGAACTTTCGCGTCACGTGCACAGAACTTTTTTTACATGAACTTTGGACCAATATCTAAAGATCTGTCAGATCGTTTTTTTTTTTTTTAATTGAAACATGCTTTTTTAATAATTCAATCAACATTGCAAGTCTTATGCAAATTATTCTTCTGCCTCTAAAACATACATGCAAAGTAAAACTTCATGATGAACTACTATAGAGGGTTAGTCCAAATATCACTGAAACCAATCTTACCCCAATTGGCCAAAGGGGGGCGCTATATCATTTTGAAAGAAGGCGTCAAGTACATTACATGAAACTTTTTCTTTTTTCTTTTCTTTTTTTTTAAATGACAGGTCCATTATGTGTGACTGCCGTAGTGTAGTGGTCAGTGTCTGTGCCTGATATTCGGATGGTTGTGAGTTCGAACCCCACGTTGGGTAGAGTTGATGTTAACATCCTGGATGCCCATGGCATGTGCGTATGTCAAACTCTTTAATGTTGACACGTCTGATCTAACTCCAGATCACGTTCATGTTTAAAATGAGCCCTTCTCTACCGGCCGTTTTGAGTAAAAGAAAATATGATCACTCGAAAATGTCAGAAATACTCAGATTACATTTACTCAGATTGATTTCACCCCAAGCCTCCAAAATATAAAAAAGAAATCAATAAAATCAAGGCACTCAGCCTACATAGAACTTTTTTTTAAACAAACATGGTTAACAGATCCTGTGGCTGCCTAGTGTAGTGGTCAGGGCACATGCCTTACATGTAGAAGCTCGTTGGATCGAATCCCACCTAACTCCAGATCACGTTCATGTTTAAAATGAGCCCTTCTCTACCAGCCGTTTTTTTTCTGTTCTGAGTAAAAGAAGGTCGTTGGATCGAATCCCGTATGGGGTTTATATAAGCGTAAAACCATGATATTTGGTACACTTCACAGTTTGGTTCCTTGAACAATGTCTGATATGGAGCCTTCCTAAAAATGTCCCCCAACCCCCCTTGATGCGTATTTTAATATCCGCCATTACTAAATAATGTATTTTGCATCATAAATCCTGAAACAAGCATTATAATACAAACTGTCATGTCTACACCTATGTTGTGATTTCCAAGGATTGCAACGATATCATGTACCAGCTCAGTGGCCTAGTGGTTAGAGTGTCTGCCCTGAGACTGGGAGATCCAGGTTCAAACCCCGGTCGCGTCATACCAAAGATTCTAAAAAATGTTACCCAGTGCCTCCCTGCTTGAAACTCAGAATCAGGGGTTGGAATGGGGGAAACTACCTGTGACATGCTAGCGTCATGTCCAGGGGTGTACTTGTACATCAAGTTGCCTTACGCTACAGAAACAGGAGATAGGCTCCTGCCCTATGAGATTCATAGCTGTGCCGATTCATATGATCTTCATAGCTCAGCAAGGCTTACTATGTACAGTACATAATCAAACTGTCAAGGTGCATAGTGTCACAGTTTTTTATGTCTGTTGCATATAGGTCTACAGTCTTTTGCATACATGTTGTGTAGAGGCCAATTTGTGCTTTTACCTATAACCACCGATTAGTTTAAAACTTTGTATGCACACTTCCCAGAGGCCAAGGAAAAACCTGTGCCCTGCATTTTTCACATCTGCCATTTATAGCGCCACCAGAAGGCCAACTTACAGTATGTAAAACACATTCTTCGATATTACTTCTTCAGATTTTATCCGAAAATCACACAAATCAGTACACAGTATCTCTACAGTGATGTAATCATGACGGATTTGTCAGATATCATATTCTATCTAATTGGCTAACATTGAATTCCAAGGTTTGCAGGATTGCTCCTTTTTGAACAAAATGTCTCAAACGCAGCCTGCTATGTGTGTGAGATTTTGCACACACATTCCCACTAGGCCAAGGAACAGATGCCACCCTTCTCACATTGGCCTGTTATAGCGCCACCAGCGGGTCAATTTTTGCAAAACACATTTTTGGAACAAAATGCTTCAAATCCCGCATGCAGCGTCCGATTTCCGTGAAAGGCCCAAGAACACGTGGTACCTGACCTGCCGGAGTCCTGTTCGGAAGAACACTGCTTCTAGTTTCTCTTTGATGTCTTCTTTGCTTTCCCTTGATGCTTTTGCCTTGGCCACTTTATCGCTGCTTGCAGCTATATTTATTATTATTATTATAATTTTACGAAAAATGCTAGGTTATTTTTTTGTTTTTTTGTTTAAATGTTAGTTAATTCATTTGTGTTCTTTGGTTGTATAACTTGAATCCATTTTAAACCCATCCCAAAGACCATAAGAATGGGACCCAATGCCTCCCTGCTTGGCACTCAGCATCAAGGGTTGGATTGGGGGTAAATCTCAGCGACATACTAGCGTCATGTCCAGGGTGTGTGGTTGTACATTGAGCTGCCTCACGCTACAGAAACAAGAGATAGGCTCCTGCCCTAGCCTCTAGGCAAGCCTTACTTACTTTAAACCATGTCTGTAAGTTGAGGTTTTGTTTTCCAGTTTTTCATAGCTTTCTATCGGTTTGTTTTCCAGGAACTCATGAATCATCATCGATCTTTTCCATACCTTGATAAAGAAACTCTAAATAACACTTGAGAGACTATTAACAGTTTAAGTTCTATATGACAGACAGTAAACAAAACACAAAAAAGATACCACAAGTCCTCACCATGTCTTTCTTCCTGCCCTTCTCACGGATGTAATCAGTCCTCCCCTTCCCGCCGACATTCAAATCAAAGTCCTGTCTCTGAAAGAGCGGATTAAACTCATTCCTATTCCCAAACTCAATCTCCTCATCCATGATGTTGGAGCTGTCAGAGTGAGAAGTGTCCTGCTCTGTGCCGAGTAAAGCTTTCTCCCACAGGAAGCGACTGACACCAGTGTCGTAAAGTTACTAAGTACTGTAGCATACCTACTTGAGTATTTCAATCTTCTGTACTTCTCAGAGGCAAATATTGCACTTTTACTGCACTACAATTATTTGAAAACTTGTGTAACTAGTTATTCAATTTTGATTGTTATTATCAAACTATAAACTAACCATTTCACCCCTATACACATTTGGGCCATTTGAAAATAGACGATCTGCAAGCTCACAACGCGCTGTGATACTACACATTGTGAGCTTGTAGATCTGCTATTTCAAAGGATTTTTTCTTTGTTTTAATATATTTATATTTTATTATATTTATACGTTTTATATACATTTTATACATTTGAAAATGGGACATTCTGCATAATGAATACTTTCTACTTTTGGCACTTTAAGTGCATACTTCTGCTCAAGTACATTTTGCATTCCTGACCTTTAATTGTAACAGAGTATTTCTGCATTGCAGTGTTACTTTTACTTTTACTTAAGTTTTCCAAAAAATATATATATACTTTTTTCCACCACTGACTACTGACACAGCCTGTAATGGATGTCCAGTGAGAGGCTGAGAGGCGGGTCCATGCAGGTAGGGACGTGTGGACAATGTTGCTTTGCTCTCTCACCAAAGCTTTATGGTACATGAACACATTCCTTCCTCCACTGTGTCTGTAGAGGGTCTGCTATGATGATAGACCTCTTTATTCGATTAGTCATTTGCATATCACATCCCTATCATATCAGTGGATGGGAAAAGATCTGCCTGATCCCAAAATGATCAATTTGTGATTAATCATGATTAACTATGGACAATCATGTGATTAGTCAGATTAAATATGTTAATCCATTGACAGCCCTATCATATCACGTCTGAATAAAGCAGGAATCACTTCAGCCAACTCCACCCTCCCCCTCCCAGCTCAGAGACCAGAGGCCTGTAATGCTGTCTTGACTTGCAGACTGCAGAGTCCTTCCCAGAGTGACCAGCTCCACCCTCCCACTGAGAGGCCTGGGGCTGCTGATCCTGCTGGTGGAGGTGCATGGCTCTGGGCTCAGGCTGCTGCTTGCAGAGTAGTGGAGGGCAAAACCCTTCATTTCAGTGAACAAATCATTTTGTTGACGTTCCCGATAATGACCAGTTCAAATGATTCGTTCGCGTTCACCGTTCAGTGGCGCCAGTATAAGACCACTTCTGCCGGTATACTGTACATTTCGACCATTTGAAAATAGCAGATCTACAAGCTCACAATGCGTTGTGACGCAATGTGTCAACCAAGATTTCAAATGGGACATTCTGCATAATGGGTACTTTCCACTTTAGTACTTTAAGTACATTGTGACACCATTACTTTTTGTTTTACTTTTACTCAACGTACATTTTGAATTCCACACTTTTACTTGTAACAGTATTTCTACATTGAAGTATTGATACTTTTACTTAAGGAAAACATTGTTGTACTTTTCCGCACCACTGGACTCAGGGAGGCGGAGTGGTGAATTGAGGGAATGAAAGAATCGTTCATGGTTCTTTCTTGTGATTCGTTCTTATGGACGAATCACTCATGAACAACATCACTATGCAGAGGCTGCTTGTATGGGCTGGGAGGAGGATTCAGCTGGGTCACAATGGTGGCTCCTTGGTGGGTCCTCTAACTGCAGGCAAAGGGACACAACAAAACTGAGCTGACCCCAGAAAAGTGATGACTCATCACTAAACCATAGTTTTGGGGGTCATGTTTTTCGTGCAGAACAAATGCTTGGAATGGATTCAGAATCATGAAAAAACCCTAGTTAGACTCCTGCTACTTAAAGAAGATTTTTTGGGGGTCTTTTTTTTCCTGTATAGTAAGTGAAGGGACCCAAACTTGAACCCCCTGAATTCACCTTGATCCACTAAGAATAAAATGGAAAATGTTTAACATTTTATTTTTTTGGATGACTCTAAGGATCATAAAAAAATGTAAAAAAAAAAACCTTGAACCATACCATTGCAATTTATTTTGCTTAGATTGACTGGCCTAATGCTGCGCTGCTTCCTCACCCTCAGGTGGACAGTGGACCACCACCGTTGACTTCAGCTGCTGCTGAGGAGTGGCTGGAGGGGCTGGGTGCATGGACGATGGGGATAGTGATGTGGCCCCTCAAGGACACGGCTTTGTAACCTTTTTTCACCCGGTGTCAATTATCTAATGTAATCCTGGGCGCTACACTCCCTCTGCCAACCTGGGGAGACAACTTACTGTACTGACCTCATGCTTCCTTCTATGCATGAGGAGTCCAAGTTGTTTCATTCACCTGACAGGGGTGAACCCAGATTTGTATTTTTGCTTCATGAAATCCTTACCTCCCCCTGACCTTTCATTGTAAATACCATTTATTTTGCATCATGTTTTGTTCTTTTTGTTATGATATCTTCTGCATTGTAGGCTGCTGTGTTGTTGACACCTGTCTGTCATTCAATGTTATATGAATCTCAATTGAAACAAGCCATATAGGCTTTTTTTTTGGGGTGTATCCTTTTACTTGTACCAGCGAACTGTACTGTCATGAAACTATACCTTTTCCTATGCAAACCTCAGATGTAGGACAGACAATGTTTCACGATCAAAAAAAACACACTTTATTTTTCACGCATAGCCATACAGGATCACAGGCTGCTTGCCATGATTTTGTACGGGGACAGATTTCCATTTCGACCCCCCCCCCCATTTCGACCCCCCCCCCCCCAAATCGACCCCCCCCCCCCCCCCCCCCCACTTCGACCCCTCCCCATTTCGACCGCGCCCCACCCCCCCACTTCGGACCCCCCCCCCACTTCGACCCCCCCCCCATTTCGACCGCGCCCCACCCCCCCACTTCGACCCCCCCCCCATTCCGACGGTGCGTAATAGCCTACTAATGACTAATTCCTGGCTGCTCTCATTCTCTCTCCATCTCTCTCCTCCCCCTTCTCTCTCTCCATCTCCCCCCCCCCCCCCCCCCCAGCTCTCTCTCTCTCTCTCGCTCTCTCTCTCTCTCTTTATTATTACCCTTATTATTATAATAATAATTATTATTATTATGGCTCAGGTTTTGTCCGTGCCTGGTGCGTAATATAGGCTACTAATGACTAATTCCTGCTCTCATACTCTCTCTCTCCCTCTTCTCTCTCTCCAGACAATTAAAACATGATTTATATACATTGAATGAATACAGACACTTCACAGATACAATACTTAAAATTCGAAAAATCCCTTGAGAATTGACCGAGCAATAAGGCCTTGTGCGTCCACCGAGGCGGCGCCAACACCCAGGCAGCCCCGGAGCTTCCTCCGGGGGTCCCCGGGCCCCGCGGACCACCGCCTGTCACCCCGCCGTTCAGTGGGCACCTGGGCCAGCCTGCCAGGCCCACCGGAGCCCCGGGCAGCCCCCTACGCCCTACTGGAGCCACGGACAGCAACGACGCGCCATTCTCCATTAATGATTGAATAATATCCTACAGAACAGATGAAATCACGTAGCTGTAATGTAGGCTATATTGCTGGCTTAATTTGTTAATTATTAGGAGCAATAAATATAGTCTACTACTATCATTTAACAATAAATAGGCTCAATAAATTTGCAAAATTACAATGGGTCACTGTGACATGGCTTATTTAATCAAATCTTATCAAAGCTTTATATAGGCTATGGCTTTGGGTCGCTCACCGAAAGATCTGCAAACTCGGCAAGCATTGTGTGCTTGTAGATCGTCTATTTTTCGCTGTTTGGCGACCAATCCCGACCCTCCGCGGGTTCTGGCTGCACGGGGTCTGGTCTTGTTATCAATCGTCGGCCAAAAACTGAAGGACATGGAATATAGGCTACTGACAAGGCGCACCTTCGCACGACGCTATAGGCTCTCTTATTAATCAGAGCCTCTGAATAAGAGGCTATAGCGTCGGTGCTCTATATCTCCTCTGATTCAGAGGAGATGGAGAAAGGTGTGTGCGTGTGGGGGACTGAACTGGACCCTCCTATATAGGCTACTTTCCTGTGCGTCTTTGACCTACTGTACCAACCACAGAAGCCTACCACACACACACACACACTCCCTGGGTAGGTCTGTTATTGAGCTGGCCAACAGTAACGCATTGTCCTTTTTCTTGGAGTTGGCTATTTGCTTTATTCAATCATACATGCATTTTGCACCAGTGCTTTACTGCCTATTTTGCTTAGGCCTATTTAATATGCAATGAATTAATTAAACGAGTATAGGGATTAATGGCATCAATGGACTGTTACTGTATCATACAGCCTTAAGCGGAGGACACATTTCTTTATGGCTGCTTTTCAACCAGTGGTCCTTGAGGGGATCCCATGTGGTCCCCAGCTAAAGAGTTGTGGACCACCTTATATCTGTAACTAAAATGAAACCAAATGGACCCACCCGTTAACTGTAAGCGTAAAATTAATTGACGGTATAGCTGGCACGGAGCGCGACGCGTCTGTCTGTCTGGAGCGCGTCCGTCCGTCCGTCTGTCCGTCTGTCTGTCTGTCCATCACAGCGGCGCTTGCCCCCCCCCCCCCCCCCCCCCCCCCCCTCGGTATTTATCTATCCATCCAGAGCGCGCGCGACAGACAGACAGACAGGCAGGCAGGCAGCGCGACAGACGGCCAGCGCTTGCCGAGGTTCTCTCTCTCTCTCTCTCTCTCTCTCTCTCTCTCTCTCTCTCTCTCTCTCTCTCGATAGATGGAAGGAAGGATGGACTCATGCATGTTAACCTGGGGGTCCTAGGCTAGAAATGAAAACGTTTGAGAATCACTTTTAGAGCCTGGTGGTCCCTGGCATACAACCATTGCTCTACACAGAATGGAAAATGGAAACGACAGTTACCAGACTATACCAGTAACGACTCATCGAGAGAGGGAGAGGTTCATATATAGAGGATACAGCCAAAAGCGACCTGATCATTTAGTTGCAGCGCCATGCAGCCGTTAACTGCTGCTGCTTATTTATTTAGGAAAAGAAACAAATGACAGAAAGAGAGAGAGTGAGAGAGCGATCGATCCACTCCCAGCCATGTGTGCATATGCATAAAGTTCAAGTTCAAATAGGCTGTCGTTTGTCCCCGAGGGGCGATTTGGTTGCAGCAATATGCTACATATTAACTTAAGAGCGCAAATGTGTGCGTGTGCGTGCGTGTGTGTCCAGAAACGTTTTGGAAACGCCACCTTAATTGTCTTCTTGGCTTGCGATCATAAATAGCCTACGAATAACCAAACCACCAGCAAAATATCCTATATCCTTCATCAGATAAATTAAGGGGACTGGGGTAAAGGGATATAAGAAATTGTCCATTTTAGAGGTATTTAAGCCTTTTTGTTCGTTTAATGCACTTGTACATGGAGCGATTGGAGCCTAGCCTATCTTATAGGCCTATGGGCCGTCATGCGCGCAAATATGGATTGTTTATGTGATGATGATAATGATATATACCGTAGGCCTAATGCAACAGCGCGACAGACAGACATCGTCGTGCACAACTGTGCGCCTTGTCAGTAGCTATACTGTATATTCCATGTCCATCAGTTTTGGGCCGACGATATCATTTGATAACAAGACAGACCCCAGCCAAACTGCGAAAAATTGCCGATCTACAAGCTCACAATGAGGTGTGTCTACAGACTACACAACATGCATGCTTGCGAGTTTGCAGATCTGGTGAGCTACCCAAAGGCATACTATTGATTAGATTTGATTAAATAAGCCATGTCACAGTGACCCATTGTAATTTGGCAACTTTCTTGAACCTATTTATTGTTGAATCAAGTAGGCGTATAGACTATATTTATTGCTCCTAATAATTAACAAATTAAGCCAGCAATATAGCCTACATTACAGCTACGTGATTTCATCTGTTCTGTAGGATATTATTCAATCATTAATGGGGAATGACGTCGTTGCTGTCCGTGGTCCTGGAGGCAGGCTGGACCAGGTGCCCACTGAACGGCGGGGGGACAGGCGGTGGTCCGCGGGGCCCGGGGACCCCCGGGCTGCCTGGGTGTCGGCGCCGCCTCGGTTCAGTGTATATAAATGTTTTAATTGTCCCTCCATCAAACCATCAAGCTTGAAGTACAGAAATAATACTAGCCCGTTACAAGATTGCGTTGAGAGAGAGAGAGAGAGAGAGAGAGAGAGAGAGAGAGAAAGAGAAAGAGAGAGAGAGAGAGAGAGAGAGAGAGAGAGAGAAAGAGAGGGGAAGAGAGAGAGAGAGAGAGAGAAAGAGAGGGAGAGAGAGAAAGAAAGAAAGAGAGAGAGATGGGAGGAGATGCGCACATGAACTCATTCCTTTTTTTTTCTTCTTCCACCCCTATGAACTGCCGCTCTATACGCACAGTTGAATCGTTCGCTTATATAGAAGCAGTGGCCGCGCATAGAAGGGCTTTCCTAGGGTCGGAGTGGTGATGATGTCTATAGCAAAACGGGGACACCCTGCCATTCCGACAGGTTTATTCGAAATGGCGGTATTTCTGAACCGAGACGTTATAGGGTCGTAAAGGCGATGTGCATAGAAAAGAGGGAGCACCCCGCCATTTCGACCCATAGAAGTCAATGGTCGGAGTGGCAGGGCGTCGGTATGGCGGGGTGTAACCATTTTGTACTTTTTCCCCTTGTGAATTAGCTAAACTAATTCACAAGGGAGAGCAGATTGTGTTCTGTCCGGACAGTATCTATCTATCTCTCTCTGAATGTTTGTGGAGATGACGGGTGTATCCTGTTGCCCCTCGATTATCTACAGTACATGCACATCAGGTGCATGAAGAGAATGAGGAGGGAGTTAAATGCTACTAGTATGTTATGGGAGGAGGCTCACAATACATTTCCATGTATCAAATCAGGAAACTCCTCTTTATATGAATAGGCTCTATGCACAGCAGCCATATTGTAAAGAAATTGGGCCCCTTCCTTACCTCCTTCATAGGTGTTACCAGTGATACTGATTAAGGCTCTGTTCCATTCTGGTTAAACAGTGTCAGGGTGCTAATACTGTTCCTGTTGGCTCACTGGTAGTCCCTATTTGTACAATGATCTGTGTGCCCGCCTCCCCTCCCCCCGCCCCCCTCTGCACAGCCTGTTCTTCCCATAGACCGTAAAAAATATGGACGGTGGGAACCGTCACGTGACCCATTGGTTTCTATCAGAGTGAAAATTGAGCTTTTTTTTTGCCCTTGTATGGGTGATGCCATTAATGGAACCCAGGGAATGCTATTGGCTGCCAACGGACACTTGCAACCACAGGGATACTTGGGAGAATGGCTTGAGCTTGCCGAAAATAAAGCACACAAAGAAGAAGCGTTGAATCCGAATCATCACAAGATAAGCACACCCTGCTTTAACATCAATTATAAAATTAATGGATTTTCACAAAATCATGGTGTTTGAAAGGAGACTTTAAACTAGCGACATGCAGGAACCATACAGTATTTATGACAATGTTTATTTAAGGAGTAGTTCACCCCCAAAATTACTTTTTTTCTATTGATTATTCACGCCATGGAGACTTGAGTTCAATAATATTTTTTGGCTTTTGTCGCATTCCTAAGACAACATTTTGATTAGAGTAAATTTACCTCCATTGATTCCGGATGGGGACCCGAATCCATTTGGGTCCCAATCCTGAATGAATGGGGTCAAATTTACAGTATTGTAATCGCTTAGGAATGCAAAAAAAAAAAAGAATATATTATTGAACTCAAGTCTCCATGGCGTGAATAATCAATAGAAAAAAAAAAAAAAAAACATTTTTTGGAGTGAACTACTCCTTTAAGGCAAGAAAATCTAATTTAAAGTTCGGGTGAAAATGAATGGAGTTCTATGGAGGGGGCATAGCTCAGGGGTAGAGAAAACCATTATTAGAGCACGAAGGGTTCCCAGTTTGAATCCGGGCTCCCCCTGAGTTAATGTCGAAGGGCCTTGAGCAAGAGTCTAAACCCCTAATTGCTCCCGGTGAGTAGGTTGGTCCCTTGCATGGTTTCCTCTGCCACCGGTGTATGAATGTGTGTGTGAATGGGTGAATGTAATGCAAAATCTCTGTAAAGCGCCTTGGATAAGCGCTATATAAATGCACCATTTACCATTTATGGAGAACAGGTTGCTTTTGGTACCAGAACAGCACAACTAGCGGTCAATTGTAGGAACACGTAGTTCCGTGTTAGCTTCATGTTAAATCTGGAGAACCTGCCCCCTGGTTCTGCCTCAGCTCCCCTCTCCTCCCGGCTTGTCTGCACATTAATTAATCATTATCGCAATGATTAAAGGCATAATAGCCTTTGATGCTCCTGTGAGCTCCTCTATCACAAGTGCATAGTCCTCCAGATTAAGGAAATGGAAAATGCAAGGCTCATTCCCTGGACTCCCTCTTTACCAGGTGTTTCGCCCAGGAACCACACACAGTGCAGGGGGGGGGGGGGGGGGGGGGGCAGGGGGGGGCAGACCCAGGCTTTTCTTTCTTAAATGTAATGCCTGGGTTCCCGAGGCTAGCTCACAGGAAACTCTCCGCAACACCAGTGGGTCACAAAGTGTTCTTTGACTGGGTCCCATATGGCCCCTTATGGATCTGTAACTGTATAAGGCTTAATTTAATTGTAATAGGTTATTGTAGCAGACAGACGTGTTGCTCAGCTCCATAATAAGCTGGTAGAAACCAAACTCTCAGTTCCACTTCTACTTTCATAAGTTCCCCATGATGCAGCAACACTGCTTTCACTCTGACTCGGTATTCAGAAGAATTCAACAACCAAGCAAAGCCTCCAAATGAGGAACATTGTGTGTGTGTGCGTGTGTGCGTGTGTGCGTGCGTGCGTGCGTGTCTCCATATGGTTTCCGGGCAATCATGCTCCTCACTAGCTGTTCATCATGGTCATGAGCAAATAGCTGAAACAAAACCATGTCCCACATCATCCATGGGCCCCATCATTGGTGGCCCCATCTTCACTTGATGCGGCCCACAGGTTAATATCGGAATACTGTTATATTATTGATATCAGCTGTTACAATTCCAAACATGCAAACTGACCCGCTTTTTATTACTTCAGTCTATATTAGTAGTTGAATGACTAGCAGGCCTAGGCCTATAGTAAAATGTTTATTTCTATGTCCAATGTATTTGTATTTAAGTTCATAAAGTTAACATAAGTATAACTAAATGCATTTAAACTAAATCAAAATGTTACATTTCAGGATTCCCATTAACACGTTGCAAGCCGCGGCAGAACCCTCTGAACAGAGGTAGCGCCGAAGAAATAAGCCATTTATTTACAAACATGTTTTAAAAAAACAAAGCCCACATGATAACAACACGTACTGGAGTGCTCGACACAGCGTACATATTCATCCTGCAGAGGTCGGCGATCTTACTTTGGCGAGGCGGAGGGGAGATCAATTCCATTCGTTTACGTGCGGCGAAGCAGGGAAAGGAGCGATAGAGAAGCGGCGCCTCGAACGTGATTGAAACCGCGATCCACGAACAGAGACAAAGACCAGCCATCTTGTTTGAGCTTCTTGCTGAGTTTCAACACTGGGGAGAGGATGAGGCTCCTCCTGGCCAGCCATCCATCCAGAATGTGAGTCAACGGCGTGGCCTGCTGGATATTAGGAGTATCACACCCAGCACCAGAAAATGACTGTCAGAGCATATTAACCCTTTCAGATCGCTCCAAAAAGACACAGAGAAGAATTTCCGATGTTTTTTTTTTTTTTATTATAATTTATATCAAAAGTCCGGGAATAGACGGCGTGGCTGATGGGACCCAGTAGGAAGTCCGAGGGAGTACGGCCAGGCTTAGAAGGTGTTAAAAATAACTAAAGATAATTCTGGATTTTCTTTTTTTTTTCTTTTTTTTTTGCTTGTAGATCGGCTATTTTTGCTACTCTTACTGGAGATTAGAGGTTTCTGCTCGACAGCAACAACATGCAATGTGGCCCACTGGAGTGAGTGTGGAAATATATTGGCCCTCTATCATCAAAGTTGCCCAACCGTGGTATAAGATCAGTATCATTGGTAACACATGTGAAGGAACTAAGGAAGGGGCCCCCAGAGGAAAGCAGAATCCATGATTGAGCCCTCATCTATTGCTCTTTTGTTTCTCAAGCCACAAATGAGATCAAGGTGATACAAAAAGGAGATCTCAGGTATTGCTCCTGTTTCTCCTCTATTTCTGGGGAGCAACATGCCTCAGATGGAAGCTCTGATGAGCTATACAGGAGAGCTCAATAATGTCTCAAATATTGCTCAATTCATCTGGATTGTTGCGTCTCAAACTTAGCTCCAAGTGATATAAAAAATAGCTTTCAATATAATCTCATTTAAAGCTCAATTAAGGCTTTTTGTTACATCTCAGGTCTGTCTCAGAATGACCACTGTTGAGCTGTAAAAGAGCTCTCAAGATTATCTCATTTAAGTCACATTAAAGACTCAGATTGGCCAGTATATAGCTATAAACGATGCAGTCTTCAATCATTCTCATTTGATCATGCATTTGTGTTTAATGCTCATTTTAATTCACTTGCTTTATTTATAGCATATTCAGAAAATGTCTTAAGTATATATCATTCTAGCTAGTACAAGCTCTCGAATGATACCAACAATTAGATAAATTATGTCTCAATTTTATCACATACAGAACCAATCTCATGCCAATTTAAGAATGTTAAAAGCAATGTATCAGATAGTTTATTAAGATAAAGTATAGAACTTACAGAAACGTTATCTAATGAAAACTAAGGGTCTGCATCAATAGAATGCTAATTTGGGGGATAACCATTATAAGTTAGTTACATTTTAAGATATTATTACTACTACATGAGTTTCAACAATTTATGCAGCATGACTAAAACTTCAACTTTGCCCTACATTTGTCACATGCCTTTTATAGCGCCACCAGCAGGCCGACTTACGTAATACATATTTTCTTATATTACTCCTTCAAATTTCACACAAATCGCTAGTCATGTGATCAAGACTGATCAGTTAGATCTTTCTTAGTCTTATCCCGTCACGTAAAAATGCTTTAGTCGATTTCTAACCCTTCTAAAAGAGCTAGCTCGGGTTCTAGGGGACGCACAGACACATGGCAAAAAGATTCTTGATCAGCTCGCTGAGACGAACGCGTTGATGTATGACCCCTAGAGGGCTAACCCTAATTCTAGGGGCCGTTCTCTCGGCACAGGAGTGTCGTATAGAGGAGTTACACACACACACACACACACACACACACACACATACACATACACATGTTCGTCTCTGCGAGCTGAACACGCCAGTATAAGGTTCATCCCACACAGACACTCCTGTGAGGAGATAGCTTTCTCTGGCCTGGCATTCAATGTGCTCTAACGTTTATAGACTCTATGACCCTTAGTCAAATTGGAGATCCCAGGGAAGAAAGGTCGTAGGAGGATAACCAAGACATCCACACGTTCGTCTCGGAGAGCTCTACAACATATCTCGGAACCAAGGTCTGATGTCGCATCGTCTTTGACTTATAACGCGAAATAGCTGACCCTAGGGTTAGCTATTTCGTGTTATAAGTCCGAAACCATCATGTGTCAAGGGCGCATCTTTTAGTATGTTGAATAGCTCACCGAGACGAACACGTGGAGGTGTGTTTTATTTCTGTGCGACATTCCTAGGATTAAACTAGGGTTAGCCTCCTTTGAATTACTATAAAATCACGATAGGATATTAGGGTTACTGAATGTCGACCTGAGGCTTAAAATGACATGCAGACATGAGAAAAAAATATATCGGAGCACCTACCAACTCGTAATACCCAAAACACACCAGGAAGTGGCAGTTTTGAGACACTTCCTGTTTGCGCATTGGAATAAAACCTGCATATTCTGACTCAGCGCATGTGATTTAGGGGGGGTAGCCAGAATCCTGGAGCAGAACAATACCAGTAAGACTCCCTAACCAGGAGATAAGCACATGTATGATCGGCTACTTTTGACTTTTTGGCAGTGGCGCCAGGGGGTCCCTGGGGGTCCCTGGAGCTCCAGGGGTCTCTGGAGGGGTGGAGCTTGTGGATTGGCAGGCAAGGAGTGTGTGTGCAAAGTTTGGCATGGATAGGGGCAACGGTTGTGGAGAAGGGCAAAAGTGTGCCGTGTGCCGTGATGTGGACGGACGGACGGACAGACGGACAGACGGACAGGCAGACAGACTGCCAGTGAAGGTTTTGATAGTAACTGCGACCTAACGGTCGCAAAAATGGCCTCTCAAAAATGTTACCAATGCCATTGTAAGCTTGTAGAGCTGCTCTTTTCAAAGATTCTGCATAATGAGTACTTTCTACTTTTGCACTTTAAATACATTTTCATACCAACAGTTTTGTACTTTAAGTAAATTTAGAATGATTTGTTACAGAGTATTTCTACATGCAGTATTGACAAAAATAGTATTTTTTCCAATGATGTATAGGCCTAACACTTTATAGTATGTTTATTATAATTATAATAGTTATAACTGAGATACCTTGTAGGGTAGGGAAGGGGGCTACAACATATATTGTATATTTATGTATAAAATTGTGTAAAATCACATTGTGCATTCAATACTGCTATAATAATAATGCTATTAAAATATATATTTTTTCTTTTTTTTCTTTCTTAAAATAAATTATATATTTATATATATCCTATATATTTTTCCCCCCCCTTTTTAGGGGACCCCCTGCAGTATCCCCGCGGACCCCCTAGGGGTCGCGGACCCCCTGTTGAAGACCCCTGATCTGATCTGATCAGATCTAATCTTTAGATAAGTGTACAGTAGTTCATGAAAAACAATGCATTATTGCTTCAGCAGCAGTCAGTCAAAGGGTTAATTGCCCAAACAACAACTGGGAAGGATGAGAACAGTGACATCACATATTGCTTTGATCTAGCAGGAAACAGAGCTCTGTAGGAGGCGGGGCATATCCTTATTATTATACTTTCTCAGAGGAAACATTTGCTGCTCATTTGCTGCTCATCTATTGCTCCTCAAGACAGAGAGGAGCTATTGGAACGACTTGGAACTGGTTTGAACCAGTCTGGGCTGGCTGCCATTTTGAACCTCAGTCAGTCAGTGCTGAAGAGAAGAACAACCAGGAGTTATATGCTCTCATGGACTTTATCCTTTTTAGGTAGGTGAAACAACATAGCCACTGGATAAAGTAACCTACATGTACTGTATGTTACTTAAGAATGTTGTCTGCAGTGTTTTTGTACAAAGTGTGTATTTTTCTGAAAGGTTCATCCAACCAGTACAACTAAGCTAATGCTAACGCTAGCTAATGCTAACACTAGCTGATGCTAACGTTTTTACAGTAGACTACATCCTAATGGAACTGAATGTTCAAAATGTGTAAGATAAGCTTCCCTTTTGATAGAAGTGGACGTTTTTTTATTTTGTATTAACAGAAGGTGCTTTGCTGTGTATTTGTGCACAGCTTGCAGCCTGTTGTGTGGTATTGTGGCTAACAGAGCCAAAGTTAGCTAGCAGCTGTTCAATACTGTGTGTGTGTGTGTGTGTGTGTGTGTGTGTGTGTGTGTGTGTGTGTGTGTGTGTGTGTGTGTGTGTGTGTGTGTGTGTGTGTGGTATTTGTGGCTAATGTTAGCTAGCAATGGTAGTAGAGTATACAAATGGAACCAAATTAACCCTAACAGGTCCATCTGGTTCCATTTGTACAGTTCTAGGGGAGTTATGGATGATGGGGGATCATGGCCATATGCATACTAAAAACAGGGGGTCCTTTAAATAAAAAAACAGTTTGAGAACCAGTTCTTAACTAGAAATACTGTTCATACAAAACAGTGTGGGCTCATATGGGCACAAATATATACCCCTGTGCCCTTAGCCTCATTGGCTAAGGGCCCTGCCTTTGTACTGTTGGTATTTTTTATTTATTTTATATTTTTGAGGAGAATATCCTTGGTCTATCCTATGAAGTTTTGGTATAATATACTGGTCTCAAGCCCACTTGTTGTTATTTATATCCTGTGGCACTTGTTGGTGGTGATGTCACCAAGAACACTGCTTCTCATAATTAATGTAATCAGTGATCCTGTTGACTGTTAACCACTTAAGCCCCCCAAATAATCATATTTGAACTGGGGACCCCCCAAAATAGTCATATTTGAACTGGGGACCCTCCACCCTGACAAGCACTTGGAATGCAGTGAGCTTGTAGATCTGTTATTTTCACAATTGTTGCCTCTTATATCATTTGACAATTTGGGCAACGTTTGACCAGTTTTTATATAATTTGTTTACTTTTAATGTTATAACGGTCTTTTCTTTCCTTTGTTCCCCTGTTCTTTTGAGGTATTAGAAATGTGGTTCTCAACCTTTGGGTCGGGACCCCCAGGGGCGTCCCTAAATTATTTTGGGGGGTCCCCTGATGATTGGCTAATCATTGTTTTCTCAACAGTAAACAAACCAACAAACTTTAAGTGTATAGAGGGTATTTGCACATTTCTAAAGTGACAATTTAAGGACTTTTTAATACCTCTAAAATGACAGACTAAACATTGGGCCAAATGATCAAATATTAGACTCAGAGATTGTGAAAATAGAAGATCTACATGCTCACAAAGCCTCGCAATGCGAGGCGTTGTGAGCATGTAGATCTGCTAGACTTTCACAATAGAACAGTGTTATACAAAATGTACTGTCCCAACTCTTAGTGCTCGTCAGGGTGGGGGGTCCCCAGTTAAAATATGATTATTTTTGGGGTTGCGGCCTGAAAAGTTTGAGAACAACTGCAGTACGTGACAGCAGAGTTAGTACCAGACGCTAAATAAGTAGGCTACTGGCAGCAGTGCGCAAAAGCACTTCATGTTGTTTGATCCGGCACGCAATATTTATTTATAATATCTCTTTTACATTACTCTTAACACAAATGATCCCCTCTTGCTAATCATATGTTATTATAATCACTCCTGTTATGTCAACATGCTAGATTCAGTGAGGCTCACTGAAACTAGCCTTTCTCAGCTCCAGTGCAGACAATGGGGACTGATGACACCACCATTTTGCAGCCGTGTCCTGCCCAAAGGAACAGAGCTGACCTGACTCATCTCGCTCAGGTAAGATTTGCAGATGACTGTTTGAAATGGAGATCAAGATGGTGATTCTGATAAAGGGGGCAGCAGGGGGGTAAATGGCAAAGTACAATTGCGGAGAAGTATGGGGGGCATGGTTTACATTTGTGCTACTGTAAATATATTTGGCCACCAAATCCCTGTCCCCCCCTTTTCCCCCCTCCCACTTAGATGATTGAAAACATTCTGATGGCCAAACCTGGAGGAGAGAGGATCATTACAGAGTGTCAGAATCCCCTGTCAAAACCCAGTGTTGTGAGGCCATCGCACTGATGAACCATACAACTGATGAAGCAATCGTCGAGGAGAAGATGAAACACACCTTCACCCATCGCCAAGCAATGGTTCATGACCCAGTGAAGTCCTCTGAAATATTCACCACCTTTCCAAGATTTCTTGACATTGCGGGAATGGTATGTATTGCCTTAAAGTCGAACTGAAATGAAAAATGACTTTAAACAGATCACAGCCCTGGTCATAAGGTGAACCTATTAAAAATGTATGCCATGTTGTCGTCTGTATTCCATCTTGTCTGCAGATGGAGCAGAATTTCAGTCTGATGTTTGGTGATGACATCGCTGCATCGCTGCCCCTTTTCCAAGTTCCTGGAAAAGGGGCCTACTCGCTACAGGCAGAAAGTCCTTGAACAAAGCCATGGCCTCACCCAGACAGGCGACCTTGAAGATCTGCTTCATAAAGCTGAATCCCAACAGGACAACTGGAAAATGGTATGCTGGAATTAAATGACTAATACTAATGGAAGAGGGAATTGGTTTCGAAACCAAAATGAAGAGATTTTAGTAAAAATGTCTGTTTTTTTTTCTCTCCCTTGTATTTTCAGGATGGGACAGTGAGATGTCCTCCATCTTGCCTTATCCACCTCATGCCACCCTCACCTCAAGGCCGCAACAAGAGACCAGGGAAGCTCTCAGCCCGACAAGCCATTGACCACCTTGTGAAGTTCATCTAGGTAAGGTTATAGTTCAATTAAAGTTTAAGATGGCTCACTGTTCTGTCCCTAATAGTCACCCTTAAAACTATACTTTTGTGAAATCATGCGATAACCATGCTCATCTGTAATCAGCGACTGCCCTGTGATAATTGTCTGCTTTCGCCCCCCACAGATCTATCCCCATCAGCCTGAGATACACCGATATGAATATGTTTATTTATTTTACATTTAGCAGAATAAAGATAAGGCAGAATGTTGTTGGTTGCATTTTGTGGCAAGAAGTGATTCTGGTGGCTATCTCATAAAGTTGGGGCTCTAAACTGCAAACATATTAATTGTAATAACATGACTAATGAAGTTCTCTTGTCACAGACTGGGACCAGTGTCGAGGGGCATCTGGACAGCATCACGAGAGTCGTCAACCCTATCTACTGGCTGTGGGGACCCAGAGGTGTACCATACACAAATACTTCATTGTGATTGACAAACGTGCAATCCCGTGTAAGTCACCAGACTCCCTTGCCTCTTTCGACACGCTTTTTAAAAATCATTTCGTCTTCGCTACCTCGTACAACCGGGATCTGGCTAATGTCTACCACTTCTTGCAAAGTGCTGTTTACCAGATAGATGCTGCTACCACAAAGGTCAATCCCAGGGTCAAATAAATGAGAGCTCGGATGCTGCACTGATTATTATTTTTATTTTGTTTTTATTTATTTAATACTTTTGAGATTATATTGTCTCCTACCGGTTGGGTCCCCTTCCAGAGACTCCCGGCTCTTGATTCTGCACTGATTTCTGATACTTTTGAGATGGTTTTGAGGGTTCTGATGCTAAACTGAGAAGATTTATTTTGAGGGCTCTGATGCTGCACTGAATTTTAATACTGAAAAGTATATTGTTATCTGAGTGCTCTGATGATGCACTGATTTGATACTGAGATGTTTTGTTTTATTTGTAAAGTCCCTCAGGCCAATGCCAACTCACTAACAACGCACTTGAAGTTAATCCACAGACTTTGTTCAGGAAAGACACTTTGTCTTAAATGCGGTCAGCCTGGTTGTTCTAATTTCTTTGGTACTTTATCTTAATAAAGCACACAAACCTTGTGATTATCCTGTTGAAAGCCCCTCTAAAACTGAAGGTTTAGCTGGAAGTTTTGTTGATGACTTTACATCAAACAGTGCCCCTTCTGGGTCCTTCTTAATAAGAGTCTTGTAGATAGCTGCGCTGCAACAGTCGCTGAACAGTGGCAGGTGTAGGCCGAAACGATCATTAACTCTTTGGTTATTTCAATGGAAGAGATTGTGTCTCAGGGTTTAATGTAACATTGTATCTTTTATTTTCCCCCACTGACTGAGAGAAGGTTCGAACGACATCACTGGCGTGGGGAAAACATGTTGACTGTGCTTATATAGCTAATTTCATCTTCCCTGTCTGCAGACTATGTCTTACGGTATGGCACCGAAGCTGGATGGAAGGCGGTGTCCGTGGAAACACTGGTCGCACAACGCAGAGGCGATTCACAGGAAGGGTAAGAACAGCCTGCTCTTCCTGAGAAGACGGGATCGTTTGGCGTGTGCAACAGGATGCTACAGATGTTCTACCAATCTGGTATGGCAAGTGGAGCAGTTTTCTTTGGAATAACGTGCTGGGGAGGAACAACTGAGCGGGTGACACCTTCAACCTCAACAGACTGGTGAGGAAGGCGGACACCGTTGTTGGGTTCTCCTTGCAGGGGTGGAGGAATTGGCCAGGGTGCAGGAAACTTAATACAATCTTTAAGAACTCCCACCCGAGATCCTCGGATACTGGAGTAAGAGACAGAGGAACAGATAGATTCATCTACCCAGGACGGAGACGTGAGAGACTGGCAGTCCTTCGTGAATGTTGTCCTCACATTATACAATGAAACACAACGGTCGTTTGGTAAGGACAACTGTAACTTATAACTGGAATAGTTATCACTGACTGTTTGTTCCTGTCCGGTTTTGCTGGGAGTACATGTCACTTCTGCTTTTTGCACTGACCAATGGGCACTTTGCACTCTTAAGTGAACTTTTAAGCTGTGCGCATTTAATTAGTTAAGTATTATTGCATGTGGTTTTTTTTGCATGTATTTGACTTAAGTAGCAGTGACTGTTTTGGTCACATTGATTTGATTAGGGTCACTTTCTTGTTTGGCACTGCATTCATGAGTAGTAAGGGGAGGAACTGTGATGTTTGTTTTTATTTTATTTGGAATAAAAGAGCACTTTGGTCGTAGTTTGGGTTGTTGTATAACTAAAATGTATTGTTTTCTTGGCCACCTTAGAGTTACATCATGGCAAGGTAAATACACAACCCAAACCTTTTCCAAAGTAGTCTTTTAAAAGACTACTGTTAAAAGCACTTCATCTTCAGCCACCTTACAGAAAATAAAGTTTTATTGAAGGAAATTAAATAAAGTTTTATTGAAGGAAATTATTGTATTGTTTTTATATCAAAATATCTGCATGTATACTGTATCTCATTTACAGCTCCAAGTGAGAAAAAAAGGTTCTGGGTAATTAAATCTCAATTATTGCTCATTAATGGCTCAAAGTAAGAATCTTGGGTCACAGTTAAGAGACTTAAATGAGCCATCAGAGAGCTCTCACCTATGTCTCATTTATTGCTCCTATCATCTCAAATAAAGCTACTCAATTATTTCTCATATTTGGCTCAATATGAGAGTAATATAGGATACACTAATGAGTCAATAGAGAGTGCTCCCCTACATCTCGTCTCTCACTCCCTGTAATCTCAGAATAAGATACTCAAATTCTTCTCAAACATGGCTCCAAATGAGAAGCTCCTTAAAGATCCTAAAGCACCTTTAGGATCTACAAGGAGCTTCAAGGAGAGCAATATCTGATCTTCTAATGAAGCACACATGAGAAACAAAAGTGTGGCTCCCTTACGTCTCATGAGCAACTGAAAAGCTTTAAATGAGAAGCAGATTTTTCCTCTGCAATGTCTTGCCAATATGGCTGCTGTTCTTAGAGCCTATTGCTGTAGTCATAATGTTTGCTCTAACAAATTAGTTATTCTTTTTAATTACATAGCCTAATCCATGAGCATATCTGAAAACACAGACCTGTGTTGTTACTGTAAATCAGTTTGATGAGCAAGATTAAAACATTGTTTACTAGCTAAATATCATCAATGAGTCAAGATTAACTCACAACAGGGGCACAGTGGTGCTGTGTTGATTTTCGATGTGTGCACTGTGTAATTTATATCTAAAGAGCAAAAAGTATGTTTCTAAATGTGCCAAGTATCGCAAGACTATCCACCGTTTCGTGTCTGGAAATTTCGCAATACTTCAGATACAGAAACTATTATTATTTACTGTTATTAATATTATTTCATTATGTACTGTGCACATTGAAAAGCAAGTGATTGTAAAAATACCTTTGATATGTTTTCTATTATATTCCTGAACAGATTATATGACAAAGGTCTCAGTCGTTCATAAATAGTGTTTCTTCCAGGTTTGTTCATGAGCTGATCTAGCCGGCTCCATCACGTATTTCATTGCACTTCCGGTGCGAGTTCTGGCACCCATGGTGAGTGTCATGGCCGGACATGGCACATACCTGTACCCCGTTGTCACGTGATATCCCTTCCTTCCATACATTCCTTGGTTGAAGTGAAAGCCTTTCTGTATCGTTTCATAAACATGATTGGTAGTCGCGGGATGTGTAGATACTAGGGATGCGAAGATATACCGGTATGGATCGTAATCGCGATACAAACGTCCGCGATACGGTCGAATCGGTTCATTCAGTGTGTACCGGTACAATAGACGGCCGAAATCGTGATGGATCGTACCGTGAGCGTCTGGATCGGTAAATTCCGCGATTGTATCGGTTCTTCCATATAGTATTTCATTCTATCCTGTGTTTCCGAGGCGCCATGAATGCACCATCATCAGCCGTTCAACCCCTTCCCCAAAAGCCAGTCTTTAACGCGAGCTGCGACTCGGACAGACGGACAACATCTGCACTCTGCATGCATGCAACCAGGGAGACAGACAGTGCAGCGAAATGCGAGTGAATCAATACAGACGAACTAGCAGCCCCACGGGTTAAAAAGATACAAGATTAGTTGTACAGTACTTAGCTTTATAACATCCAAGTCCGCTGCGCTGATTGTTGTCACAGAGTAGCACAGGCTGATCAAGTGATATGTAATCAACAGCCGTTTCTTAGCGAATCTCCGACGGACAATTGATTGAGATCATCTTCTGCGCTATATTAACTGCACACACACAACAACAATGTTGCTGGGTGTTGTAGGACTATTGCTTGCGTTTAAAACAAAGTATTTGTCACTGTTTTACAACTTTCCTGTTGATGCTCTCTCTCACTTTCTCTGCTGCTAGTTCTGCTCTGGGAAAGAAGCCTAATTTATACATCGCAGTACAAGGGTGTCGCACCTAAAATAGCAGACCTACAAGCTCACAATGCGTCGTGGATGCGACGCGCTGTGAGCTTGTAGGTCTGTTTTAAAACATTTTGGCTATAAAAATTGCATAATCCTGGATTAAATATAATATAATATAATATAATATAATATAATATAATATAATATAATATAATATAATAATACAAACCAGGGAGGGACTTTATTGTTTTTCAGGTCAAGGACCCCTTAGCTCAGACAGAGATCAAGCAGGGACCCTCGCTGTAGGCTAGGCATTATAGCCTACTGTATCACACAAATATTTGGCAAGCCCCCTGTAATAACCCTGGATTGGGGTCCCTGACTCCCAGTTGAAGACATATAGGCCTACTAATAATGACATAGGCCTTCTATATGATTAGTTATGAAACAATTCTACAATAGCCAGCAGCTTTGTGTTCTCCCAGAATACTATAGGCCTATGTTGGGTTGTTAGACAGAGCCTAGTACTACAGTGAAACAATAAATTGCCTTGAATTTAAATTTCATACATTTTTAGTCGCTATGTTTTGTAAATTTTGGGATTTGGGCTTGAATCGTGGTGAATCGTGAATCGTATCGCATCGTATCGGGAACAGGGGTGGATCGCGATGTATCGTATCGGCAGGATTTCAATGTATCGCAATTATATCGTATCGCTGGCAGTGTATCGAGGTCCGTATCGTATCGCCTCAGTGGTCGAGATTCGCATCCCTAGTAGATACATGTGTCTGTAACCGAGTTCATGTGCGGTAGACGGGAACGCGCATTCACGTTTCACATGGAGTTGCATTCAACAGCACAAGTGTTGAAGAATAATAAAGAGAATCAAGGTTTTATTGTCAGTTAACTCAGTTTGTCACTACGCACTATCGCTAAATGCAA